>NC_083355.1:14587500-14915714 GCF_030254825.1 Meriones unguiculatus
CTAATAATGCCCGTAGAGGACTGGGGGTGCAGCTCAGGGGTAGGGTGTGCGCAGCAGGCTCCGGACACTGGGAATGGCGGCCTGTACTGTGTAATCCCCACACTCAGGAGTCTGCGGCAGGAGCCTTCGAAGTCCAAGGTCCCAGGCTGGGCTACATGAGACCAGGTCTCAAAAGCAAAGCAAAACAAAACCAAAATTCTCGAAGTCTAGAATTATTTGAAACAAGAAGAGCTAATAAGCATTTTCTAGGGCTGAAGAGGTACAACTGCTTAGCTCAAAGTTTACTTCGGAAAGTGATAATGGACAGCATTTACGGAGCAGGTAAGGTCCAGGTATCCTGTGTTAATTCCTTCCTGCTCCGATAAGCCTGGGAGATAGGCGTTTTACATTCGAGCAAACTGGAGAAGGGAGATCAAATCTGTCTTTCCCAAGGTCAGCCTTCAAGGTGTTCTTTTTGGATTTGACCCCAAACTGCCTGCCTACCCTCTAATCTCTCTCTAAATGCTAAAAAGATACCCGAAGATAAATCCATAGCTAGATACAAAGTATGAAAAAAAAAATTTTTTTTTCAAAGCTCTTAAAGACTTCTCAGGAAGGAAGATGGCACACAGAAAGGAACAGTAGCTTTGGTGGTGTAGCTCTTTCTGTTTTCTGTTGCTGTAACTGAAGACCACAGGCTGGGTAATTTACAAAGAGTAAAGGTCTTTCCAGTTCACAGCTCTGCAGGCTGGGAAGTTTCTGGGTGTGTCACATCGTCCTGTGAGGTCACTGTGCTGAGACTGTCCGCAGCATCCCGAGGGGGCATCTCCTGGTGAGGCAGAGCCGTCTGGCTTGGGGTCCTTCATTTATAAAGCTAAACTAGATCTACCCTTTTTTATCCCTAATCCCAGAGTCTCACCTCCAAATACCATAGAGGCTCAAGCTTTCATCCTCCTAATGCCATAGAATTAAGTTTCACACTCCTTTAAGCCCAGCACTCAGGGAGGCAGATGCAGGCGGATAGCTGTGAGTTCGAGGCTGGCCTGGTCTACAAAGCCAAGTCCAGGACAGCCAAGGCTATACAGAGAAACCCTGCCTCAAAAAGGTAGGAACTGACGAGGTGGCTCAGCAGGTGAAAACTGCTGCCAAGCCTGATGACTTCAGTTCTGTCCCCAGTATCTGCATGATGGCAGGAGAGAACCTATCCCTGAATACATTCTCATGCATGCTGAGGTACAGGGGTGAGCATGTGAGTGCCTGCGCACACACAGACAATGCACACACCCACACACACACACACACACACACACACACACAGTCGAAATGAAAGAAAACGTGAAAAAGTAGAGCAAGCGGGGCAGGGTAGTACAGGGAGTTGGCTCAGTGGGTAGAGTGCTTACCCAGCATCCACAAAGCTCTGGCTTGATCCCCAACACTGCATGCACCCACATAAAAAAATGGGGTGTGGTGATGCGTACCACCTTCACTTGGCGGGGAGGTGGCAGAAGGCAGAGAATCAGTGGGGAGGTGGCAGAAGGCTCATCCTCAGCTACATCGAGAGTTTGAGGCCAGCCTGGGCTACTGTGAAACCCTGACTAACTACATAAATAACACAAGAAACACAAGGACCAAATGTGGGCTCAGGCTGGCCTCAAGCTCCTTCTGTTGCTAGAATGGCTTAGTGACTGTCTGGCCTCCTGCCTCTTTCTCTCCAGTGCACCACCCTAGTGTGCTGGGAAAGGGGTTCACCAGGCAAGGTGAGACATACCTGAGACACAGTCCCAAGTCCTGACCTTAGCCCTTGGCAGTGAACCACTAAAGATAAAGCACCTCACAGGTATTTGGAGGAGCCGTCTCTGGCTAGTGAGTGAGTGAATGAGCAAGTGAGCAAGTGAGTGAAGAAGGTCAGAGGACAAGGCAGATACAGGGAGGGAAGGGGGACAGAAAACAGTTTAGCTTGTGCATGGTGGCCTCTGGCTTCAGGCATGTGGGCATAAGCCATCTAGTGGGAAGGGAGACAGAAAGGAGGGCTTAACGAGGATGGTGAAGGTCAAAGGTCTCCGCCGGTGAGAAACTGGTGAACAGGAGCACTGGGCAGTCTCTGCAGCCCGGTGATTTGGGCAGCTGAGGCTGGTGGTGCAGCCGGCCTGCGTGACCGTCCCTTCCCCAGCCCCGCTCTGCATCCCACCTGAGTACACAGGAAACGGTCACGTTAGTCCAGGGGTTGTGGAAAAGTTGAAGAGGCCAAGGTCAGAAGGAGCCTGGAGTCTCTTGGAGATTGGGGGGTTCAGTGAGGTGACCGGAAAGGCGTCCTGGGAGGGAAAGAGCCTGCAGTTGGTCTTAGAAGGAAAGTAGCAGTGTCTGGGCTCCAGCAGGGGAGTTGCAGGAGTAGACTGATTTGCACGGAAGATGGTGAGCACGTGGATAAGGTCAGCTGGTGTGGAGGAAAGCGAAGGTCGAGGGAGGAGGCGCAGAAAGGGCTGGCCTGTGCCACTGGTGGACGGTCCAGTGGATGCCGAATCCTAAGGGTACAGACTCCGGGGTGGTCAGGGCTTATCCTGAGATGTCCTTCCCTGGGGAGACGTATTCGGTGTCTGCCCCCTCCTCAGTAAGATCCCATTGACACACCATTCACCCTGGGGAACCAGTGAGCTCTGGGTACTTACATACTTACATACCCACGGGAGCATGGGTGACCCTGAAGCAGCTACGCCGGGAAGTCTTTACCCAGTGCGAATGGATGACGGCTCCCCTGAACCTGGATAAAATTAACTTCCCCTAGGCCACGTGCAAGCAGGGCAGAATTGCATGCTCACGGCTCAGAGGAGTGACTAGAATCTCAGGTGAGGGACCTGTGACCTTCCTCAGCCCCTCCTGTGATGGAATGTCAAGAGACCCGTTGCAAGGTGGCGAAGGACTCTTGCAAGCAGGCACAATGGACTGGATGAGGATGGTGGCTGTTCTGCTCAGAGGGTAGCGCCTCCCAGTGGCTAAGGGTCAGAGCGGCCCATCGAGAGCATCAGGGAAGCCAGAGCGCTAGAAAGCAGGGGCCAGACTGCTGAGGGCGCCAGAGAGAAGAGCCTGTCACCTCGTCAGTGACGCTAACTTAATGTGCTTTTAGGGGCTTGAGGGTTTTTGTTTTCTCCTTCCTAAGGAATCTTTGTAATTGTTTTCTAAAAACGGGTTGGTGATTCCAAATGTGATTCCTCTTCAATCTCGAGCCCTTGGGACATACACTTGGGTGGGTTAAGACACTGACCCTCTGCAGGCTCTCGACACACACACACACACACACACACACACACACACACACACCTCCCTGGGTTTCAAAATCTAAAGTCATAGCCCCTGGCTTACCTGGGGGGTGGTGACAGGGCCCCACCATATGACCCTTCTGTAAAGTGCAAAGGGAGGCAGCAGGCTCAAGTCAGAGAGGAGAGCGAGCCCCAGCAATCCCTCAGGAGGGAGTGACTTCCTCCAGAATGAAGGGGCAGGGATGAGGCAGCCATGGGGATGATCAGTCGGTAGTGTCAACGATGGAAATGGCGCAGGTGATCGGCAGGGAGTCCTACCAAACAGGACGTGAGCTTCCTGTTCGCCAACCAGCTGAGCGAATTCCCCAACCCTGCTACTTGGTTTTTTAAAAAACAGGTCAAAGGTTTAAGTTCTCGCTGTGAGGAAAGGGAAATCTGCCCTTTCCCATCTCACAGAACCCGTTTTTTTTTTGTTTGTTTGTTTTTGTTTTTGTTTTTAATAATAGTTTGGGTTTTTTTTCCACCTTCCAAGCTTTCCAGGGCTGCAGGTATTCCTGAAAGCGCTGGTGCTGGCAATGATGTGACGTCCTGCTTTTCAGTAACTATTACTAGGATTTTCTCGGAGCTTGTCCCTTCCAGGGAGTGCCTACCAACCGGACGCTCAGAGCAATGGCTTTGCAACCCTGTCTGTGGGGTTCCTACATTTTCAGGCGGGACTGGGGGACTCGGGGGTAGGACATACTACGTCTGGCTTGGGTCAGACTGCTAAGATGAGAAAAGGCTGTGCTTGGGGTTGGGGGCTGTGTGTCCCTCAGGGCTCAGGTGCTGCCGTTTGATCCCCTGAAGGTATTAAGAAGGTGGCAGAATCCAGCGTTGATACTTAGAAGTGGACTTTTGAGGGGCTGCTTAGGATTAGATTAAGTCCTCAGTGTGGTTAAAGCATGATGGCATTATGAGAGGGGCCTCTCTCTCTCTCTCTCTCTCTCTCTCTCTCTCTCTCTCTGACACACACACACACACACACACACACACTCTCTCTTCCACAAGGCAGAACCAACCTCATTTCTTTATAAGCTTTCCCAGCCTGCAGGTATTTCATTATAGTAACACAGCACAGGCTAAACCAGAAGAAGCAGCTAACGCATGAAGTAAGGGGTGGATGTTTCTCACGAAAATGAGCAGATTCTGAGAGGAAAAAAAAACAAACAATAAAAAAAAGAAGATCCGGGTGGGGACGCCACAGTAGGAAAGAGAGCCTGGCCCCAGAGACCCAAAGGCAAAGGAAATAAGTTAAAAATAAAATAAAGCCGAGGCTAAACCTAAGAGCTCCTTGGCAGGATCAAAGCTGAGTGGAACGCTCTATTCCTAGAGCCCCATGTCCGAGTAATTTATTTTTCCTACCTCTCAGTCCCCACGTGCCTCCCTTGGCCAAGATCAAGTGACAAAGGACATCTCAAAATACCCACAGCCAGAACTGCTTGGCGTATCTCCCCGGTGGAGAAAGACAGCGCTTTTTTGAGAGGCTTTGTCAAGAACCACTGATGGATTTTCCAGCAGCCAGCCAAGTCCTTGGGCACTTGTCTCCCGCCAGCTGGCCGCTGCCTCCCAGCCCAGGACTAGACCTCACTCCTGACTGGAGAGCCCCTTCCCCCCTTCCGGCCAGGTGCTTGTGACTTTCCATGGGTTTGCATCTTCCTCCTGGACCCCTCCGGGCCTCTCGTTAATGAAGGTCCTCGCCAGGGGCAAATTGCATTAGTGGCTCAGGGTCCTGGCTCAGCACTCTTGTTAGTTGTTAGTAGAAGCAGTGCCAAGTGGAGCGAGGCTCCTGCGCTGTCAGGAGGCAAGAAGCACAGAGCTCTTGGTAGGCCCCAGAGCTGAAGAAAGATGCCTGATTCTTCTGGCACCCTCCATCATCTCACTGAACGTTCAGCTCATAGCCGAGTGTAAACGGAGGCTCACTAAGGATGGTCTCGCTGCTTTTAAAGATGTGTGCGCGCATGCGAGCCTGTGTGTGTGCCCACGTGCATGTACACGCAGGCAAATGTGTGCATGTGTATATATGTATATACATATGTGTATGTATGTATGATGTGTGTGTGTAACACATACACTCGCATTCACTCTGCTGGCTCAGGGCCGAAAAAGGTGGTGTGCTCCCCCCCAAAACATACTTGTCATTGAAAAATAATAATCAAAAGGGAAAGGGATGGAATGAGCAAAGTCGCAGTACACACACACACACACACACACACACACATACCTTGCCCAAGGCTGCACAACTAATTGACAGAACCGGGACCACAGCCTCTCTTTACACATTCAACCTCACCTGCCCAGACGCAGATCCTGTGGCTGCAGTAGACCTTGGTGGCTAATCTCAGAGAGATTTCTGCCCTGGAACAGAATGACGGGGTTTATGGCTCGGTAGGCAGTAGGTAGACTTAGAGGGCCTTAATCCACCGTCTGCCTGAGAAGCCTTCCATCTGTGAGCCAGTCCTGCGGAAGTCAGGAATAGTGAAGGAAACAACAGTGAAAAGCGGAGTCCCAGCGCGTCTCAGAGACGAGCGCCCTCTCCTCAGACCCTCGCTGTGCCCCTGCTGTTGAAAGGGGTGACTGGTTTTGTGTTGCAGTTGCAATGCTGGTGTTGGCGATTGATCCCAGAACCTGGCACATGTAGGCGCTACAGCCCTAAAATCTTTTCCAGAGACGTTTTATTGATCGATCAATTGGTTGGTTGATTGCTTTTACTGATGGGGGGGCATTTCGCATCGCATGTGTGGCGGTCAGAGGACACCTGGAAGGGGGCGGTTCTCTTCCTTCCTATGGGTCCTAAAGATCAAAGTCGGGTCATCAGGCTTTGCAACAAGCCTGTCTGGGCTGGGTTCACTGGCCTTGTCGATCTAAGTTCGAGACAGGGTGTCCAGCCCCGTCTTGGCTCAGACTCCCTACGTAGGCAAGGATGACTTTGAGCTTCCAATCCTCCTGCCCCCACTGTAGGCATGTGCCACCACACCCGGTTTTATGTGGTGGTGGCGGGGGATCATGCATGTTACATGAGCACTCTACCAACTGAGCCATGTCTAATTCAGCTAGGTGGGGAGGTTTGGAAGTGTGGGCTGGAGCCCCCGGCCCACCCCGGAAGACAGGTTCCTTTGCCCAGGAGACTGACTCCACGTCAGAGAGATTTTCAAAGCCGAGCCTCATAATGGAAACGCCGCTGCAGCCTGCTATCAGCAAGAGTGATATTAAACTGGCCCAGAGCCAGGAGCGTGGCACAGAGCCAGCGGGGAGAGATTAGTAACTGCAAGGAAGATGGTAGGCTCAGGGCAGGGCCGCGGGAGGTGGTGTGCCCACCCCCACACGCCCACCCCCAGCGCAATTTTCATTAAAAAAAAAATATCATAACCAAAAGGGAAAGGGCGGGGTGAGCCAAGTCGCAGAAGAGTTCTTGTTTAGCACGTCTCGGATCGTGCTCCCGGGACACCCTCCGAAGCGTGCAAACGGGCCACTGCCTGTCTGGGAACCCGACCTGAACGTGGTCTCCCTAAGAAGCCTTCCCGCCCGCCCCAACGTTGCCACTCTTCCCTGGCCTGTTTGACAGAGGTGGTAGCAAGGCTCATTCCCATCTGGAGGGGCGGGGACCGGCAGCAGAGCCAGGCTGACTTCCCCGGACCTGCTGCTTCCAGGGGGGTCGTGTGGCGGGGGGTAGACTGAGGCATGTCATCCCTGGGGGGCAGCGCATCATTTCAGCACTCAGTGAGATCTGTGCAAGGCCTTGCTTTCCCTGTGTGTGTTCAGATGTATGTGAGAGTACAGGTGTGTGGAGGCCGGGACTCAGCATCCTGTGTCTTCCTAAGCCGATTTCCTTGTTATTTTTTTTCTTAGATTTATTTATTTTTATTGCATGTGTCTGGGTGTTTTGCCTGCGTGTGTAGCCGCGCACCATGTCCATACGGACGCTGAAGAGGCCGAAAGAAGGCACCTCACACCCCCTGGAGCTGGAGAGACAGAGGCTTGTGAGCTGCCTGTGGGTGCTGGGGAAAGCGTGGCTGGTGACTCTCGAGCGGCCTACCAGCCCCATCTCCACCTTAGTTTCTGAGTCAGCCTCTAACTCGGCGGTCCTCAACCTCCCCTCATGGTGTGGTGACTCCCAGCTGTAAAATGATTTTCGCTGCTTGTTCATAACTGCAACTTTGCTGTTGTTATGAATTCTAATGTAAATAGCTCATATAGGGGGACATCTGGTATGTGACCCCTGTGAAAGGCTTGTTTGACCCCACAGGGGTCAAGAGCCACAGGCTGAGAACCGCCGCTGCAGCTGACTCTGCAGCTTGCTGATTTGGCTAGAGTTAGCCGGCCAAAGGCTCTCAGGAAGCTTCTGTGCCCCAGCTCGCCGCTGAGGTGAGGATTTGAGCATTTTACCTGCTGGGCCATCCAAGACTCCACTTGCTCCCTCCAGGGTGTGGCTCCCTGTGGTTCTAGGGGAGGGGCCAACTATCTGTGTTTCTAGCATGCAGTGGTGACGAGATGGATACGAGGACCCCTTAGACCACCCTGCCCTCCTCTACCCACCCAGCACCAACCGCCAGTAGCCTTAGCCCCAATGTGGGCAGGGGTCTCTGGTCCAGACAACTCTCAGAGACTAGATGATGTTCTCAGAAGTCCAGCTTTCCCCAAGCCAGCATAACGTAAATTGGGAGGAACCTCTCACTCGCCCTACCAAAAAGCCCCAGAGGTTTGCAAGAAGCGTTAATACCCTTTCAGAGCCTCCCGTTGTTAGAACTTTTCCTATTCACTTGGTCTCTCTGTAAATACTCATGGATTATTTTTTCCCCTAGAACCCTTTGAAAATAGGTTGCAGGCACAACGACCCTTCACCCTTGAACACGTCAGTGTGTGTGTCCTAGAACAAGGACTTTCCTTTACGTAATCATGGTGCAATGATTAAAGCCTGCAAGTTTGACATTAACACAGCAGCACAGTCCGGTGCACAGGCATAGTCACGTTTCAATTGTCCCAGTAGCTTTGTTTTGTCTTGTTTATTTGAGCCAGGGTCTCAGGTAGCCTAGGCTGGCTTACATTCTATGTAGCTGAGGCTAGCCTTGAATGCCTGACCCTTCTGCCATCATGCTCCAAAGTGCTAACACGACAGGTACACACCACCATGACAGATTCTGGTAAACACCTTCGCTGTTGGTCTTCCGATTCGTGGCCTCACGTTGCCTCTTGTGGTGACTTCCTTGGTCTGGAGTGTGTGTCCATGTTCCACTCACTCTGAGGTCCTTTCACTTACTTACTCACTGTGTCTCACAGTTAGATTCCCACCGTGCCTCTTCCACAGGAATTCTGTGGTGGCGCTGTGTGGTCTTCATGCGCTCCCCAAACGTCCTTTTCTCAGCCTGGATGGCATCCCTGTGTCTGGCATTTGAGAAGGCTCTGGTCTCCTTTATTATTCCATGCTGTGTTCATCCCAGAGTTGGTACTGGGTCCAGTGGTAGGGGTCAGCCAAGGCCGCAGCTGCTGTTACGAAGTCATCCTTTGGTAGAGCAGGAAGGCTCCTGAGGCCCTGCTGACCTCCAGCCCTGCCTCAAACTCCTGCGGAGCGCTGACAAAGCCTTCCTGGAGGCATTAAATCAGATGTGCTAAGACCTTGCAAGGTGGCTCCTGAGAGTGGCAGGGCTTTGGAGTCCATGAGTTTGGGATCCCGCCAAAAAGAATAAATAAGTAAATAAACCAGCCATGAAAAGTGTTAGGGGAAGGCAGCTCAGTTGATAGAATGGTTGCCTAGCATAAACGAAGCCCTGGGTCCATCCCAAGTGATAATCCAGCATACCTGGAGGGAGCAGAATTGAGGGGCATCACCTGCTACATATAAGTTTAAGGCTAGCCTAAGCTACATAAGACCTTGGGTTCAGGGTGGTATAGTGGAGAAAGAGAGGAGAGGGGGAAAGAAAACAAAATCAGAACGGATGTAGATCCGTTCAAGTGTGCCTTTTGTCCCTAACTTGTCTATGTCCTTCGGACAGCCTGACCTCTTCAACAGTGCTTCCATCCCGGGCACGCGTGCGGCAACTTTACTGGTATTGAGTGCACTTACCTAGGTTCGATCCTCAGCCCCATGGTGGGGGGAGGGGGACATGCATGCCTCCCACTTCTCCTGTCTAACAGTCGGGGCACCCTAGACCAGGCCGACCTCAAACTCAGAGATGCACGTGCCCCTGCAAAGAAGTCTCTCAATCAGCCCATCTTCACACGGCTGCCAGAGAGGCAGGGAATCCGACACGACCCCAGGTGTGACTGCCTCACGGTAGCTTCTGTTGCCAGATGCCGTTCCAGACCCTGGTACCTACAGCGTCCTCTGCCATGGCTTGCCTCTGTGCCGTACATTCCTGGACAATCCAGTGGTCCTAGGAACTTCAGCACCAGCGTCAGCCGGGAGCTCTGCCCCTACCCCAAAGCCACTGAATGGGAACCTGTGTTTAAGCAAGCAGGGTCCTGTTTTAGGTACACATTGAGGCAAGCGCTTCATTAATAGAACATACCGGAAGGGTATGCCCTGGGCAAGGAATTCGAGTCAGCCCTCAGACTGTGGTCCTTGTTCATAGGACATGAGTCAGACCTAAAAATCAATTTGAAGGTCCCCCTCTCCCCCCCCGCCCCGCAACATTCATAAATAATGAGCCTTATTGGGAGAGCTTGGTCTAAATCCTACTTTTTTCTCACATAATAGTTTTGGTTTTATTTTCCCCAAACTTTGACATCTGCTACTACTTCTTTGCTCACAAGATGTCACCTGCCATCCACAGGGATTGGGGGCGGGGAGATTCAACTACCAACAGATTAATTTAAAACTCACGGCCTGAATACAGGGTTTTGGCCTGCAAGATGGCTCACCACAAAAAGGCACTTGCTGGCTGCCAAGTCTGACCTGAGTTCGTTTCCCAAAACCTACCTGGCGGAAGGAGAAAACAATCCCTGAAGGTCACTCTCTGACCTCCACACACGTGTCTCGACAGGTACACATACTGTTAAAAAAATTATGTATAAACCCTTGGCTCATAGTACAGAACAGTTCAACAATAGCAAAAATGTATAAAACAGCACAAAAGTCTTCATCATCTTTTGCTTTTTCTAATGTTTGTTTTTTTTTTTTTTTTTTTTGTATTTGAGACAGGGTCCTACCATGTAGCCTGTAATTAAGTTTGCATTTACATGGCAGATACTTAAAAAGAATAAGGGCCTGGCCAGGTGGTGCTGTGTGGCTTTAATCCCAGCCCTCAAGAGGCAGCGGCAGTTAGATCTCTGTGAGTTCGAGGCCAGCCTGGTCTACAGAGCAAATTCCAGGATAGGCAAGGCTACACAGAGAAACTCTCTCTCTGGAAACCAAATGGTGGGAATGGGGGGGGAGAGTGAGGGACTGAGGGCTACACAGATGAATGAGAGTTCTCCGTTTCTAACATGGTCCCTGAGTGCTTATATAACAATGGGGGACTGAGTGGAACTTCAGTAATGACTGCTTATTAGGAGGACCCTCATTCAGACTTGCAGAATTCAACCAAGTGAAAGATGTTGTCACTGGTTAAGCGTCCTGTGTCCACACAGCTGTCCAAACCTCTGTCATGAGAACATTTACACTGTTTTCCCCACGTTAGTAGATGCCTGGCTCTTCGAAGGGAAACCACGAGGGGTAAGCTGTGGCCAGCTGCAGCTCAGTGGTCATGCAGTTAGGTGGCATGTGTGAGGCCCAGTCTGCAGTGCCGTTTAAAACACACACACACACACACACACACACACACACACACACAAAGAGAAGCAGCTCGACAACAGTTAAGAATACCTATCACTCTCCTGAGGACCCAGGTTTAGTTTCCAGCACCCACATCAGATGGCTCACAACTATAACTGCTGCTCCAGGGCATCTGATGCCTTCTCTTGGCCTCTGTGGGCACTGTACTTGATGCCCACACACAGAGATACACATAGCCAAAACTGAACCTTATAAAAAATTTTTAACTAAAATAAAAATTAAAAAAACACGACGAGACTGTTGCTTCTTGATACATCTGACATTGTTCCAAAACTGAAGAGTCGGCAGATATTTGTCCAACCTCTCCTGGAGCGTTAGTGATACATGACCTCCTGATTTACCAAAAGTAGCATCAGCCAAGACAAACCACCGAGCGGAGCAATGTTCCCTTGGCAGGTCCATCAGTTAGAGGTTAGTGCCTCTGGGAGGCCTCAGATTCAGTTATAACCAAATGTCACCCCCAAATGAATTCATGATTACACATCCACCGCTTTAGTTAAAGTGCCTTTTAAGAGTCACAGTGATCTTGAGAGATGAATCGGTGTGTGCCAGGCAGATCTGAAGTGGGAGGAGCCTCCAGGCAAAGGAGGAGAAGGAGGCAGAGCATAGGGAGGAAGCTGGAGACCCTGAGGAGCAAAAGGGACCTGGGCCAAGCCAGGAGGAGGGAAAGGAAGATTCCTTAGGGCAGGAGAGTTGATAAGAGGAGGCAGGCACACTTGGTCTGTAATCTTACATCTGTGCAAAGTTCCTTCATGCCCATTATCTTCACAGGTCTTGACAGCTTAGCAAGCACCTCCAGATGATGGATGGTCAGAAGGACTTCCTGGGGTCCCCCTATCTCCTGAGACATGGGTTCAGAATTTGTAGCAGATATTTTCATTACTGGGCTCTGATCTTTCTATCGTAGACTCATATGTTCTGGTGGCCCTGAAGAAAGTGGCTTCATTTATTGGGTAGACAATTCATGGGCAGGTGTATAGGTGGATGAATGGATAGATTGATGGGTGGGCAGGTAGGTGGATGGATGAATGGATGGGTTGACGGGTGGATGAATGGATAAAGCAAGCATGGATTTCAGGAGATGATGGATGGATTGATAGATCGGTGGATCAATGAATGGGTGGGTGGATAAATAAAGCAAGCATGGTTGGATGGATGGACGGACGGACGGACGGACGGACGGACGGACGGACGGACGGATGGATGGATGGATGGATGGATGGATGGATAAAGCAAGCATGAATTTCTGAAGATGATGGATGGATGGATGGATGGATGTGGATATCAGAAAATGAGTCCTGTGGTTGTCTATATGAGAGAAAATGAGAAAGATCTGAGAACATGAGATAACACCCAGGTTTCCACCTTTATTAAAGGACAGCAAAGAGAGAACTAGGCTTAAACCTTAGAGTTAGAGGGTTTGATGTAGGCGACATGGTGAATATAGATCTGTGACATGGATCTGGATGTCTGGAAAAGTGTCTGAGAGATCCAAGAGGCTTCCCGTGCCATTAGCGATCCGACATTACTGTTCTTACAGGGTTCCCCATAGTAGTGCGAGCACGCAGAATCATCATAGGCTTGGAGTCAGAAAGAACACTGCTTATGGCTAAAAACAACTGTTCTATTCTACTGGAAAGAAAGAGGGATGGGGGAACTGTCACTTAAAGATGATGTCACACTCAACCCAAAGCCAATTCATAGTAGAGAACTGGAGAGCAGCGGTGAGGCTGGGGACAGGTGCCTCCCCTCCGATGAAAACCAAAAAGAACAGGTCGCACCTCGGACCTGTGGCCTCACCACATCATGGCCTTGGCAAGAGCTCTGGACCCTGACCTGCTCACCACCTGCAGGACCAAGCCTATCCTCGTTCCCCCCTACCCCGGATAGAAAGCTCCTTCCAGAGGCTTCTACAGCTGTCTGGGGTGGGGACAAGTGGCGCTCAGCCAGGGCGCTCTGCGTGGTTCCTGACTTTGTCTCTCAGGGATTTTACAGTCCATCACACAGGAGGGGAAAGAAAAAAAAAAAATCAAACAAAACACAGCCTACCAAGAAAAGGTAACAGTTTGTTCCTTGATTTTTTTTTTTTTTTCTGACAGCAGATGCAATCTCTTATGATTCCTAAGTGGTTTTGGGCGGGTGCCTGATACATTGTTTTGCCCAGAGAGGCTCCGCAGAAACACGGGCCCTGAACTACCTCAGGACACTCATTAAACGACAGAAGGGAAACTACTCTCGGGCCCAGCGAGCCAGCCTGCAGGCCCCGTTCCATTGCCCACCCTACCCGTCATCCTGGTGCCCATTCTAACATGGTGACCCCGCCAGGCCCCAGGAAGCCGTCTGTTCCCCTGTACTTCATTCCCTTCCCTCAAGGCTGAGTTAGTGAAAAGCGCATACCCCGTGATAATTCTGTGTCAGAAACTCTGCCTCTGTGTAAAGCACTCATTGTGTGGGCTCAAAAAAGAAAATAAATAAATAAAGTTGAGGGAACCAGGAGACAGACACCATAAAACAGAGAGGCTGGTGAAGGCCAGGCCACCGTGGGCCTGCCGGCAGTTTCACGTTCAATATCAATTTGTCAGCTCGAGAGAAAACCGGCCGTCCCTGCTTCCAGAGACCACCTTGTAAACTGAAGTAAGAAAGAACTGGGAGAAATTGGAGCTATTTTAAGCGCAGCTTCTGAGATTTATTTTTGGACCCATTATTGATCCTACTGCAGGGAAACCATACACCCTTCCCTGCGCCAATACCCACACCTGCCCATGGGAGCTGCTGGCCCCGACTCCTGGGCTCATCCGTGGCCAGAGGGGGCGGTGGCCCACCCAGGGGGAGGCTCTGCTCCGAGGCCGCATCAAAATCAGGACAACTTCTGAACAGCTGCCCTGGGAACCGAAACTTACAATTTTTTTTTTTCCTTTCACCTTTAAAAGCTACATTAGTGAATCTAGCTGTAGCATTTGCGACTCTGTTGCATGGCGGTACTGTACTCCTCTGCCTCACCCGTAATGAGTCGTCACAGCCTAGAACACCCCGTTAGGACATTGGCGGTCGTCGCTCATGAGACCTCCTCCCCACCAACCTACCCCTATCCCCACTCCCCACCCCTCCGAAAAAGTCTTTCTCATCTTGGTCACTGGGTCACCTTGGCTGCACTCTCTTGAGCTTCTTCACCACCAGCCTCCCTCACATGAGCCTGGGGACCACCAGGCCCCCTGTGAGGGATGTGAGTCATGGCTTGAAATAGTTCACGTCCCTCCCCCCTGTTTCGCACATGTTCCTTTTAGACTCGAACCCTGGATTCAAAGCATCTCATCCCGAAAAATGCGTCACGGCTGTGAATTCCTGTCTGCCCCGTAAGCCTCTTTTTCCTGTCTCTGCCTTACCACTTTACCCAGCATCCTTCGCTCTTTTATCTCATTGTCCCCATTCTACCAGGACGCTCACTGGTGGCCTTTATGCCGAACCTCACCAAAGCCCGTGGCCCTGAGTTATCCCTGCCCCTCCATCACACAGATGGATTGTACTCATCGGGTTTCTGTCTGTTGTTATAAAAAATTTGTAACCTTTGAGGTAGGTGGAGAATGGAAAGACCACATGTGTACCTTGGGGCTCTCAGGAGGTCATGCTTGGTCACTGAGAACAAAGCCTCGTTGTCTTTACTGGCAGATGTGTAGGGTGGAGAGCACCGCCGTGGCCTGGATAATGAAGAA
Organism: Meriones unguiculatus; assembly: GCF_030254825.1. NCBI lineage: Eukaryota > Metazoa > Chordata > Mammalia > Rodentia > Muridae > Meriones > Meriones unguiculatus. Next base: position 14,602,251 of record NC_083355.1, read on the forward strand.
AAGGATCTTTTGAGCAGGGGACAGTGGGAGTCTCCTAGGCTCCAGCCAGGAGGTGAAACGCAGCAGAAGTGCTCTGACCTCACTGTGCTGGAGGTCAGAGGTTGAACTCATGGTGCTCCCAGAGGAGTGTAAATGGTGTTCCCTCCCCAACTCGTGTATATCAGAAAGCTCCAGGAAGATCCTACCTGGAGACAGGGACTTTGAACAAGGCAAAGAAGGATGCTCCAGAGGGCCTTGGGAGAAGCATGGCCCCAAGAACCTGATCTTGCCAGCCATCTTGGCAGAGAGTTTAGTTAGTTTAACATGAAACAGAAGATGGTTGTTCAATGGCTGATGGCCAGCCTCCCCACCTGATGCTTGTTTGTTGAATCTGCTCCCTCCAATGGTTCAAGACAGGAGAGTTCATGTCTACTGCTTCTTGGCTTCCCAAGTGCCTTCCCAGTCATTGGAATCCTCACTCAGGGCTCAGCGGCCCTGGTGGGAACCCTGCCATTTCCTGTCTGCCACCAAGGATTCCTGCCCTGTAGGAATTCCCACATTCCCTCCCTCTCCACCTCAGGAAATCTTAACCCTCAGTAGGCTTCTCAAGCCTAATTCCTCATGGATGAATAGCAGTGCCATTCTCAGCCGGGCTAGGTGGCCCACACCTTTAATCCCAGCACTCAGGAAGGCAGGGGCAGGCGGATGGCTGTAAGTTCGAGGCCAGCCTGGTCTACAAAGCCTGGTCTAGGACAGCCAGGGCTACACAGAGAAACCCTGTCTCGAAAACAACAAATATCCCTCAGGATGTCCTTGTGTGTTCTTCCGTCCCCACACTCCCACTGCTTCCTGTATCCTGTCTAATTGCAAGGACAGGTTTCAGGGAGCCATCTTCCCTCCTCACTAAGCCTGTAGCAACCCGAGGCTGGTAGGGTTTGGGTTTAGCAAACTCTGACACTCCAGGTTTAATCTCTCAGTTCCCCCAAAACCAAACCATACGTGGATAAAAGAAAGATTTCCTCATGTTTAATAACAAGCTAATGTTGACAACAATCTGCCGGGTTTTTAATGTTTCCAACACAGTGAAGTGATAAATATTGATAAGACAATGATTGCGCCACTATCCAAATCTAATTACACATTGTATACATGTATGAAAATGTTATGCTAAGCTTCCTAAATGTATGCGGTTATTATTTTCAATTAAATTTCGTTTTTGTTTTTCAAGAAAATCATGCTGGGTATAGTAAAAAAAAATTTTTCACAGCATGCAGGAGGCCCTGGGTTTACACATATGTAGACAGTCTATATTTGTACATTAAAAATTTTAAAAGGTACAAGATTGCTATGATCTGAAATGAAACCAGAGTATTAAACATTCGAAATTTAACAAAGGGCTGGCCACGTAGCCCGGTTGGCAGAGTGCTTGCCTACCATGTGCGAGAGGACTGAGTTCTATCCCCATCCCTACACAGACCAGGCCTCATGGTGCAAGCTTGCAGCCCCAGCTCTTGGGAGGCTCAGAGGTTCAAGGTCATCCTCAACCATGTACACAACTAGTTCAAGGCCAACCTGGGCTCCAGGAGACCAAGTGTTTAAAAAAACTGACCAGCCAGCAACAGTAGAAACCAGGAGGCCCCTCAAGCCGAATACCCTGGAAGGAAACCAGGCTGTCGGTGGAGGCAAGGACAGCAGAGGCATACAGTGAGCCAGCTTGGCAGCCCCATGTAGGTTCACCGCCTTCCAGAACAGCCTTCATAGACCCCCTCACAACTGAACCCTTGGCTTTCGAGTTGCTTTGCTGCTCCCTGCTGGCACTGGGGAACTGTTTTCCCTTCTGCCTGACCAGAGGCCTAATGATGCTGTCCGCCAGAGCCCTCTCCAGAGAAATGCTGCCGTTTACCCAGCATTCCAGTCAATCCACCCAGCCTTAATACCCCTAAAGCCTGGGGCCAGTGGAACGTTTCATGAGGATTAAATAAAAGCAGCCCGACTCCCACTACACTGCCAGATGGGCCTTTGATTCTACTCCAAAACCAAGGTCAGCTCAAGAGTGAGTCTGGGGCCATTTCTGCCCCCAGGACTCCCAGGGCCAGCAATCAGTTCTGCAGGCACCCCACCTTAGAGCCTGGGATCTCCAGGCCACACCATGCTGCTTACTGTGGGATAGGGTTCCTCCTGATACAGAACAGTCAAACACTTGGCTAGTCTGAGCAGCCACAGTGGCGGCTCACAACCACCTGTATGTAACTCCAGCTCTGGGTCATGGGAAACCCACTTCCGGCCTCAGCTGCACTTGTGTAAACATAATTTTTAAAACGGGGGTGGGGGTGTGTGTGGAAGGCAGGCGCTAACTCCCAAAAGTTATCCTCTGACCTCCACATATGTAGCTGGGTACATGGACTAATTTACATACTAATACTTACACAAAATAATGTTCTACAGACCATAAAAGCACATCGCGTTAGGTACTACAGAGAGTAGGAATTGCCAGGCAGTGGTAGCGCATGCCTTTAATCCCAGTGCTAGGGAGGCAGAGGCAGTTGGATCTCTGAGTTTGAGGCCAGCCTGATCTACAAAATACATTCCAGGACAGACAGGGCTACACAGAGAAATCCTGTCTCAAAATAAATAAATAAATAATAATGATAACAATAACAACAAAACAGAATGTAGGGTTGGTTTTTGGAGCAGTGGGTGGAAAGATGTAGATTGAAGTGGCCGTTTAGGTGAGGAAAGGAGCCATCTTTGAGGGTTGGTGTCAAAAGGCAGCTGTCACTTGGTAGCTTATGGATCGAGTGCTCTGCCATGTTGTGTTGACTGACTCTTGTTTTAAATCTAGTCGTCACAAAGTTCCAAGTCCCCTAATACCCTGTGTTCCACATCCGAGAGGCCCACTGTGGAACCCACATAGCAGGGGCTTAATAAACATTTACCAACCCACTGAAGGACTGTCGAGGGACTGGCCTGTGAGCAGGACTGTGGGGGCTCATCTCGGTGGTCTTCGCTGCTGTGGGAAGACCCGGCCTAGAGTGGGAGTGCCGTGTCCTAGTGTGGGGCTCTGGAGCTTCCAGGGTAGAGAAGGCTAGCCAAGCTCGAAGCGTGCAAGGCCTTCTCTCTGCCCCTGACTGTGGGTGTGAGGTGACTGGCTGCCTCCAGCTCCCGACGCTGACTCCTCCGCAGTGGCAGACTGTGAGGTGGAGAAATGGACCATAAATTGGAATTATGAGCTAAAATAAATCCCTCTCTCCTCGAAGTTGCTTATCGTCAGTGCATTTCATTACAGTGACAGGAAAGAGACTAGGACGCTCGCGAGGCACCGGTAAAGGACCCCTTCTGCTTCCAGCATGCCTCCTCGCTGGCCTTTCTTGGTGTGTCTTAATTAATCACATCCCAGATGCCGAAAATCTGGAGGACGAGAACAGTGGCTGGCTGGGCCTCTTTGTCCTTCCAATTGTATTTCTGAGGCAGAAAGTGAGATGAGTGGTAGATTTTTCTCACAATCCCTAGCCATCAGCCATCCTGCCTCCTTACATAGCATCTTGCGTCAACATACCACAGGAAAATCAAAATCTAATAGCTGCCACCTTGGTCAACCTCCCCATCTTTTTTTTAATTTATACCTCAATTTAAAAAAATAATAATAATGCAGTTTATTTTTTTTTTAGACTACTTTTATGTTTACAGAGAGATCGTGTAATAGTACAGAGACTTCTCATCTGAGCTTAGAAAAAGTTTCTACCTTTGGGGAGTGGGGATTAAACTCACTGTCTTTCTCATTCAGGCTCAGAACGCATGCTGTCCCTAAGGTATGACCTTCACACACACACACCCGCAGCCCCTGAGTTTGGTCCTTAAACCATGAAAGTTGCTAATATAAAGCATGGGACCCAGAATCCGTGCCTCTGGATTTACGTGCCATTTCCAATAGGCTGCAGACGCCACTCCCAAATCGTAAAATTTGGAAACGAAACAAGACAATGCAAAAATCTAGGAAGATGGTCCTGTTCAAGGAGAAATCCTGACTGCTGGGGACGGGACAGTCTTGGTGTGTTTGGACATACAGCAATAGAAAGGGTGCCAGATCACCCTACTCTGACCTCGTGACGCAAAGCAGTTGATGGCACAGCCTCATCCTCGTTTCCTTGGCCATTCTCCCTCAGTGAGATGTGAAAACTTGCCGCCTGTCCCCCCACCCCAGTTTCTGTCTTTCCTCCCTTGCGTTACATTGTTAAAAATCTTTGTATATAAACCTTTTCAGCTTCACTTAAGTGCCTTTCTTTGAGACAAAATTCTCAAAGTGTACATTTCCTAAAGTGTTGATTGTGTGTGTGTGTGTGTGTGTGTTTACATATTGGTGTGTATACGTACATGGTGTTCATACACATATATGCACATGCATGTGGAGGTCAGAGGTCAGCACTGGATATCTTCCTCACTTGTTCTCTCTGCTTATTTTGTAGACTTATTGAGTACATAGGGGCTTCCCCTAAAGCTTTGGACACTAGAAAAGACACTGTTCCTGGGACAGTTTGACTCTGTCTTCTCACACCCTGAGATAGTGACCTCCCGTGACCTCCCGTGATCTCCTGTGTTGGGTACTAGAAACCTATCCTGAAGTATTGACTGCAGAGCTAACGTCACTCGGACTTCCCCACACGTGGCATTTCAGGGGCTTTGGCACACGTTAAGCATCTTATTATCCAAGGAGACAAGAGATTGTACAAAGGCTGATCCTAATAGAACACCTGAGCTACTGAACCAAGGATGAATGAACACCAAGTCTTAAGTGGTGGCCAGAGCATCCCTTTTATGAGTAGCCAGACTAGAAAGAAGCAGGAAGCACTTTGGGCTGCTTATTATCTTCTCAGATGACTATGAAGGCTCCGTATTTAAGCATGGGGGAGCTTAGTTGTGGAATCGGGGGCCACTTCCTCCACTGTGAATCTCCACTCCACCCTGACTGGCTGTATGATGTCTTACTTTTGAACCTCGATTTTTCTCATCTGAAAACTGGGAATAATAACAGAGTCTTACTCGTGCCTCCTCTCCCTGGGTTTGCCATCTGTTCACTTCCTTCTTCTAAAGCACGTTCTTTATTCTGCCTCATATTTCTGGGAATAACCTTGGTAACTTTTCAAGGGCAGGAATCCAGCCCTCACTGTCCCTGTAGTCCTCCAAGCCAGCCGCAGCACCTGCACACCATGGGTTTATCAGCTGGGGCCCAAGCAGAAGGCAGAAATCACGGTTATTTGAACAGGAGAAATGTAGTATCAGGAGTTACTAGTATCTGATAGAAACACCAAGATGGGACGAGAACAAAGGTTACTGTAGAGCTGAGAGAGAATGCCCAAGGAAAGACAAACTTCGGGAGGACCCTTTCTCCATGGCTAAGGGGCCAGATGCTGACACCTCTGGGGAAGGTGTGGCTGTCACCCCCAGGATGGTGGAGTTCCTTAGGCTGCCCGAACCTCACATCTGGGTGCCAATCACTGAACAACAGAAAGTCTTCTGGGACAGGGGCAAGGTGAGGTTAGAGGCCAGATGTGCCAAGCGAGTTGGCACACACTACCAACGCAAGGCTAAAATGCACACAGTGCCTGCATCAGGAGGGCCAGAGCGAAGTGGTTCCTGGGCCGGCAGCCAGGACTGCAAGGTCATTGAGTAACTGCCCTCCAGGCACACAGCAAGGCAGAACAAGGTCCCTTCTCACAGACTGTACACACACCCTCCAGGATTCAAGCCTGAAAGAGACCAACCCTGTCTTCGCTAGCATCCCTGTATCGACCTCTATTGACAAAGCCTGAATAGTACAGGCTCTAGTGGGGAAATGCTCACAGGGTCCTACATCCTTAGAGCTGAGAAGCAATGTGATACGGGGGTGATTTTTTTTAAGTTCTAGTCACAGTTGGGGAGATGGTTCAGTTAATAAGGTACTTGCTGCATGAGCAAGAAGAAGCAAGTTGAGTTTACATCCCTAGCACCCCCATAAAAGCCAGATGTGATGGCATGCATGTGTAATTCCACCGTTTGTGTGGATGGCAGAGAAACGAGGATCCCCGGAGCCCTCTGTCCTGCCAATAGCCAGATGGATGAGATCTGAGTTCAATGAGAGACCCTGTCTCAAAAGATAAAGTTGAGGCTCCAGGGGGATGGCTCAGTCAGTAGAAGCATCTGCTAGCCAAGCTTGGGGACCTGAGTTCAAATTCTCAGCACCCAAGTAATTAGCCAAGCATGGCCATACACTCCTGTAACTCTAGCTGTGTGTGAGCAAGAAGACAGCAGGATCACCAGAGCTTGTGGGCCACCAGCCTTGCTCCAGGAGCAGTGAGACCTCAAGGGAGGGAGGCAGAGAGTGAGAGAGCCAGACACACCTGCCATCCTCCACAACCCACACGTGCAGGCTTAATTAATTCATCTTTAAAAAAACAATAGGAGAGTTTATGACAAGACACCTGATAATCAAGCTCTCTCCTTCCTTCTTTCTTCCTTGTCTTTCTTCTTCTTTCCCTCTCTTTTCTCTCTCCCTCCCTCCTTCACACACACACACACACACACACACACACACACACAGATTGCCAGTGGCCCTCTTACACCTGCCTACTTCCCTCTCACCTATGTATGTCAGACCCCTTTGTTTCTTCTGTAGTTTGCTGTCTGGAAAGCCCCATCCCCTCAGGCATTCTGTTCTGTCTTCCTTCTCCTCTCAGCTCACACTTAGAGAGAGAGTGAGAGACCAGCTCTAACTCCCACAATTCCTCCTTTCACAACTGATTTCTCTGCTCAGGCTTGAATGGTTTGCCCACTGCCTGTCCCGTTTCAAGGCAATCCACCTGTCCATCACAGACAGTAGGAGTGGCCAGAAGCCCTGGACTGCAACGGGGAGGAACCTAGGTTCTTCTAAGGAGCTAAGTTTTCTCTGCCTGTGAGGAAGGGGCCACAGGCATCTCAGGGCAGGCTGGAGACTCAGGCCCTGAGCAGTCTGAAAACATTTGTCGGTGAGGTCTCTAACCATGTGGAAGAGCAGGCCTTCATGGGGCTGAGGAGATGGCTCCTTGAGTTAAATGCTTACTTACTGATCCCCAGCATGAAAAGCTGTGCGTGGTGGCGTGCAGTGCCAGGAGATGGCTGCAGAGGGTCCCCACAGCACACTGGCCAGCCTGGCTAGCCTAAGGTCCACTGAGCTCCAGATTCAGCAAGACACTCTGTTTCAAAAGTAGGTAGGGCATGATGGAGGAACCCTGGCTTGCACGCGTCATGCATGGCCACTTGCAAATACACACCAAAATTGAGGGAGAAGGAGAAAAGAGAAGGACGACAGAGCGAACAAACGGCAGATAGTTTCCAGGATGACCACTGAGCTAAAAATGTTCACCTGTCTCAGGTGAGGAGCCCTTGGGTGCTCCTCAGAAGGGTGCGGTAATAGGCTGCAGTGTTGGTGGGGAGCTACCATCTTGTTTTCACAGAGATCCCCATCCTGGATCTGTGGGAATGGATAATACCCTGGCGTGAGGTGGGGTGTGGGGGCTTCTTCCGAGGATAAAGTGGCCTTCCAGACCTAATCTGCTTATCATCCTTCAGAAAACGCCTCATCACCTCAGAACAAAATGTGTATGTGTGGCTCACCCGTAATATATATTTATATATTTATTTATTTATTTATTTATTTATTTAATGTATACAAGTGCTCTACCTATACATACACCTGAATGCCAGAAGAGGGTATCAGATCCCAGTATAGATAGGCATGAGCCATCATGGGGTTTCTGGGACTTGAACTCAGGACCTCTGGAAGAGCAGACAGTGAGTGCTCCTAACTGCTGAGCTGTCTCTCTAGCCCCTGAATTCACACTCTTAAAAGTGATCAGGAAAAGTACACGTTTGAGCTGGGGATGTGGCTCAGTTGGCAGAGTGCTTTCTTGGCATACATGAGGCCCTTTCGGTTCTTAGACCAGGCATGTGATGCAGCACTAGGAAGGCAGAGGCAGGAGGATCTGAAGGTCAAGGTTGTAGTTGCCAACCTGGGCAATGAAGAAACTCTGTCTCAAGAAAGAAAAGACCAGGGCCTGGTGACACACCCCTTTAATCCCAGCCCTCAAGAGGCAGAACTGGGCGAAGGAAAGGGATTGTGGTTTATTTTCTTTGTGCCTATCTCCGTTTTCTGCAACGTGGGTATAATGTTTGTGAATTAAATTCGTATGAACGTTAATGAGGAGCTGGCTCTATGGCCCAGCAGGTAAAGGCGTCTGCTGCCAAGGCTGACAACTTGAGTTAGACCCCCAGGACCCATATGGTGGAGAGAGAGCCGACTTGAGCAGCTTGTCCTCTGACCTCCACATGGACACCGGGGCACGTGTGCACACAAAGAAATAAATAAGCATGAGAACGTGTTTTTTTTTTTTTTTTAATTAATGAAAAGACACGTGTAGGAGCATTCTCCTCCTAACCTTGGGCTGTGTCTTTGCTTTTTGTCTCAGACCCTCCTCAGCCTCCTCTCAGATAAGCTGCCAAAACTCAGCAGTTTCCAATTTTTTTGGAAGAGATTTTTGGGCAAGATTTATTTCCTCATTCTTGAACTTCTAAAAACAGCCCGCTTTTTCATCTACCCCTCAGCATGCGATGACAGATTCTACACCTGCCTCTGACGTGACAAAACCTAAGTGAGGAATGAAAAAGCCTGTCAGGATTCTCGCACATTCTGTGGCAGGCAAAGCTAGGGGGCGTGGGGCCACGGGACGATGCGCTGTGGGGTGTCCTGTTGCCTCAGCCGTGGATGTCCTGACAGCAGGCACTCAGCAAGGTTTCATCCGCCGAGCTCTGATGCGCTGCTCTGTCCTTGCAGATTTTTGACAATGAGGCCAAAGACCTGGAGAGAGAAGTGTGCTTTATCGACATCGCCTGTGATGAAATTCCAGAACGCTACTACAAAGAATCCGAGGTAAGTGATCAAAATGGAAGCAGCTATGTGTCCGTCGAGTCACTCATTCCAGTCATCCATGAAGCACTTCCTGCCCTAGGAGCCTTCCATCTGTCTTAAGGGTCATTTGGTTTCGTCTCGACATCTCACTGGGTTCTTTTGTTTTGTTTTTTTAAGATTGATTTATTATTTATACATTATTCTGCCTGCATGTACACCTGCACACCAGTAGAGGGCACAAGATCTCATTAAAGATGGTTGTGAGCCACCACGTGGTGGCCTGGGAATCGAACTCAGGACGTTTGGAAGAACAGAAGGACAGCTGGTTCTCTTAACCTCTGAGCCATCCCTTCAGCCTGTCACTGGGTTCTATAAGTTGTTGTTGCTGTTTTAATTTAATGTGTGTGAGTATTTTCTGTACTACACCAAATGAATGCAGTGCCTACAGAGGCCAAAAGAGGGCATCAGATACCCCGGAGCTGGTGCTTGTGAGCTGCCATGTGGGTGCTGGGAATTGAACCCAGGTCCTCTGGAAGATCAGACAGTGCTCTTAACCACCGAGCCATCTCCGCAGCCATCTCCAGGTACTCTCAAACTGGAGTCCCCGAGTCCAGCACTGGCCTCCTGCTGCTGCTTTGTTTTCATTTGGTTTTTCTTATCCTCCCAACTTGCTCATCATCCCTCTTGACATCAGGATTCCTGGGGCGAAGCATCCAACACATTGGTCTTTCTGAACACAGCAGCCTGTCTGTGTAAGGACGCAGACAGTATTTCATTTCTGTCTTTGGAGTTTAACATAAAGAAAATCCTCAATCAAGCCTCAAAACTTTGATGGCTCGTGTTGGCCCAGAAATCACCCTCCTAAAATAGGAGGCACCTTCCTGGGGGCTTCTTTTCTTGGCGGAGAATGCGTGAATGAGGACATCTTCCCCTCTGGCTTGTCCCCTATCAGACTCTGCCCTCCGCCTTGCTGCTCCCCTCGTGTCACTGTTGGTGCCAGTCATTATTTATATCCTGTTAGTGTCTCATTAATGGCTGCTGATGGAACTGGGGTGACCCGCTTGTAAACAGTGTCCCAGCCCTGGAATGACAACAAATTCAGGGCTATTTTTGTTGTTCAGCTACATGCAGCTAATCACAGTATGTTTAGAATCCGGGCCCAGATTTGTCCTTGAGCTATAACACGTGGACCTTGACGCTGCTCTCTCTCAGACTCACTGAGGCTGATTGGAGAGGCCATGCACACACCCAGTAAAAGGAAATTCCGGGCTACCGAGATGGTTGCGTGGCTAGAGGTGCTTGCTGCCAAGTCTTGACACCCCCAAGTTCGGTCCCCAGGACCCACATGGTAGAAGAAGGACAGACAGACGTCCTCACGTGCCCTCTAATCTCCATACCCATATCATGTTCACACATATCCACATGCATGTGCACACACAGGGAAATGAATAAATAAGTACATGAAGAAAAAAATGTTTTATTTCAACATGAGTTCTGGTAGGTTATAAACTGGACTGCCATGTGATATAGATCTTTACCTGTTTGGGGATTTGTTTGGCTAGAAAAGCCTTACTTGGTTTTAGCAGCTTCCCGCCTGCTTCTCTGCAGACTGGGATTCATGAGCTTCAGTCTCACAGAGAGCTGGAGAAAAGCCATTTTGAATCTCTCTGTGTCACACACATTCATCCAAAGGCTGAGCGTGTTGTTGTCTTCAGCTTTATTAGACTCTCCGTAGCCAGCCACACCTGTGTGCTTTAAGAAAAACAAAGTTGGGGCTGGAGAGACGGCTCAGCGGTTAAAAGCACTGATTGCTCCTCGGGAGGACCCGGGTTCGATTCCAGCATCGACGTGTGGCGGCTAGCAAACATCTGTAACTTCAGTCACAGGTCTGAAGCCTCCTTCCGACCTCGGCATACACATGATGTATAGACACACATGCAAACAAAACACTCATACACATAAAATAAGTAAGTAAATCACAAAAAAAAAGGTTTTCAAAAGAAAATAAAACGTAAGGGTCCAGACACATTTTTGCACGTTTGGGAGGTTGAGGCTGAGGAGTCTGAGGCCAACCGGGGCATCGTAAATAGATCTCATCTTAGTAACAGCAGAAAGAAAGGGAGGGGGTAGACAAGAGATGCAGGAAGAAGGGATGATTAGATGAAATTAAAAAGAAATTTGGGGGAGTTGTATTCATTTTCTGTTCCATTTCTGGGAGAACACGCACGTGCCACAGAACTCGTGGTCCAAGGAAACTTTGTTTGTTTTTGGTTTCTGAGACCCAGTCTTAGCCTTGGCTTTTATTATAGTTTAGTTTGTAGATGTACAAGTTTGTGTTGGAGGCCAGAGGTTGAGGTGCGGTATCTTCCTCAATGCCTCTTTACCTTATTTTATTTTTGAAGATTCATTTCAGTTATATTTTTAAAGTGTGTGTGTGTGTGTGTGTGTGTGTGTGTGTGTGTGTGTGTACGTGCTCTCAAGATTGCACATGTGGCTGTGGAACCCAGAAGGAGGCATCAGAGCTGGAGGTGGAGTTACAGGTGTCTATGAGCCATCAGACGTGGGTGCCAGGTCTCTTCCGGAAGTGCTAGTGACCTAACTGCTGAGCCATCTCTCCAGCCCACCGTCTTAGTTTCTGAGGCGGGGTCTCTCATTGATCCTGAAGCTCACTGATTTGGCTGGACACGCTGGCTAGCAAGTCCCCTTGTCTCCACCTCCTCTAAGGTTACAACCTCTGGGGTGCCTGGCTCTTTCACATGGGTGCTGAGGATTCAAACTTGGGTCTTCTGCTCGAGTGGCGGGCATGTCACCAGCTGAGCCATCTCCCCAGCCCCTGAGCCTCCTTCAGAGCTCAGCCCAAACGCGGCTTCCCTTCAGTGAGCTTTCCTGAGGCCGGTGCTCCTCTGGTTGCTCCCCTGGAACGCCTCTCTAGCCCGTGGCTTCTAGCTGACGCTATTGTCTGCTAATTGTTTTAGATCGCGCCAGCTCATGCTAGCTCATCCCGTTCCACGAGCTTCACAAAGATGAGAGCTCACGTCTCCTTCCTTTTCACATTTCACCAGCGACGTTAACATCAGCTGCAAGCAGATGCTCACTCAACACTCGTTGAGGAGTGAGTGAAGGCCAAGGGCTTTGTTTTTCCTACCAGCAGCAGTAATTTCCGAGCAAGTGCCATCAAAGAGAATGGATCTGTCGCCGTTAAACTACCAGTTGTGAATCAGAGTTCTTTTCGCTTAGTCTGAGACGTACTGTCTCACGGGCCGCTCTCCCATCGATCCTTTGCAGCATCATAAGCAAGCAAACGGGAAGAAGCTGCTGGGGTGGGGGTGGGGTCATTTGGTTAGAAGGGTTGCAGGTGGGTTTGGATTTGGGGCGGGGTTGGTTTTTTTAGTTTTTTGGTTTTCTGAGACAGGGTTTCTCTGTGTAGCCTTGGCTGTTCTGGACTCCATTTGTAGACAGCAATCCTCCTGCCTCTGCCTCCCTGAGTGCTGGGATTAAAGGTGTAAGCCACCGTGCCCAGTTGGGGGTGGATTTTTGGATGCTGAGAAATCCACACTGAGTTTTTCTGGCGCATGCCTCTCCACCAGTCTGCTCTCCCACACACGGTCACCCAGGCCAAAGGAGGGCACGGAAGCTTTCTTTCTCTTTTCCCGTCCCCTCCCCACCAGCCTCTGAAGGACGGCATTCAGGAATGCCACTCTCATTAAGGTGACCAGAGCTAGGAATTTTCCACTCGCTGGCTCCCGCCTCACAGATCTCTTGCTGCCACTAACTGGGGACTCAGGAGGAGCTGAGGGCCCAGCCTGAGGCTCTGCTTAATTCTGGTCCTGCAGGGTTCCTGTTTCCTACCAAATGCACAGCCGGAGCAGCAGCTCCTAAAACCTCTTAGACTCAGTTTCACTCCCTTTTTTAACTTTAATTCTTAATTTAAATTTAATTTATAATTTATATGCCTGTATCTGTGTGTCTGTGCATTTGTATGTGTGCGCAAGAAGAGAGGAGGCAAGAAGAGAGCATCAGGTCCCTTAGAGCTGGGCGTTAGGGACAGCTCTGAGCCACCTGACATGGGTGCCAAGCAGCAAATGCTCGTAACCACTGGACCATCCTACCAGCCCCTCAAGTTTTGTTTTTATGTCAACAAGGGGCGAAAGGTAGTAGCTGGTTCCCTCCGGAAGTTTCCATCTGGGTAGCTGGCGCTCTCGCATGACCAACCCACAGTTTTATCTAGTAAAGCAAATGGTGAGAAGTCTTGGGGCCAAAATGATCTCGACCTAGTCTTAAACTTTAAATGGGCACGAAAGCCCAGCTCGCTGGCGTGGAGCCGGCCGTGGAATGCGAGCGCCCAGTGGGCCGCTTTGGTAAGCAGACCTGGCACTGCGGGATAAGCTGAACACCCGATCACGTGCATTGGTGTTTTGCCTGCACGTATGTCTTCTGTGTGAGCGGCCATATGGGTGCTGGGAATTGAACCTGCATCCTTTGGAAGGGCAGTTGGTGTTCTTAACCTCTGAGCCATCTCTCCAGCAAAGCTCTGTGGGTAAAGCTGAGTTTGGAGCCCTAGGACCCACGTAAAACCCAAAGGTTCCTGTGACAGCATATGTCTGTAACCACAGGGAGCAGAGATCCCCAAAACTCACAGGGCAGCCAGTAGAGGCGACCAGAGAGCACCGGGTTCAGCACGGTAGAGAAGGTTGGAGGTGCCTACCCTGTGTGGACCTCCGGACTCAACCTGTGCACACACGGCTATGCTCACGCACATTCGCACAGCACGCACGAAATCAGCGTGAATTGGGGGGTGTCAGAGAGAGCACCTCTGTTAGGCAGCCCAGACACAGAGCTGGCCAATGTGTGGAATGCAGAGCGCTCTCCGCACCAAGTCGCTCGCCTGGCCCGGCGGTGCCAGCAGAGCAAGAGAGGGCGAAGAGGAGCTCAGCCCCCGCCGTGAGCTCGATACCCAGCCTCTGGCTTCTGCCAAGGTCTCCGTCCTGACTCCGTGATGCTCTGCCAAGAGCTCAAGGTGAAGATCCCGGTGAAGGAGAGAGGGACCCGTCTGGAAGGCTGAAGCGGGAGTTTCAGGGGTGTAAGACCCAAAGCTCACTTCCTGCCTGCAGACCCGGTCCACCCTGTGGGTCTCAAGTTCACAGAGATCTCAGACGAGGCGGATGGTGTCCACCAGCGTCTTGTCTGGTTCTCTTGGCTGATGGCTTGGTACATTGCTTCTGAGGCTTGGCTTCCATGATAACTGTGCGAAGAGAAAATAGCACTGTTTATTGGCCTCGTCGCTGCTGCCCCAATCATCCCTGGCCGGAGACACAGCTAGCCAGGTGTGGGAGGGCATGTCTGGTAAAATTTCAGATAGTACTAAGGGGCAGGGGAGGAAAAAAATAAACGGAATTTCCTAGTCAACAAAATGGAGGGTAGCCAGGGCGCACACCTTTAATCCCAGCACTAGGGGAGGCAGAGATAGGCATGTGGCTGTGAATTCAAGCCAGCCTGGTCTACAAAGCAAGTCCAGGACAACCAGGGCTACACAGAGAAACCCTGTCTCAAAAAAAAAAACAGCACTCAGGAGGCAGGGGCAAGCAGAACTCTGTGAGTCTGTGGCCAGCCTGGTCAGCACATGGAGTTCCGAGAGCAGGGAGGGGGGAGGGCAAGGGGGTTGTGGATTGCTGTTGGCAGTGGTGATGGTTTTGTTTTCGTATGCTTGCTTGGCTTTTTGTGATTTTGTTTTGTCTCTAGATTTATTTTATTTTATGTGTACAAGTGTTTTGCCTGCGTGTACGTATGGGACCACAGATGTGCAGGCTGGGAGAAGGCTTTGGATCCTCTAACGATGGAGTTACATCTGTTTGTGAGCTGCCATGTGGCTGCTGGGAACGAAACCCAGGTCCCTGGGGAAGAGCAACCAGTGCTCTTGACCACTGAGCATCTCTCCGACTCGCCACTGCCTTTTGAGCTTGACTTACATAGGAACAAGAAAGCCCTGTCAGCTTAGAGAATGTGAGTGTTCATCTTACTGGTGATAGAGCTTAGTCATTTTAGTGGGCAGATTTAGTTTTCAGACTTGAATAGCCATGAAGAAGAGTCACACAGGGCTCAGCCATTAAGAGCACTTGCTTTTCTCATAGAAGTCCCAAATTCAGTTCCCAGCTCCCAATCAGACGTGTGTGGGTGTATTCACACCCATAGATAGATTAGATAGATAGATAGATAGATAGATAGATAGATAGATAGATAGATAGGCAGATAGATGGACTGATAGAAGGAAAGGAGTACCATGAGGCTTTCCTAGCAGCATGGCCCTGCAAGTGGTACAATGGAGGATATTTAGATGGAATTTTATTTAGGACTTTCTCCTTGGACTGAGGTGACTCTTAAAACTCAGTCTCCAGTTCCCTGGATTATACTCTCCCTGGCCCGAAGCATCCTTGGCAGCTGGTTCATCATTCACAGCCGTCTAAAACAGTTTGTTGATGTGACTCTTAAGGGAGAGAGAAGAGAACAAAGAGAGACACATCTAACTTTTCCAATGACTGTCAAGGGTGAGAGAGTAAATGCTGTTTGCTAAGGCCCCCAGAAAGGGAACAGAGGCGCCAGATGAGTAAATCCTGCTGTCCTTAGCTGTTCCTTTCCAAACCTCGAAACTCTGGCAAATTAAAATATTCTCATTTGCATTTGCATCTCATTGGTTAAGAGTGCTGAAGATTCTCAGTTACCTCCAAAGGGCCATGTTGGCCGAGCTACCTCATGCCGGGACAAGCCTTTAAGTTAAATCTGTTACTGTTGTTGTTCTTTTTGTCCACCACCCCCATCTGTTTCTTTCTGAGACTGCAGCTGTTTGGAGATGGGTTCCCAGTGCCTCCTGGGTAATAAGAGGAGTAACAGTTTGCTCAGTGTGAGGAAAATAACTAAGTATCCGTGGCCACAATTGCACCTTGTGAGAATCTTGGAACGAAGGGGTAGGGAGGGAAAAAGATTGAAGAGATGGGTCCTCAGCAGCCTGGACCTGGACCCCTGCCATCACCAGGGCCTGGGTGGTGCTAGTGCTTTTGGAATTCAAGACGAGGCTGGGTATGGCCCAGTGGCATGGTGTTTGTCATGTCTGGTATGTGCAGAGATACTGGTTCCATCCCTAGCATAGAAAGAAAGAAGAAACAGGGAGGGAAGGAAGGAGGGAAAGAAGTAAAGGAAGTTGCTCTGGTGGTCACCTCTAGACATAGGAAGGAAGGCAGGCAGGAAGAAAGGAAAGGAGGAAGTCCAGAAGGAAAAAGGAAGGCAGGCAGGCAGGCAGGCAGGCAGGCAGGCTGGTGTTGGCAGCCACCTCTGGACATAGCCTGAGCAGCCATCTTACACAACCCTGAGAACATGTTTCAGCATAGATTTGCTCTTCTGCTTCTTCAGTGTCTGGAACAACTCTGCAGCTGTCATTTCCCAAGGGGTCAACGTGGGAGAGCGGCTGCCGCATAGGAAGGCTGAAACCAGCCTGGGTTCCATGAAACCTTATGTTCACAAAACTAGTAGCCCATGATGCCCCAGAACTAACATCCCTCATCCCAAACCAGGCCATTGTTGAAGTGGTGTTTGTAGCGTCTGTACCAGAGCAGAATGCAGAGATGGCATTATTTTAAAGTCAGCGCATGCCGTCCCTGCCCTTCACAGTAACGCCTTCTTTCACTAGCCACATGGGTGTGCCATTTTCCTGTGCCCCTCACACAGGCAGCAGGCGTGAGGTGGCTCAGTGATGTCCTGTCCTTTTCCTTCCTTTTAAAAATGTTACTTATATGTGGGACTTTTGCAGGAGTGTGCCATGTGTGCACAGATGCCCATGGAGGCCAGGAGAGGGTGTCAGAGCTCCAAGAATTACAGGTGGTTACGAGCCACCTAACAGGGGTGCTGGGAACCAAGCCCAGGTCCTCTGCAAGAGCAGCAGCTGCCCTTAACCAACAAGCCATCTCTCTAGCGCCCTCTGTCTTTTTTTTTCTAAAGGCTGTCCTAGCAGCATGGGCCCTCAAGTGGTACAATGGAGTCACTTCCCACATCCCAGGCTGACCTTAAAACTTCTAATCCTCCTCCTGCGTCAACCTCTCAGTGGCAGGGTTGCAGGCCTGCAGGCCAGCCACACTCGGCATGCAGTTTGCTCATACCATTCCCGTCAGGTGGACACTGAAAATGGGTCCAGTCTGTCTCTGGTAGTCATCACAAATCTCTCCCGTTTGCCCAGCGTTTCTGAAGAGCAGGTTCCGCCTCTGTGTGTACATCTGAACGTTGTATGTGTGTAAGCATATGGCACCCGTGTGTGGAAGCCACAGATCAACGTCACATGTCTTCCTCAACCATGCTCCACCTGATTTTTATTATACACATCTCTTTAATGTGTGTGTCCATACACATAGAGGTCAGAAGATAACTTGTAGAAATCAGTTCTCTCCTTCCACCATATAGGTCTCTAGGCTAGAACTGTCTGTCTTCCCCTCAGAAGCACGAAGGGAGAAAGGAAATGAGGTGCCACCAAGGCAAGGACCAGCTCAGTCCTTGTCAAACAGTGAAGTTCATCCTGGTTTCATTTCTGTTTCTGTGATTAAAAGCAGCTCAGGGGAGAAAGGGGCTTGTCACAGAGAAGTCCTATGGCACGAACTTGAAGCAGCTAGTCATGTAATTAACATTTATAGTCTGGACCAGAGAACAACAGATGCTTGCAGACGGGGCGCTTGCTTTTTCCTACTCACACAACTCTGGACCTGCAGCCTAGGGAATGACACCACCCACAGTGGGCTGGATCCTCAAGACAGTCTGCCGCAGACATGCTCACTGGCCAACCACCTCTAGACAATCCCTCAGCTGAGACTCTCCTCACAAGTGATTCTAGGTTGCATCATGACGGTTGACGGTTATGAACTGACGAGGCTGGAGAAATGGCTCAACAGTTAAAATCCTGCTGCTCTTCTGGAAAGTCAACATTCCATTCCTAGCAAACACACAATGAAAAATAACAACAGACAAAAAACAATAACTAACAATCACCCAGCATTTGAAAAGGATTTCCTTCTGCTTTGACTCTTCTGTTCATCTGGAGAAGAGTTACAGAGCCTGTGGCTCAAGGCAAGCGAGTGCCTTTGGCAGGTGGCTGACACAGTGGCACTCTGGAAGTTTGTTTGTTTGCCTGGTGCTTTTCCATCAGCACCATGAGTCAGGGAGAGAGGCAGAAGTGTGATTCTGATGACAGGCCCCATTCCTAGACTCTCAAAACCCTCTGCAGCCTCATCAAGATGTTTCAGAAACTGAAGCCATTTGTGCTGCATAGAAGAGTTACCAAAAATGTATTCTCACTTCTCTTGTGGTTTAACCTCATTCCAGATGCCGAGCATCTGATTCAGCATCTCTAAGAAACCTTAGAACTTAAATTCACTGCTATGCCAAGTTTGGGCAATCTGTTCCTTCGAGATGGAGGATGGTGCCTACCTTAGCTCATTTTCTTGTGCTACAGCAGCATACCACAGGACAGTTAATTTGTAAACAACAGAAGTTCATTTGCTCACAGCTCTAGAGACCAGGATACCCAAGAGTCTATTGCTGACGTCCAGTGAAGGGTTTATGCTGCTTTATACATGGTAGATGGGCAAGGAGGCCATGCAAGGCCTAGGACCTCTTTGCTTGTTATGTGTGTGGAGTGGCTAGCAGCCACTCCAGGTCTGAGGGGACCTGACTTCTCTCCTCTGTAGGCACTGTATCACAGCGGTCTACCTAACTCCCCCTCTGAGATGCTAGGATACCTACATATAAAAAGTTTTACATGAAATAAATCTGCAGGGCTGAAAAGATGACTCAGCAGTTAAAATCACTTGCCTTTCCTTCAGGCTCTCTGGGTTCGTGTCCCATTACCCACACTGAGTTAACAACCACTTGTACCTATAGTTTCAAGGGATCCAATGCTCGCGCTCCTGGCCTTTAAGATCACTGCGTTCACATGCAGGAGCACACACGGACACACACATGTACATAGTTTTTAAGATAATAAGAAAATGGGGCAGTCGTGGCATAGGCCTTTAATCCCAGCCCTACGACGGCAAAGGCAGGTGGATCTGAGTCTGTGTACGTACGTGTATACATATATTTTCATATATATTATGTAGTTCATGTATACATGAAATAAACAAAATAGAGAACAATAGAAAAAGGCACCTGACATCCACCTCTGGCTTCCATGCACACCTGTCCACATACATGTTCATACTCACAAAGAATGTCTCTGATTAGGCTTTGCTATAATAAACTTGAGCTTTCTGGGGGTCAGATTGTATATTCTCAACATAGACCAAGGCTCCTGATGATCCTTTATAACTCAGCTTGGGTGAGGACAATCTCAAAGGCAGCACAGACTCAAAGGTTGCAAACCCGTCTGGTTCCTACCTGGCTTCCTAAATGGGGGAGGGAAGGAGGGCTTGGCTCAGGGGTGTTAGGATACTGTTTCCTGTCCTTCTGTCTTCACAGATTGTAAGGTGGGGGTTCTTCCTAGTGTGTCCTTGAATAATCTCATTGTCTGTAATTAGCAGTCATCTTGATATCCGTGTGAAAAGGAACTGGGCTGCATTACATAACAGGGTTTCAGGAGACATCATTTATTGTACTAGAACTGGGAACCAGGCCCCACGCCGGGGACAAGAGGAGCTATGGCCCTTCAGTCTTCGGGCAGCTAATCGCTGAGGTCAGGTACTTCCTGGGCCTATTTGGAGAGAACCTCTTACTACCACCCAGATCCATCTCCAACCCCTTCCTACCTGGAGACGAGGGGGTCCTGACTCACCCAGCCTCAAAACCATACCACGGGGGTCTTCCAAAGTAACTGAGTAGAGAAATCAGGAGTGTCCGCAGACTGTTGGCTGAGCCAAGACTATGAAGAGATGAAGCCTCCTCTTCTCCCATACTGCTCTCATAGAAGACTAGGGAAAAGGCTGGTAAGATGACTCCATGGCTAAAGGAGCTTGCCACCAAGCCTGATGACCTGAGTTCAATCCCCGAGACACAGATGGTGGAAAGGGGAACACTTCATCCCCACCGTGATTTTACTGTTCAACTACACTACAGGCCCAGAGCAACAGGACCAAGTGGCCGTGAGCTGACACTCCTGAAGCCACGAGTCAAAACAACAAACAAACAAACACTTCCTGTAAGTCGTTCACCTCAGGTGTTTTGTCACAATAATGGAAAACTGACTCATACATCTGCTGAACCAGAAGGTCAGTGAGTCCACTGACTTGGACGCTCTCCTAATCACCAGTCTTATTGTTTAAAAGTTTCTGGAGACCTGGCCCTCCGACACTCTTCAAGAGAGAAGACACTCTTCCTGGAGAGCAGTGGCTGGGACTTTAGTCACGTCATTGGGCTAATAACCTGCCCCATTTTGTACAAGGGCAGCAACTCAATCCACCTCATCAACACAAATTAGGGTGCGGTGGAAGGGGTTCCTTACAGATAGTTAAAACCGTCCAAGAATTACAAGAGCATTATCCCAGGAACCACAGACAAGGGCCCAATCTCTTTCTCATTCCGTCACAAGGACTAAATGAAACTGTGAATGACGCGCTTGGCACCGCTCTGATGCTCACCTTTAGCACACAGCTCATGTGGTAATTTTCCTTTCTTCCATCCGTGGCTCTCTTTTGACTGCCGCTCACCAGAGGCCTTTTTGTTTTTTTGTTTTTTTTCCCTTGGTCTTTCCCCTAGTAGGCATTAGCAGTGGTCTTTGTGGACTGTTAAACTCTTTTGTGGTGTCTATTCAAAAGTCCCTATTCTCACACTCTCTCTTCTCAGCATGGTGAGTTTTGGATGTGTCTAGCCCTAAATTTTAACCGGGACAGGTGTAGAACAGACGCCGAGACAACATCCCCCGCGCCCCGCCCCGCCATGAGAACTTTTGTCCTCTGGCTTTCTACGTACGTGCCAGACTGAACTTAAGAGCCAACTTCCTCTAATCGAGCCACTTTGCAGGGGAACAGCATAAATCGCTGTGTTTGCGGTACATTCTGGTGCCAGGAGCAAAGGCTTTAAAAATAGCACTTTGGGTGCTGACTGCTAACAAAGCAAGAATTGACCCTTCCAGCCATGATTTCCATTGAGGCTTCTGTTTTCACTTTCTGAAAACTGACTCACCACAGTTGACCTTTTAAGTTGAGTCTTCACTTAGTGCTCAAGTATGTGTGCTCTGAAAGCTCCTAGGCTTGATTTTGTTTGAAAGTTCCATTGAAGTATAGATCTCAGACCCGAGGATTCACCCGTTTCGAGGGTGCTGTTTTAGTCATAGATTTGGATCAGTGAGACCGCTCAGTAGGTAGAAGGTACCTTGCTTGCTACCAAGGGTGATCCCTGGGAGCCACACTGCTGGAAGGATAGAGTCAGTTTCCACAAGCTGTCTGTCCTCTGACCCGTCACACCTCGTGTGTACACATGCACACACACACACAATAGACAGACAGACAGATAGATGGGTGGATGCAGAGATAGATAGATGATAGATGGATGGGTGGATATAAATAAAATATAACTTAAGAGTATATTAACGGATATGTACCCTAAAAGGAAATGTTTATATGCTAACTGTCACCCCTACCTTCTAACCCCAACCCCTACCATAACCCTGCTCCACATTCTGTCTCTATAAAAATCCCAGACCTGGACATTTCACACGAATAGGATCCCTTAACATATCCTCCTCTGGGACAATGTTCCCTGAAAGTGTTTAATATCTAAAAACTCTCGTAGGATGTAAGTGCAAGAAACATTGAACTATAGATCTCAAACCCAAATGTCGAGCTAAATTTCTTCCCATTGAAATGGCCATTCATTGGAGGAAAGTGATCTTGGCATTCTGCATGCTGGGGCAGGAGGATCACAGCTTCTAGACCAGTGTGGGCTACACGGGAAGACCCTGCCTCAAAAAGCCACTACACACAGCATTGAAGGGTGCGTTAGTTACTTTTCTCATTGCTATGACGTAACACTTGACAAAATCAACTTCCGGAAGGAAGGGTTTATTCTGGCTCAGCGTCTGAAGGTCCAGGCCATCCCGGCAGGTGGCTGGTGGCAGGCATATGGGACAGCTGGTCACTTGGTTGGGAAGAGAGAAAGGTGGATTCTGGTAGTCAGCTGGTCCTCTCCTTTTTATGAAATCCAGCAGTGAGAGTAGATCCTCCCACCTCAGTTCACCTATTCTAGAAAAGTCCTTGCACACGTGCCCAGAGATTTACCTCCAAGTGATCTAGATCCTGTCAAGTGGACAATCACTATTAACCATCACCTTGGAGTGGCCTTCAGGGAAAGTTCCAGCATGCTGGGGGGGTGGGGGAAGAAGGGAATTAACATGCAATTTGTATCCTGTTAGTCCCTCTCTGCTTCAGGAGTAAGTATTATCATTACGTAATGTAGCAATTCCCGGCTGGGGTTCCCAGTTAGCCTTTTTATAGTTAACGTTTATCAAAAACTTATTTTAATTAGCAGGGCAAGCCCCTGTTGGTTATTGCCCTCTGTGGTTCTGACTGGAGGTGTAAGTAATCATGGAGACTTTATACCTCAGTTTGTGTGACTAACAGTATCACTTCCCAGATGCAGGCCCTGCTGCACCTGGGTCAGGGTGTCCTGTGGGCTTCTCTTTGCACCTTCCTATAAGCCACACAGGGACACAGTCTCCCGTGGGCTATGTAAATGCTGAGCCTTCAGTGCTGCCTCCATCTTGGCTTGTCCTGGTGTGAGATGGCAAGGCCTCCAGGTCTTTCTGATCTAAAGGAGGGAAAGCCCTCTACAGATGTGCCAAAAGGAAGAGGTGGCCAGCCAAGTCCTGGGGAAACAGACCTGGCACCAGCTCAGCCCTGCCTAGATAGATGGGTTTTAACTGTAAGGGTTCAGTTTACCATCTGCTTGGCCTGGAGAATAGCAGAGCCCAGACCCAGAGACTTCGGCGTGGATGAATGGCGAAGCCCCTGGCCAGAGGGACACAGCCTTACATGTCCCTAGGCAGCCCCCCGCCCCCCAGGGGCTGGAGGAGCCGAATGCATCCCTCCAGGAAAGAACCTTGCTGGCAGAGAGTTTCCAGGTCACCCAGCAGAACCAGCTGGAGACAGAGTGGTATTTGGGAAGCTCCGTGGTCAAGTGAGTGAGTGGCAGAAGAGAGCTCAGAAAGCTGGGCGACATCTGACCTTGTGAAAACCTTGCAATGCTGTTTGAATGTGAAATGTTGCTCACGGGCTGATGGGATTGAACACCTGGTCCTCAGCCGGTGGCAGTGTTTTGGGGAGGGTGTGGGACCTCGTGGACATGGAAGCCCCACCTGTCACAGTAGATCCCTCATGGGTGGGCCTCGAGTCGCATCCACTTCTGGTTCTGACCTGCTTGCTCTGCCTCTCGGTTGGCCAATGTGGGAGGAGCCCCCGCCCCCATCGCTATGCCTGTCCCATCATGATGGACTGAGGTACTCTGCAACTGTGAGCCAGAATAAGCCTTCCCCAACTCTTGCTGCTTCTGATAGGTATTGTGTCACGTGATTAGGAAAACAGTTTTCATTCCTCTCTGACCGTTGGTATGGGTTCAATGGTGTCCATCGGAAAAGATCTGAAGCCGGATTCAATAATGCACCCACTGGGGGGTTTAGGGCAGGTGGCCAGACTTTTGGCTCCTTTATTGAGTTCTTTTTCCTACCTCCCTACACCCCCACCCCAAGACTAGGTAGAAGAGAAAGAAGGTTAGAGGGGAAAGACAGCATTGATGTTGTTAGACTACTTCCCGATGATTAGGGGTGTAGAGCTCCTTGGGGCTGAATATAAAGTATCTTCAGCTGGCAGAACCACGTCCCTTCGAGAACATTCGGCAAATCATAGTCAGCTGCTGCGGACAGTCTGAAACAACCCCATATCCCACACCTAGGATTTAAGAAAAAAAAAAAATCCCATAACATTTCTGTTTTTTTTTTTTTTTTTAATTCTCACTGCAAAGACAAGTAAATCTTTATGAGTTCCAGGACATCCTGGTCTACATAGAGAGCTCCAGGATAGCCTGGTCTGTATAGTGAGTTCCTGGACAGCCAGAGCTACATAAAGAGAGACCTCGTCTCAATGAATAAAATAAACAAATTATCAAAGTCTTGCTTGCAGCACTTCTGTATGCGAACAGAGACTAGAGCGTTGTAGTTGGTTAGAGTCCTTAGGGTGGGCGTTGCTCCCGTAAGCTGATGTCCTTTATTTGAGACAGAGACAGAGCAGCACAGAAGGAATGATGTGGACACCATAAGAGCTTTCCTATAACCACTCCAAAACAAAGCTGGAAAGTCACCTTTCAGGTGCTCAAGGTGAGCCCCTCCTGTGTGAGGAGATACGTGTTCAGTGGGTTGCATGCCAGGGAGGAGACATCTCTGCGCGGCTCCTGAGTGACGTCCTCAGGTGAACCCCATTCAACAAACGAGTACTAGTACTGAATCCTAGTACATGACCCTGGCCTAGGACCCTACCAATAAGAACTTGTGTCCCACTAAAAATTGTTGGTCTCACTCTTGAGGCCAGGCATGATGGCATAATCTATCCCAGAACTCAGGAGGCAGAAACAAGCAGATCTCTGTGAGTTCCAGACTAGCCTGGTCTACATAGAGACAGCAAAGGCTGCGTAGCGAGAGCCTGTCTAAAACAAAAACACAACCTTCTCTTGAAGTGTAGACCCAGATAAGTGCCAGCTTCCAGAGAAGAGGAATGCTGAGCCAGCCTGTCACTCCCCAGAGGAAACTTTGATTCTGTCAAGTGGTCATGTTCTTGTTTGAGCTCGTTTTCCTGCGTGGTTGACGACAGGGTTGCTGAGAGCCAGGTGGCCCAGCAGCTGCCTGCCTTTCTTCTGCAGAGCTTGGTGGAGAGTTGAGTGACCCACAGGATAGCGTCTCTTGGGCCGTGTGGGCTTCATGTCTGTGTCACTCTGTGCGGTTGCCAAGCACCAGGCACTTTCTGCGTTCCATGCTGAAAACAGCAGTTTACAGTTGCAGCCTTGCAAGGACACCGCAGGGGAGTTATGGACACCATCCCATCTTGTGTATCTCTTCTGACCACGCCAGGATTTCAGATGAAATGTTCTGACCTCCTGTGGTAAGGGCTGTTATCTCTCTCCACTCAAAATGCTGTAACAGAAGACTGTAGATGGGGTAGCTTTGACACAGTAATTATTTCTTCCTTAATTATGGAGGCTGGAAAATTAAGGCTCTAGCAGACTAAATCTGGGGAGATGAGAACAAATGTCTCTTCACCCCAGGTAAAGCACCAGTGACAGATCAAAGAAGGAGATCCACCCAGATCTCTCGGTTGACTAGGGTGGCTTATGCACGTGGAGTGGGGTTACTTACAGGGTGACTCAAAGGCAGCTTGCATCACCAAAAAAGCCCATCCCAGCAGGACTGATGGCACTCTCAAGCTACATTGTTGGAGCTCCATGCATGGCTTGCTATCAGCTCCGTTAGCAGAAAAGGTTCCTCTCTGGCAACGATTGTTTCTGTTTACAGAATCTTACAACTTTATGAATTACTTGAGCCCTGTAAGCTCCTTGAGTTTCCTGAGTTGTACATGTTGCCTAGACTGCTCTTCTCCCTCCAAGAGGAAATGTTTCAATTCAGAGGAAATGGCTACGCAGGAGCTACTGAGAGAGGTCTAGTCCCTGGCTCCTTGATGGTGCCTTCTTGTCATCACAGCAGGAAGGACCCAGGAGCTCTCCACAGTCACTTGCCTACTTCCGGTGGTTGAGTCTCATCAAAGAACGGGGTGGGGAGAGGAGGTGTGCATAGTGGTTTGAGCACCTGGGCCCAGGGATGGGGGGGATCGGTATTGGATAGGATGCTGAGCAGGCCTGAGTTTCAGGTTGCCCATCTGTTTGCATCTAGTAGCAGTGGCTAAGCCTTGGGAAGTTATGAAAATCTGAGTGCCCAGACCCTGCCCAAGGCCACTTCTAGCCATGCTCTGACCTTGACCTTACACTGCCTGCACTTCTTCCCCAGAGGTCTCTGTCATGTTCTTGAGATCAGGCTGAGGCTCGAGGGCGGTGGTTCTCAACCTTCCTAATGCTATGACCCTTCAGCACAGTCCTTCCTGTTGTGATAACCCCCAACCATAATATTCTTTTTGCTGCTACCTTATAACTGTAATTTTGCTACTGTTACAAATCGTAATGTAAATATCTGTGTTTTCTGAGGGTCTTAGGTGACCCCTGTGAAAGGATCATTTGACATCCCCCCAAACAGACTGTGACCTTTGACACCCCCCCACACACTCAGAGGGGCTGTTACCCACAGGTTGAGAACTGCTATTCCAGAAGAGGTTCTGGCTTCTGGTTCCTACAGGGCGTCGTGAGTTGTAACTGGGCGACTCCAGTCTTTGCCTCTGTCCCCAAGTGACTCTCTTTGTCTCTTTCAAGGACACTTGTCATTGGACCTAGGGCCCATCCATTTAATCCAGGATGATCTCATCTAAAGATCCTTAGCTTAATTACATCTGCAAAGACCGTAGATTCCAGTTGCACCATACCCATATTTCCCAGGGGCAAAGGCATGCACTTAGCATATCCTTTGGGAAATCACCAGGCCACTGCATAAAATTTTCAGTGTATTGGGCTCCAGCAGTCAAGAAGTTGAGGTAGGAGAATTGCTTGCAGTTCAAGGCCAGCCTGGGCTACAGAGTAAAACCTTGTCTAAATAAATAAATAAGTCAAAAAATGACAGCTTCTTGGTCACACCAAAGTAAAGCATCATGTCCTTTTATAAAAAGCTAAAAACCCAGCTGGGCAGTGGTGGCTCACGCCTATAATCCCAGCAGGGACAGGCAGATCACTCTGAGCTAGAGGCCAGCCTCGTCTACAGAACTCATTCCAGGACACCCAGGGCTATACAGGGAAACCCTGTTGTGAAAACAAATAGACAACAATGGGAATGGGAAAGAGAAGGAAAAGAAAAGGAAGAGGTTTATAAATGTCACTTTAAGCTCAGAGCCAAGGATGTAGTTCATTTGTGACGTAGCAGAATGAGGGCCTGTTTTTCATCCCTAAAACAAAGTTATAATCAAATTTAAAAGTTAGCCAGGCTGGTGGCACACCTTCAATTCTAGCACTAGAGACAAGTGGATCCCTGAGTTGGAGGCCAGCCTGGTCTACAAAGAGAGCTCCGGGACAGCCAGAGCTGTTCCACGGAGAAACCCTGAATTGAAAAGCAAAAAAAAAAAAAAAAGTGAGAAATCGCTGTGTAATTATACACAAGACACACACTCTGTTAATTTTTAATTGAAAAGCAAGGAATGTGAGCATGGAGAGAAAGTTATCTAAAGAGTTTGGGCCCTGGCAAGTGGGAGGAGCCGGTAAGGGGGGAGAGTGGAGAAGGGAAGTTCCCAATATCCAAGCTGATTCAAGTAACACCTGATGGCTCACGTGGGCACAAGCACACACATACACGTGCCTACACACGTGTTCATGCACATGCAAACATGTGTACACACGCGCACAAGCACACACACACACACACACACACACACACACACACACCTTTTCTTGGGCCATTGCTATCCAAACACGGATTAAAGGCGTCTTTCCGTAAGCCTTCCTCCCATACCTGCCTCTGGCGCTTAAAATGCAAGTCTCTAATTATAGGCTGCACCTACGAGATGAAATTATCAGCTGGAGACGCGACACCAGTCTTTGGGGTGGGGGTGGGGGTGGGGGGACGTGCTGTTCCCATACAGAGCCCGATTGTTAATTGCTTCTCCTGCTCTGAGCGATGGAAAAGAAACACCCGTTTGCTGTTTAATTTTAAAAGTAAATGTGGCAGAAAGAACGCCAGGCTGTCGTGAAGGACCTGTGGTCTGCAGGTGAAATATCTGATTTTTCTCAAGCCTCGGTGTCTTTTGCTAGCAAATTGAGGACGAGAAACCAAATTTTCGCCATCCACATAGAAAGTCTATTCTGGGGTTGACAAGATGGCCCAACAGTACCTGCTGCCTAGCCTGAGTTTGATCTCTAGAACCCACTTCGGGGAAGGAAAGAACTGACTCCTGTGTTTTCCTCTGACTTCCACGCATGAACCACAGCACACACATGTGCATACACACACACTCTACACACGTAAATAAAATTTAAATGTAAATTCCTACCACAGTCACAAAACTTCCCCTCTGACTCTGGTGAAGACGGCAGACTAGCCTCTTCCCACAACTTCACTTCACAGCAGCCTGGTATTTAAAATGTCTGTGGAGCCCCCTAGAACATACCTTGAGACCAGAGAAACGCTCAGTGCATAAAGAGTTTGCCATGCAAGTGTGAAGAACTGAGTTCAAATCCCCAGAACCCACATATCGCCAGGGACAATGGTTTGAATCTGTGCCACACCTTGGTTGAAGCATCTCTGTAGTCTTAGATATGTAAACATAGCTCATCCTAAACTTTTTTCTTTTTATGTTTGTTTTTTTTTTTTTTTGTGGGGGTTTTTGAGGGGGTTTTTGTTTTGCTTTGTTTCGTGTTTTGGTTTATTGAGACAGGTTTCCTCTGTATAGCCTTGGCTGCTGTCCTTGACTTGATTTGTATAAACCAGGATGGCCTTGATCCAACACTCGCTGAGTATTGGGATTACAGGCATTTGACACTCTGCCTGGCAATGAATTTATTTTTTTTTTCTCAAGATGGAGTTTCTCTGGGTAGCCCTGGCCATCCCAGACCAGGCTGGCCTCAAATTCACCGAGATCTGCCTGCCTCTGCTTCCTGAGTGCTGGGGTTAAAGGCCTGAACTGAATCCTTCAGGAAAGCCCTGCATTCCCCAGATAAACACCTTTCATATCACCGTGTCTTGTGTGATGCTTGAGGATTGTGATTCTAGAATGGACGCCCCTGTGGCAGAACTGTGGCTATGAGACTCCTCCATGCTCCGCGGGGTCCACAGTGTTGCGGGCATGACCAAACTGATATGTGGTTACCACAACTCCTGGGCTACACACAACAGGGTCCTGAAGGAAAAAAAAATAAAATAAAATAAAATAAAAGCAGAAACAGGCAGGAAAAAAGGGTCCGTAGCTAGGGAGAAGAAGGTTTAGGAAGAAGGAAGTTTATTGTCTGTCATGTGAGCTGCCTTTTAACCATTCTGGACATTTCCTATAGATCACTTTGTAGGGTTTTTCTTTTGTTTTGTTTTGTTTTTTGAGACAGAGTTTGAGATAGCCCGGGCTGCCCTCAGACTCAATAAGTAGCTGAGATGATCTTGAACCCCTGATCCTCCTGCCTCCACCTGCCAAGAGCTGAGACTATAGGCCTGTGCTGTCTCGGGGCTCTGAAGTTTTAATGTGCCCGTTCGCTTGGTGTGCCTTTTCTAGGATCCTAAACACTTCAGGTCCGAGAAGACAGGCCGGGGGCAGCTCCGAGAAGGCTGGCGAGATAACCATCAGCCCATCATGTGCTCCTACAAGCTGGTGACCGTCAAGTTCGAGGTGTGGGGCCTGCAGACCCGAGTGGAACAGTTTGTGCACAAGGTGAGTGGCTGTCCCAGTCCTGGGGATGTGGACATGGTCACTACTGCCATCACTGGGGTATCTGCCCGACACCCCAGCGCTGAACTGCCACCAAGGGCCCGTATCTAGAAAATACTGTTTAAGGTGAAAATGCACTTTCTCTATGCTCGGCGGAGCAGTTTTCTGTATCACCTGCCACTCTCCGGCCTCCGAGTCTACCGCATTGAGTGTATTTGGGAAGTGGGATTCACAGAATGTACAGCTTGCTTTGCCAATCAGGCTAATCTATCTTAGCCTCTAGGCGAGGGCATTTGGCAAGAACCGGGAAGGCTTATCTCCAGGCACAGCTCCTGGGGGTAATTCTCCCTTGGAAGAACTTTGCAAACATAGGCAGCAAAAGCAGAAGCAGCCCTGAGGGGCAGAACAAGAAGAGATCCTAGTGGGTCCGTTAGGAGGTACACCTCAGCGCTTCTGCTCATCTCCCGGTTCCCTTGCTGGAGAATGAGAACAGGCTGGAGCGCAGATTTAACCGGGTGCTCGCTTTGGAAAACAGGCTTAACTCTGGGGCCGGAACTAACTTGATGATGGCACAAGTTTTCCCAAGGTCTCAAATGTGACTCTTTGGGGCTGGAGAGATGGCTCAGTGGCTAAGAGCACTGTCTGCTCTTCCAAAGGACCTGGGTTCAATTCCCAGCACCCACATGGCAGCTCACAACTGCCTATAACCCCAATTCCAAGAGATCTGACACCTTCACAGTAATGCACATAAAATAAAATAAAATAAAATAAAATAATTTAAAAAAAAATAAAAATAAAAATAAATGTGACTCTTTTCCACGTGACTCTAAATTAATGGCACGTGGGCTGCCTAGTAATGCCCTTTGTTACTGCTTTCACTGACGTCAGGATAATCAGGCTGGTGAAATGGCTCAGTGGTAAGAGGCTCTTGCCACCCAGCCTGACGACCTGAGTTCAATCCCCAGGACCTACATGATAAAGGAGAAAAACGACCCCCACAAGTTCTCCTCTGGCCTCCACATGTGTTGAGGCTTATGTGGTCCTGTGCACACACAGCAATTAATAAATGTTATAATTCTTTTTAATTTATTTTTATTCTATGCTCCTTGGTGGTTTACCTGCATGTATGTCTGTGTGTGAGGGTATCGGAAGTCCCGGAACTGGAGTTACAGACAGGTTTGAGCTGCCATGTGGGTGCTGGGTGGGAATTGAACCTGGGTCCTCTGGAAGAGCAGCCAGTGCTCTCAACTGTTGAGCCGTCTCTCCAACCCAAATGTTAAAAAATCTTAAACAGCTGGGCTGTGGTGGCCCATGCCTTCAATTCTAGCACTTGGGAGGCAAAGGCAGGTGGATCTCTGAGTTCAGGGCCAGCCTGATCTATCTCTAGGCGGGGACACTTGGTCTAGTCTACAGAGGAAGTTCCAGGGCAGCCAGGGCTACACAGAGAAACCCTGTCTCAAAAAACCAAAAAGAAGAAGGAAGAGAAGGAAGAGGAGGAAGAGGGAAAAACTCCAAAGGGTTTACCCCTCCCCCCCCCCCCCCCGTAGTCTGAGTTTTTCTTACTTACCTGGACCTGACTGCAGGCCATGTCCCCTTGACAATAGCAAGATGGAGGGTGGTTTTTATGTTTTGAGATGGAAAGATCTTACCACACTGCTGAGGCTGGCCCCAGGCTCCTTCTGCCTCAGTCTCCCCGGTAGCTGGGAATTACAGGTGTGCCTCTTGCATCTGGCCGGGAGTTTCACTCTTGAAGTTAGGACTGGAATGGACGGCATACCCCCTCACCCTTGGGCACCCAGGGTGGCGGAAAGTGCAAGGTCTGTGGAGGCCCTGAGGGCATTGCAGTTCTCTTCTTCCATGAAAAGCATGGAGTTCTCTGCTGGGTTCACACATCCCACCAGCCAGGAGAGGGAACGTGGACAGTGGTCGAACAAGTCAAGGTCAGAGGCAGCCTCAGCTGTGTTTGTGTTGCTGGGATAAAACATCCTGGGAAGGGCCCCTGCGGGAGAGAAGGTTTGTTTTAGCTGACTGGGGATGTCACGGCCGCAGTCACGAGCCGAGGGAGATAAATGCACAGGAGACTATTGTCGGCTCATTTCCTCTATTCACACACGGTTCCGAACTTAAACCTAAGGAATGACGCCACCCACAGTGGGCAGGTCTCCCACCATGGCGACAAAGCAGTCAGAACTCCCTCGCACCTCCCTCGCACCGGGCGTGGGGGTGTAGAGATTTAATTACAGCACTTGGAAGGCAAAGGCAGGCAAGATCCCTGTGGGTCCAAGCCCACCATACAATGTCTACATAGCACACTGCAGGCCAGCTGGGGCTACACAGTGAGACTCCGTCTCAACAGAAAGAAAAAGGGAAATTCTTCACAGGCGTGTCCGGAGGTCAACCTGATCTGGGTAACTCCTCATTACGGCTCCCCTCCCTCCCTGGCAAGTCTAGTCTGTGTCGAGTTGACGCTTACAAGCCACCACCACAGGGACCTTGTTTCCTCTTTGTGTCCCGGCCTTGGTTACTGAGCCAGAAGACGAATCACAGAGGGAACAGAGCCTAAACTCCATGTCTGCACTGTCCTCCCCGTCTCTCCCCCTCCCTCCCTCTCTCAGTCTCCCCGCTTTGCTTTGCTTTGCTTTGCTTTGCTTTGCTTTTTTTTTTTTTTTTTTTTTAAAATTAGATTTGTGTATATGAGTTTTTGCCTGCATGTGTGTATGTGTGTCACACGAGCGTGCCTGGTGTCTACAGAGGTCAGAAGAGGGAATTTGGATCCTGAGACTAGAGCTGCCAGGTGAGTGCTGGGAGTCAAAGACAGCTCCAAAGCAAGAGCAACAAGTGCCCTCAACAGCTCTCCAGCTCCTGTTTTCACTCTTTTGAAGCAGGGTCTCATACAGTCCAGGCTGGCCTTGAACTCACTTCTGTAGCCGAGGCTGGCCCTCAGTGCTGGAATTACAAGTATCTGTCAGCACACTTGCCTCCCTCCCTCCTGTGGTAGACTTCCTCCCCCCAAATTATCTCCTCTAAAGAATTACTGTGTAGCCCTGCATCTCATTTTCTCTCGCAGAACATGTTCAAGTTACCCAGAGTTCATTTTGTTTATTTCCTTGACAGTGACTTGAGCTGGTTCTGAGAACCCGTTCCATCTAGAACACCTGTGAGAGTGACGCTTTGGCCATCCGTGTTCCATTCTCTTGCCCAAACTAAATGAAGTGTTATAACCCCCGCCCAAAGCACCTGTTCCACTCATGACGGAGTGTTTACAGGCGCTGAAAAAAAAAAAAAAAAAAACGGGGCGGGGGGGCTCTCTCTAAACACCTTTGTTTATCCAGAATCTGTTCACAGCGGGGGGGGGGGGGGGAGGGGCGGTACTCCAAAGCTAGACATTAACACATTATTGAAGCCCTGTTGCCAGCCCCAGCTGTGTTGTGCTGCATATGATAGGGTAAATTTATAGATGCCTCGATGCTGTTCTTTTGATTTCCATGCATTTGACACAGTCAGCACTCAAGTGTGTATGGCTGTATGGTATTTCTTAGATTCTTTACATGTCTCCACTCGCAAGTCATAAAAGGACCTCGACAAATACCCAGAGGCCTCGAGGAATAAACACTTCATTAGAAACGCTTCCCTTGTTTCTGAAAATCCACCCAATTAAAACCCTTTGCTTATCGGAACACACTTCAGCCTTCCATGAGAGGTTTTTTACAATCACTGGATTTGCTGGGCAAGAAGAAAGGAAGGAATGCCGCAGCCAGTCTGTGAGTCTCCAAGAAATGTCTTAGGGGATATTTGTGGGCTGAGGAGGTGGCTCGTGAGGTGCCGTGCTTGCTGCTCAAACAGCGGGGCCTTAAGGTTGGATCCCCAGCACCCACATGAAAGCTAGGAAATGCATACGGATGTGTAATTACACCCACACTGGGGCAGACGAGGCCAGGGGGACCGCCGGAGTCTTATTGTCAGCCAGTCTAGCCAACTGGTGAGGTCCATGTCCAAAGAGAGACCCTGCCTCAAAAATGAGATGAGACCTGGCAAGATGGTTTCGTGGGTGAGGAACTTACCACCAAGCCTGCACATGTGAGTTCAGTCCCCACATTGGGGAAGGAGAGAACCGACTTCTGTCGGATGTTCTCCAGTTATCACACGTGTGCCGTCACACACACACACACACACACACACACACACAATTATTATTAAAAAAAGTTTAAAGAAAGAAGATAGCAATAAAAGACTGTATCCAACATCAGCTCACTACCCTTCACATGTACACACGCCGGAATGTCTGCTCACACACGGCCTATGTGTGCTGACTGAAAAGGCATCCCATAAAGTAAAAAGTCCCTAAGTTGTCTTACATGTGCCCACAAACTTCTTTAGCCTTCTGTCCCCATTCCTCTCCGAGAAACCGTCGCAGGCTGTACAGGTATGAAAACCTAAATTCGAACAGCACATTCCTGTTAGCCCAGCTCTGGAGAACAGAGATTCTGAAGGTTTGCTGGGCAGTCAGCCTAGGGGAGGAGGGGGGATGGTGAGCTTCAAGCTCCCAGTTTACTAAGAGATCCTGTCTCAAGGCAGCAGGCGAGAGAGGAAGACCCTTGGTGTGTGACCTCGGCACAGGGACACACATCTGCCTGCACACTACATGCACTATACACACAAACATACAGAGAAAAAGCTGCCTGCGAGGCAGATGCTTCCCTATTCGCAGGATCTTGGCAGCCATCAGTTTCTCAATCCTTGTGTACGAATGTGCTGGCACCGCAGGCTCCCAGACATGGGTGGGGTGTTTGCTGCTTTCTTTTGGTAAGCGGTGGGTTTTGTTCGTTGGCTTGTTTTGGTTCGGTTTTTGTTTTCGAGACAGGGTTTCTCTGTGTAGCCCTGGCTGCCCTGGACTAACTTGGTAGACCAGGCTGACCTCGAACTCACAGTGATCCACCTGCCTCTGCCTCCCAGGGTGCTGGGATTACAGCCGTGCGCCACGGCACCCGGCTAAGCGGTGTGAGTGTGAGTGTGCCACGGCATGGAGCTCAGAGCATCAGTGTACACAGCAGGCGCTTTTACCAGCTGAGCAGGCTCTACCAGCCCCAGGGCTTGCTCTCCATGTGCCCAGTGTGAACGAGTAGCTCTCCCTTCCCTGTGAGTCAGGCGGAAGGTGTGTACAAACCAAGAGTAGCTCCTGGACACTCACCCGGCAATAAACCGCACCGACCCTGCTGGGCCGATCCTCTTGATGTTTAACTGGTGCAGAGTACCTCTCCTTTGAAGGAGGGTAGGTCTTGATGGAAATGAACACTTTCCTGAGTAGCAAAGATCACAGTCTCAGCGGCTTTTCTGTTGCTGTGAAAAGACGTCATCACCAAGACACCTTACAGGAGAAGGCATTTGACTGGGGGTTCGCTTAAGATTAGACTCAGAAGTTTAGTTAATCTGGGATCGTCACGGCAAGGAGCATGGCGGCAGGAAGGCCGACATGACGCTAGAGCGGTAGCCGGGCTTACCTCTAATCGGCAGGTTGGGGGCAGAAGGAGAGCTAGCTGCAATAGCCCGGGTCTTTGAAACTTCAAAGCCCACCCATGGATTCACCTCCTCTAACAAGGCCATAACATTCCCACCAATGGGGAAACCAAGTATTCAAGCCTATGAGCCTATGGGGTCATTATCATTTGATCCGTCCCAATCACTTAACATCTTCCTGCCTGTGATGGAGGCATCCCAAGCTTGGGATGTCCACAGACCAATGTGCTGGGGGATATCAGTACACTTGATTCCATTTGGAATTGAGCAGTGAATGTATGTGGCCAAAGCATCAATCTTACAGAGAGACGCAAGATAAGTAAATATCCTTATAGTCTCGATTTCCATATGATAAAAAGGAAAAGCATGCTGAACTGTTATGGAAAGACCTACAGGCACCCATCTGTGCATGTATAGGATGCGTGCGCTTGCCCATGCCTGCTCTTCTGAAGGTCAGAGGTCAGCATCCTAACTGTGTCTCCCTCTCTCTCTCTCTCCTCTCCCTCTCTCTCCCACCCTCTTTCTCTCTCTCCAGCTTTTTAGTTCTTCTCCTCAATTATTTTACTACATTTTGTTTATTTATTCAGTGGAGGACATTTGAGTGCAGTGGCACACACGGAGGTCAAAGGACAACTTTCAGGAATCTAATCTGTTCCCTCCCCCAACTGTATCTACCAAATGAGACCCAGATACTGAACTCAGGCAGCCCTGTCAGGAGTCACCTTTACCCTCTGACCTGCCTCACTGACCCCAGCTTATGTTTTGAGACGGGCCCTCTCACTAAGCTTGGGCCTCACCGACAGGCCAATCTGCCTGGCCAGAGAGCACCTCGGGAACCCTAGCTCCCGCTCTCCACAGCACTGGGCTCACGGGCATACATGACACATCTAATTTTTATGTGAGTGCTGGAGACCCAAATCCAAGTCCTCGTGCTTACGCAGCCAGCACTTTACCCACTGAGCTGTGTCCCTCCGACCCCCAGACGGCCTAGATCGAGCCTGGCGTTCTTTCAACCTCCTTCTTTTACTCTTCAGGTGGTCCGAGACATCTTGCTGATTGGACACAGGCAGGCCTTCGCGTGGGTTGACGAGTGGTACGGTAAGTCGGATGGCCCAAAATAACTTGGAGAACAGTTTCGTAACACATTGACTTGGGACTTGGCTTTTCTAGTACACCCAGTTTCAAGTGTCACCCAGAAGGACAGCAACAAAGGGCGGGCCACCGCTTCCTGCCTTGGAAATAACTCTGTCTGGTGAGCCCAATAAAGATGTAATTATAGGAGCCCGGTCTAAAATATCCCCGCAACTATTGACCAAGTAGGACCTAGGTGTGCTTGCTGCCCTTCTAGGGGACACACAAGGCCCCATTGTTCTCCGTGGGATGCATTTCAGACCCATCCTAATTTATCCCAAACTTCAGCACTACCTGAAGCACCTTCTTCAGTAAGGGCCCCTTGATGCAGGGAACACTTGAAATGGTCCCTCATCAGATACACACAAGTCCCCTGAGATGTCAAGGACAGATGGAAGGGTAGGTGCCTGGGCAGCCTTAATTGAAAGTATCGCTCTGGCTTTTGGGGTTGTTTTGCTTTTGGTTTGCTTTGGGTTTTTGTTATTCATGTCCTTTGAAGAAGTTTTCGACAAGTTCTGCACATTGTCAGTAAATGAGAACAAGGTTTTCTTGCTACCATGATGGATGGACCACCCTCCCCAAACGCTCCGCGCTGCAGTTGTACGGACCTGAGTCCTCTGCCTTCCCCGAATCAGTCATCAGGTGGCTTGTGTCCTTGGCTATAAATAGAAGCAAGCACGCCCAACCAGTGGCTTAGGATAGAGCTCACTGTATGTGTCTGTTGTCCTAAGTCACTTTATTTGTCCTGGGTGTAACCCAGATTGTGTATCGGGTCTTTTTCCACTCCTACTCCACCCGTGCCCTTGGTTTCCACAGCAGCAGCTGACCCCCTCCTCTACCCTATCTTAAAGTGAAAGGCTGCACTGGACAGAATGGGGGAGGGTCACTGATGCCACCAGCTGCTTCTCCTCGAAGCTTTCAGAGGCGTGGTCCTCAGGACCATAGACTCCGTTTGTTTAGTTTTATGTTTCCATTTTCCCGGGTCTGCACCTGCTGAAGAATAAGTGCATCTTCCTGGTTTGTCCAAATGTCCATCCCCAGTTAGACTCCAGTGTCACACACCCAAAGGATGTGTGACATGCCCTGTGCTGCCAGGAAGACTCTCCAAGACCTGTCTTTAATGAGACAGGGCGGTAGAGTATCCTGGGATTGTTTCCTCTGGTGCTTAATTTTTTTCTGGGTGCTTTTATTTTGTTGATTTGTTTTCGTCTATTGCAAAGCAACACTACCCACACACGCACACATACTCACAAACACACACTAAAACAAAAAAACAAAAAAAAAAAGGAAAAAGAAAAAAAAAGTTGAATATCTGTCCTCTTTTGACTTACACTTCTGAGAGCTCATGGTTTCCTCGTTGCCAGCTCCTCCCAAATATCACAAGGATAGTCAAAGAGTAACAGGGCCTGCATTGATTAGAAGTTTAACCGAAGAACAGGCAGCCAGAGGACCCACACTCTTCCACCTTGATGACCAGGAGGCAAAGCTCTCAGCTAGGGTTCTCTAACATCAGAATGCTCCTGAGAACTTTTCAGAAAAGAGCATTTCAAAGGAGGGCTGGACTCTGCCTAAGGAGGCAAAACACTGCAAGCCTGCCCTCAAAAAAGAGGGTTTGGGGCCAGCGACAGACATGTCTCAGTGATTAAAGTCATTTGCTGCCAAACCTGTTGACCTGAGCTCCATCCCCAGAGCCCATGTTAAAGGTAAAAGGAGAGAATAGACTCCACAAAGATCTCTGCTGATACCTACCCAAATACCATGATACATGTATCATGTAAACATGGACAATAATAATTTTGTCTAATTTAGAAACAGAGGTTGACAACCAGTAGAGAGGAAAAACCAAAATGAGAGTGACTATCCGGGAAGGGAATATGGAGGAGGAGCCCTGACTCTTCCATCTCAGCTAAGCCTGCAGCAGGGAAGGGATGACTTAGGGGCATTTAATTAAGAGTGGGAGGCTTGCCTGGCATGCGCAAGGTTCCTTTAGAATTCTCAGATTATTACAAGAGCCTGAAGCTAGAATAAGGTATTAGATGAAACTCAGGTACTCCAGCCCAAAGGTCTTCAAGAATTCCTATTTACCTAGGATGAGTTGGGGAGGCAGTTAACAGCTCAAGTCGTCTATTGATCACAAAATCCTCTTTGTGTCTGAGTTGTGGTTGGAAGGCATGGGCTTTGGTGGATGTGGACCATCGGGGGCGCCTGGTGGTCCACCCAGAGTCGTCTCCACCCCCTGTGTCCACAGTGACAGTCCCAACCAAAACAAGCAGCCTCTCCCAGGCAGCAAGGGTCTGAGAACCGCGACGTCCATTTGACGTAAACTCCTGCTGAGCCGCTGGCCTGGAGCACAGCGGCTCCTTCATTACCTGACGCAGACTCGCAGGAAATTAAATGAGTAGAAGCAGGCCCTGCCACAGAACGCCTCCTCAGCCACTTCCTGAGTCAAGGCCATGCGAGGAACTGTGGGTCTTTCAGATGGATGGGTGTGTGGCGACCACGGCAAAGTCCAACCCAGGATAACCCTTTGGCAAGGGTACCTGGGGTTAGCTTCTTCCCTCTGGTCATGTCAGTGAGGCCCTCGTTAGCAAACATGGACGAGATCCCACGTAAGGCGGCCTCCTCTGGAGCCACCGAGCCTCACTCAGCCTCTGCCTCCCCTGGGTGTTTGTGAGAGATGAGCATTCTCAAGCCCCTAGCCCTCTGTGGCTCCAGAAGCCTTCCAGCCTGGTCCTGAGTGGTTGGCTCGCAGCCCGGGATGTAAGGCAGATTGGCTTACAAGGACGGCTTAAATAATTCATTCCAAATAGATTAGACCAGAAGAATTATAGGTGTCTTTGGGGACAGCAGCTAAGCTCTGGTGCCTTATAAGAATTAAAAGAAGAGATAAGTAACTCCCCTCCCCCTGTCTCCCCCCCCCCCCAACACACACCCACACACACCTCTTTAAGTGGATGTGTTAGAAAAGGGTCCCCCTTCTGGGCAGACTCAGTGGGCGCCATAGTCTTGCTTTGCTCCTCAGCAGCATGTTTGGGCAGTGCATACTGTCCCTCCTTCGGCACCCTCCAGGACAGCCCTGGCTGCCTCTCTCTCTTTCAAACTAGACTCCCCATCTCCAGTGCCTAATTATGAATGGAGAAAAGACATTGTCAATGTGGTGATCTTTCCTCACCCAAGGATTTATTTCCGCCTCTCTCCCGAGTTCCAGCATTCTTGGAAGTCACGAAACTATTTCCCTAAGCAGATTTCATTCTGCTCGTGTTCGCTGTAAAGTAGCAGCGTGTCCGTGCTGGAGGAGTTGAGTTTGCTTTCCAAAGCCCCGACTGGTCTTTATCTGTCAGCCTTGAGCCTCTCTGCATGACTAGAACACTAATCAGCCGAGCCACAACACATTTCGGGAGATGGGGCAAGAGGGGAGGTGGATAAAAATAGCCAGCCCAGCTTCACAAAAAAGCACGGATTTGCTTCTCAAATCTGACAGAATTTTCAGAGAGGCACATTGAAGGTTGCCACAGGGGCCCTGTGACTGAGGGCCACCTCACAAATGTCTTTGAAAATCTGACTCTTCCCCAAAAAAAAGTATGTGGGAGGTTGAGTTCTGGCTGGCAGATGAAACGGTCCTCTGAAGTGACTTAGAACTCAGCCAGGATCCCTAGGGAAGGCCTGGCAAGAGAGAAGCAAGCTCAGGTGCAGAAATGAGTACAAGCTGGGTGAGCTTACCACAACAGCATCTTCCAGTAGCCCCAGGGTTTCCAGAATCAGACCCTAAGTGTGTGTGTGTGTGTGTTAATGGGAAGAGAACTCATATCACATATCAAACACATCACTTTCATTTTCAAAGGGGTCTTTAAACCTGTTTCCTGACCATATTCCAAAAAAGTGGGAATACTGGCACCAATCTATGGGTCCAGCACTTGGGAGGCAGAGGCAGGAGGATAACCACAAGTCTGAGACCAATTTGTAC
The DNA here is from genome assembly GCF_030254825.1 of Meriones unguiculatus. Classification (NCBI taxonomy): domain Eukaryota; kingdom Metazoa; phylum Chordata; class Mammalia; order Rodentia; family Muridae; genus Meriones; species Meriones unguiculatus. The sequence goes on from NC_083355.1 coordinate 14,642,263, forward strand.
CACACAGGGAGTTCCAGGCCAGCAAAGGCTACATAGCAATAGCCTATCTCAATACAGAAGAAAACTGAAGCTGGAGAGAGGGCTCAAAGGTTAAAAGCACTTGGTGCTCTCGCAGAGGACTGGGGTTCATTTCCACATGCAGGTTCACAACCACCCAGAACCCCAGACCCAGGGAATCTGATGCCTGCTTCTGATCTCTGCTTGCACCAGGCATATATGTGGTGCAGACATACGTTCAGGCAAAACATCCATACACATAAAATTAAGAAGAAAATCCAGGCCATGGTGGTGCACGCCTTTAAGCCCAGCAATCAGAAGGCAGAGGCAGGCGGATTCCTGTGAGTTTGAGGCCAGCCTGGTCTACAGAGTTAGTTCAGGACAGCCAAGGCTACACAAAGAAAACCTGTCTCAGAAAACAAAAAGCAAAAAACAATTAAAGAAAAACAAAACCACAGCTATTAATTGCCGTTCTAGCTCTTAGTGACCTGAATGTTACGGGAAAGGCACGTCTCCAGCCTTAAGGATTGGCGATTCCAATACAAAAAAAAAAAAAAAGTAGAAGCACATACACTCCTGTAAAACACCTGTGTTAAGTTATAATGGTTCTAAGAAATTGCTTTTTTTTTTTCTTTTAAGCCCTCATTAGACCTAATGGTACATGTGTACAATCCCTGCTCACAGGAGGCTAAGACAAGAGGAGAATCATGAATGTCAGGCCAGCCTGGGCTACGTAGTGAGTTCCAGGATAGCCTAGGATACATAATGAGACCCTGTTTTAAAACTGAGTCTTCCCAGTGGGTAACTACCGGTTTTCTGGAGCCAGTAGTTGTCCAGTCCAACTCATAATCTGGTCTCCGGAGACCCAGGCACTTGTTTCAACTTCAGTTTTGCCTCAGAATGACAAAACAGTGGTCTGTTTGCCCTGGAAGAGGGGAGATAATGTAGGCCAAGTAAGCCAGAGCCATTTGCCAAATGCAGTCGAGACTGTTTATGGCACGCCATACCTGGGACTTCCTTGAATGAGCATCCGTCAGTCTCTTACCCATGACTGTCTCCAGAGGTCATCAGACTGGTCAAAGAAGCTGTGAGGAATTAAAGACTTTTCTTTTGACCTCTTCTTTTTTCTTTTGACCTCCAGGAGCACCATGTGCACCTGGTTCAGGCAAAGCACCCATGTACACAGAAACAACCACCACATAATAATAGAGATAGCGGAACACCACCAACCTCCACTTCCGGCCTCTGCATATAGCTGCACGTAGACACGCAGGCCTAGCACCGCACCCTCGCACATGCGCGCACACAAAAGGAAAAGAAAATGATGGCCTTTCAAAAATCTGTAAGAAGTCGTCACCCAAGGCCTCCTTGCCTTCAGACTTTCTCCGAAAGCCGAGCAAGGTGGCTCGGTGGGAAAGGCCCATGCCCCCAGGCCTGGTAACCTGAATTCAGTACCCAGGACTCACATGGCAGAAAGGGAGAACAGACTCGGGCAGGTTGTCCGCTGACCACACATGTGAACTATGAAGTTTGGCTGACCTCAGAGAGCATGTTTCTGGCAAGAGCTCTGAACCTAAATTGCTAAAAGTGACCGTGATCACGGAAAAATCGATCCGTAACAGGGTGAATTGTCTTCGGGAGCGTGCTCTGTCACCGGGCACGTGCAATTGAGTTTTCTAAAAAAAAAAAAAAAAAAAATTGATTATGCATGTGCATTCTGAGGCGATATCCCTTGCAGAGACAGCACGGTACGTTCGGCCAGATAACCCAAAGTGGAGGCTTTTCACCCAGTGAGCACGTTCGTAAATAACTCAGGCAGACCGGTAGACATTTGTACCTCATGTTTACAGGCTTTTCTAGTACGTGAAGATATTTATTTTGAGATATAGAGGGGTTTCTCTCAGTTGGTAGCTTACCTAGCACACAGCCCCAGCATCATCCAGCACTCAGGAGGTGGAGGCAGAAAGATCAGGGGCTGAAGGTCCTGCTAGGATACACACGCACTCACATACACACATCTAGAGAGAAAGGGATCGGAAATAGATGCTTTCAAAGGTTTTAAATACATCAAGGACTTCTCCCACCAGGATGAAGTGTTCTGCCTGTTTGTTTTATGTTTTTGTTTTTGTCACATCGGACCACCAGTTCCTTGTTATCGTCAACTTTTCACTGTGAACAGGCAGCGGTCATCTTTGCCCCTCAGCCCTCTCCAAAATCCGGCTCTGAAAGTCCAGAGTCCGCCGTCTTAAGTCCCTCCCTTCACAACCAGCCAGTCACAGCTACAGAATGATTTCTGTGGCGACCCAGTAGAGAGAGGCAGTAAGCTCCTTGCCTTCTCCGGGTTTGTTTTCCCAATTAAGTGGTTAATAGCATGAATACCAAGAAACTGTCTTCAAGTTCGGTTGAACGGGGCCTCCTCGTATTCCTTTGTAGGCGTGTTTGTGTTTAAGCAATACTGATAATCAGGCCCTGAAATTGTGGGGTTTGGTCTTGTGGAATGTGTTATTACTGACTAAGGACCCCTCTGCCTGCACCCTAAAGCAGCACTCTCTTACTGCTTGCCAATAACCTGTTGAAAAGCAAGAGCATGTTCTCGCTTGACCGGCCTGCCGCTTAACCGTCTCAATACTTACATTGCTTGTGGACAGCATTTCCCATGGATGATCAGGGGTGGGAGGGGCATCAAGAGTTCAGTAAAACAGCCCAGGCCTAGATTGGGAGCCCCTCGTCCCCAGACCACGCTGAATCAAATCATGAGTTCAGGCAGGTCTGCCCTTCGGAAGCAAACAGAACCTCACATGACACTCGGATTGATGTAAAAAGACATCAGGCCACATGATCTGGAAATACTTAAGGAAAAACTCTAGCTGGTAACACCTACTGCCAATCCCCCAGTGAACCAATCAGTGATGGGGTGGGAGATGATGCTTTTTCCCCCCTTTTCTTTCTTTCTTTCTTTCTTTCTTTCTTTCTTTCTTTCTTTCTTTCTTTCTTTCTTTCTACTTTTTTGGTTGGTGAAAAGGCATGAAGTAAAATTCCACCAAGACAGTGATAAAGGGTTGCCAGACTGGGAGATAAAATACATCAGAATGTCAAAGAGAGTTGGGAGTGTGGAGAAAGACAAAAGGGTCATGTTTAAAGTGAGACCAATGAAATAGCAGTTTTATGCATGTCACTTGCTGAAAGAGATTTCTTGCTTTTCTTTTTGTTTTTTGTTTTTTTTTTTTCTCTTTTTTGTTTTGTTTTCATTTTTATTTCATTTTTGTTTTATGTGCATTGGCATTTTGCCTGCATGTGTGCCTGTGTGAGGGTGTCGGATCCCTGGGAGCTGGAATGCAGACAGTAGTGAGCTGCCATGTGGGTGCTGGGAATTGAACTTGAGTCCTCTGGAAGAGTAGCCAGTGCACTTTACTGCTGAGCCATCTCTCCAGACCTGTTTTATTTCTTTTTTTTTTTTTTTTTTTTTTAAACAAGGCCTTTCTATATAGCTCGGGCTGGCCTTGAAGCCTTAATCCTCCTGCCTCAGCCTCCCAGGTGCTGATATTTCTCAACCTGGTCACTATGGACATTTGGAACCAGATCTTGTTTGTTGAGAACTGGGCATCCCAGCACGTGGAATGCCCTGCAGCGTCTCTGGCCTCCCCCTCACTAGAGAGGTGCCACTAGAGTATCTGTCCACCATTGTCACAAACAGAAACTGTCACAAAGCTGTCTGCCTCTGAAAACTATCGTGGATTAAGAGCTCATTATCCTGAGATACTGAAAAACTGTAGATTCCAGCCAAACGTGGTGTTGTGTGCCATTGTATTTATAGATCAGTGTGGGCGGGATAGTGTCAGCCATCTCCAAGCTGTTAGACTAGACTCGAAGACCTGCACTTTCTGGCCCCTTATATGCTATGCAAAGACACATCTGTGTGAGAATTGTAGTGACTCTGTCTCTCTCTCTCTCACACACACACGCACGCACGCACGCACGCACGCACGCACGTACACCAGAGAATGCACTGGGTCTGCCCTCCCCAGCCTGTCTCCTACCAGAGCAATGAAAGTGTCCTTGCTGTTGTCAAATGCACTAACCTAAAGATGCCCTAGATCTCTGGGAAGCTCTGCCTGAAGGTAAGTGTTAAACCAGAAACACCTGGCCTCTCTGACCCCGAAAGGGATCTTCTAACAAAGCTTTAGGAGATCTCAGGCTACGCACAGCCTACTCGCTGGCACTTTCACCCACCTTCCAAGAATCACCTTTGAAACGATTTCCACTCTCAGCTTCCTTGCCCTCTCTCTGGCTGGTCTACCTAACTTTATGATTTATCCCATAAAGTTAGTCAGTCACCTGCTTTTTTTAAAAAAAAATTTTTAAACCTACTGCTGAGCTACTGTCCTCCCTAGAGTGTCCCCATTAAAGTTTGTATTTAATAACGGCAGCTGCCCACGTCTTGACTTCTTTCAGATATGACAATGGATGATGTTCGCGAATACGAGAAAAACATGCATGAACAAACCAACATAAAAGTTTGCAATCAGCATTCCTCCACTGTGGATGACATAGAGGGCCATGCACAGACCCGTGTATGTAGACTGTTCAAAGCGCGTTGCCCACCCGGTGGGGATCAGACACGGAAAACCACCCTGTCAGCCCCTAGAACTCGGGGTCCCCAGCCCCTCGTGAAAACACAACCTCTCCCAGAGATTGTGGGTGAAGTTGCCCCTGAGCCCCTGACTGGACTGTTGTCGGTCACCTGGGTCTTCCAGATCTTTCCATTCTTTTAAAGTGGCTTAACTTCGAGGCTAACTGGGTCATTAAGCCCAGGACACAGAGGGTGGAAAGATTTGGATGGCCTGCACCAAATCAGGAAATAGCATAGGAGTGACAGTGGGGATCAGATAGCAAGCAGATCAATTGCCGAGCTTTTCAAGGCATGGTGGACACTTGTGTTCCACGGGGGGCTTCGCTGAGGCCTGTTTTAGGTTTCTTAGGCTCTGGAAGGCTTTCTAGAACCCCTCAGGCTGTTTTACTCAGTCAGTTCCTCTTGATTTAGGCTAATCTCAAGGCTAAGCTGCAGTCCGTGCGCACACACATGTGCCAAGTGGTGGAGGGGTGATGAGCTGAGATTGAGGGGTCTTGCATAGGACATCTGGCATGGGACTTAGCAAAGGCCTTAGGGAGCCTGGGTTCTTGACAGCCTTGGGTTACTGAGAACTGACTATGTGGTATAGACCAGAATTTAAATACAGTTATCCCTCAGCTAGTGATGCCAATGAAGAGATGGTAGAGAGCCACACAGTCTCTGGAAACAGCTTGAGCTCTTGTGTCTGCCAAGCCCAGGCCCTGGAAGGTTTACGAGACGCTTGAAAAACCAATGCACTTATTACATGGCTGTTGCTTTTGTTTTGGTTTTTGGTTATTTTGGGTTTTTTTGTTTGTTTGTTTGTTTGTTGTTGTTTTGTTTTTAAGAAATAAGAATGTTGGGTCTAGAGAGATGGCTCAGCAGTTCAGAAAGCTCACTGCTCTTGCAGAGGACCCAAGTTCAGTGCCAAGCGCCCATGTCTATGGCTCACAACTGCCTGTAACTCTGGGTCCAGGGGTATCCAGCGCCCTCTTGTGTCCTCAGCAGGCAATACATGCACATGTACACACACACACACACACACACACACACACTAAATAAATAATAAATTTTTAAAAAAAGAAAAAAAGAATGTACTTACAGAACTTGGAGGGGAGGGGTAGCTCTTGCGGCACAGGCTTTAGAGCTGGAAGACTTTCTGGTAACGTTTTGGAAATGACAAGTAAGTTTTTAGAGCATGATTTGGACTGGGCCTTGCCAGGCTAGCGCACACCACAGGCTGCATGCGAACGCTCGTGAGCCTCAGAGCACCCTGACTCCTCCTTCCCCCTGACGCATGCTCTGACTGGGTTTTGCTGGAAGAGCGTTGGGGCAAGAGTTGCTGAAGGTTTGCTCCGATTTTGATCAGACACCTCCCCTCCTCTCCTCCTCTCCCCGTCTAACGATAGGAAGTTTCCTGAAGGAAAGTGTTCCTGAGTGCTCCCTTGCTTCTGCTTACCCTTTCTCTTAGGGGTTACCCAGCGACTGCTCTAAAAGCCGCTCACTCCCAACTACAGGGGACGCCTCAAGGGACCTAAGCACAACTAGGTCCAGGGTCTAAGCCAGGCTCGGTGCTCGAAAGCTGAGGCAGGAGGATTGCCTCGATCCGGAGGCCACCCTGTCACAGAGTGGGGAGAAGCTTCTGGCTTGAGGCCTTTGCATGTGTGCTTTCTGTTTGAGTTCATCGCTATTAGCCTGAAACTGTGTAGAGAGAGATGGTGACCTGGAACGCCCCCCACCCTGTCTTCCGGAAAGCTCCCCACCCCGTCTTCCGGAAAGCCCCCCACATCCTCCGGCTGCCAACTACCCCGTCACCATGATTCCAGCATAATGGCTGTCTTTCCCTGGGATTCCATGAGATTGGGGCTCTTTTCCTTTTTTTTTTTTTTTTTTTTTTTTTTCATAATGAAAAGATATTTAAAGTTGAGAGGCTGTTTGGACCACAAATAAGAACTGCAGGAGCCTATCAAGAAAAGAGAAATAACAATAAAAGGAAATTTAAGTTATCACCCTGAACTTGGATAAGTTAAATTGGAAGTAAGCAAAATTAGCCCCTGCAAGCACAGCAATAAAGAAAGAACAGTGTCATTGACAAGGGGGAGGTTTCAAAGCCTCCAAGGAAGAGACTCTTGAGTTCAAAAAAAAAAAAAAAAATCAAAATTTTGTCCTCTGTGTCGTTTCTGCCCCCTGCTGGAAACATCCAGTATCACACCCTTTCTGCCGCTGGTTGACCAAGTAATTTTTCAAAATTGAAATCCAATTTTTAAAGATTTGTCCTCGTTCACTAAAATTTTTCGTGGAATTCCAAGTAAATGCTGCTTTTAAAGAACTTAATCTCATTTACTCGTTTAAAAGTGATAGTAGTAGGTATAATTTTTCTTAAAATAATATAAATTTTATATTCTGTCAGCACAACTGTTATTTTTTTTATCTTTTGTAAAAGCTTTTTTTCTTTCGGGAAATTGTAATAATTTCATAAGGAAGCGGTCACAGATTAAACTTGATGGAATCTTTTTTGAGCCAGGCAGTGGTGGCACACACCTTCAATCCCAGCACTCGGGAGGCAGAGGCAGGTAGATCTCAGAGTTTGAGCCAGCCTGGTCTATGAAGCAAGTTCCGGGACACAGAGAAACCCTGTCTCAAAAGAAAAATTTTGTTGTTGTTGTTGTTGTTGTTGTTTTGCCTGTTCAGACATTAAGAAACCCACTGATGGAGCTGAGGAATGGGGCTTGGTACAGGAGCTCCTGCCGGGCATGCTCAGGGCCAAGGGTTCGATCCCCAGCACTACAAGGAACACATAATGGCTGAAGTGTGTTGTTGCTGAAGTAGATACACAGAGCCCACGGCTCCACTCTACTCCACAGCAAAGCCTTCACTTCAGGCTTGTTTTGATATTTCCAGTCACCGTTTTGTTTTTGTTTTCTATTCCCAGTAAAAAAAAAAAATCACCAAAGGATGCCAGGAATAGCCAGACTGACCATAATTCCTAATAACCATAACAAGGCCCAAAAGGACATCTCAGTGGCTTGCCACCCAGCCTGGCGACCTGAGTTTGATCCCTGGGACCCATATAGTAGAAGGCAAGCTCCAACTCCCAAAAGTTGTCCTCTGACCTCCACATGCCCTCTCCCGACGCTGGAGTTACAGGTGGTCGTGAGCCCTCTGAGGTGGGTGCTGGGAGTTCTGGTCCTCAGGAAGAGCGGTTTGTGCTCTTGCTGAGCTGTCTCTCCAGTCCCAGTCAATAAAACTTTAATCAGGTATTTGAGAACCTGGCACCTAGTGCTCAGGGCATCCCTGACTGACTTGTTGGATGCCAGACAATGTTGTTTTTCTCCCTTTCAATAAGGCTTAATCTTTTTTAAGATTTATTTTATGTATGAGTGCTCTATCTGCATGTACACCTGCACGCCAGCAGAGGGCACTAGATCCCACCATAGATGGTTGTGAGCCACCATGTGGGTGCTGGGAATTGAACTCAGGACCTCTGGAAGAGCAGCCAGGGCTCTTCACCTCTGAGCCATCTCTCCAGCCACAAGCCTTGATCTTTAAACAATTCTTGTCTTTTCATTCTCTTTCCTTTTTCTTTTAAGCCACCTTCAGGGATGATTTTTCTTTCCTTTTGGGGAGTAATTATCGGTATTTACTGCTGAATGGCAATAGCATCTGTGACCTTGAGGGCACAAAAAGTAAGTTCTGAGGAGAAGAAGCCGAGTCCTCACAGTTTGTCTGAATTTACCCTCTAAAGGTGCCTGGTTTACCCGTGACCTAAGCTTGATATAATGTTGTCAAGGCCACTGATGGCTTTAATGACCTTTGTATGGAGGATGTGACCCAGTCTTATAAAAGCCCTCACATGCCCACAATAGCGTGCTCAAGAGCACTCACACACACACGGGATCTGGTTCTCCGCTCTCCTGTTAAATCCTAATTCAGAACACTAATTGAAGAGGCTGGAGAGATGGCTCAGCAATTAAAAACGCTTGCGCTGAGCGATAGCGAGGACAGAAATTTGGATCCCAGCATCCAGGTAATAATCCAGGTGCCCTGCAAATGCCTGCTCGCAACTCTAGCTCAGGGGGTGAAGGGTAGAGAGGTAGGAGGATCAGGGGCTCAGACAATGTAAGCCGGACTTCTGGGAGAGACCCTGCCCCAAAGGAAAAGGGAAAAGTAATGATGGCCTCTTCTGGCTTCCTCGTGTGCCCAGAGGTGAGTGCATACATGCACTCACGCCACACACACATGCACGTTCACATACAAACACACACCACACACATACACACTCATGCCACACATGCACAAATGTTTTTAACGTGTACTAACTGGGCTAATGAAATGGCTCCCTGCCAAGCCCGGGAACCTGAGGTCAAGCCAATGGACTCAGGACCCCAGTGGCGGAAGAACCGAGTCCTGAGAGTTGTCCCCTCACCGCCACCGGCCCCGCCCACACACTCTCCACGCGCACATCCGTGCTGACACAGCAATTAGATAAATAAAATGTATTTTATTTACCTAATTGCTTTAATTTCCAAATACAAACTGGAGAGTCCTTTGGAAAAAAATCTTAGATTGGTACACCAAAAGAGAAATAGGAGAATATTCTTTTCAGGGATGTGACTCAGCAACAAAGATGAAAAATAAAATAAAATAAAATAAAACGAGGGTTCGCTATTTCAAAGACAGTTCAGGTTTGCGGTGGGTAGGGGTCTCCTTGACGCCGGGCGTCCCCAGATTGGGCAGTCTGCCCCTCCGAACGGTAACTGTCCTTTCCTCTGCTTTCCCCCTTGAAGACATGACAATGGATGAGGTGCGAGAGTTCGAGAGAGCCACGCAGGAAGCCACCAACAAGAAGATCGGCGTGTTCCCGCCTGCCATTTCCATCTCCAGCATGGCCCTGCTGCCCTCGTCCGTGCGCAGCGCGCCTTCCAGCGCCCCGTCCACCCCGCTCTCCACCGACGCACCCGAGTTCCTGGCCATCCCCAAAGACCGGCCCCGGAAGAAGTCCGCCCCAGAGACGCTCACGCTTCCAGACCCGGAGAAAAAAGCCACCCTCAATTTACCCGGCGCCTACTCTTCCGAAAAGCCATGTCGGCCCAAGTCAGAGTAACTTCACGTGAACATCCCATTGGGTCCCATCTTTTCATTTGAGGCTTTTTTTTTTTTTTTTTTTGACTCCTCTGGTAGAGGAAAAGACTGCCTCGTCGCTCAGATGTGCTCTTTGATCTCGGATTGTGCATGTGGTTTCAATAATTTCACAGATAGCAAGAATCCCTCACGGGCGTTGAGGTGTTAAGACTTGGAACGAAACGGGAGGGGCTGGGGACGGGGCTCAGGGGGTAGAATGCGGCTGCAGCTTGCGTGAAGCCCTGGGTTCCATCCCCGGCAATGGTAGACTAGGCAGGAGGATCAGAAGTTAAAGGTCAGCCTCAGCTGTGTAGTTTGAGGCCAGCCTTGGTTATAGGAGACCCTGTCTGGAAAACAAACAACACCAACAACAAACCCACAGAATCATCTATACCTTTAGATGTGGGCGAGGGAGGAGGCCTGGTTTTGGGGGGAGGCCTCCATGTGTTTGATGTGGGCCTCGACAGTCAACAGGTGAATAGATGGAAAAACATGAAGCTGGTTTTTTGGTAAGGTGTGGTAAAGTAACGAAGTCAGTTTCCTCCCATCAAACCTGAAATTCTCAACAACAACAACAAAAATACTCTCAGGTATCATATACCTAATTGTTCAATTTTGGACTGCTGACCACCAATACTTGAACTCCAGTTGCTATCAATATTCCTACTTTGATTAGTCTGACTCAGGATTTGGGGCCTAATTAACTTCTTAAATTTTTGAAAATTTTAATGACCAACTTCTAGGAGGCTCCGAGTGCAATTAATGATAACTTCTTTATACCTTTTCACAAAATTTAATAAAGAGCCCATCTGTTCTGTCTCTTAGCTTCCCCTTCCGTGCCCTGGTGGCTTCTCAGATCCTTCACACTTGCCTGCATGACCGTGACCACAGCTGGTACGATGTGGGATGTTTTGGAAACTGAGAGCCCCAGGGGAAACAAGCGTCCGCTCTTTAGGTTCCGACAAAGCTTGACCCGTGAGCTTCCATCATTCATTCCGATCCTCAGAAGTTTCAGTGAGCTAAATAGAATTCATTGGCAATCTCCCACTTATGGAGGCTCAGCGGGGACTGCCTGGGTTCACCCACTGCTGGAAGGTCTGGTGTCTGAACCATGCAAAAGAGAACCCTCCCCTCCTGGCTTACTCTTGGGAGCACCCAGACATCCCCGGTATGGGTACCCATCACCAAGCTTTTTCCTTCCTTACAATACGGGGGGCCAGGGCGTAGAGTTCTTGCCTAACATGTAGGAGGCCCTGGGTTCGCACTCTGCAAAAATAAGAAAATAAAATAAGAAAACAATCCAAATATCGGCAATGTCTCAGGAATCCAGTAAACACAGCTAAGTGGAAGGAGGCAGAGAGTAGGACCACTGACTCCTGTTTGGACAGAGGCGTAGTCGTGTCCTCTCGCTCTCATCACTGAAAGAAGTGGGAATGCATCTCAGAGTCCCGGCCAACTGCTGCCAAGGTCAGACACCAAGGTGGCAGAAAGAGAGACCTGTCCCGTTGCACCTCACTGCCTTTAAACCCACGAGGAGAGGAAGCAGAGGGTCAGCATTGAACGAGAGGTGGCTGGGGAGCTCCAGAGCCCGAGTCCTCACCGTCCTTCCTGACCGTGCCCTCTAACCTCACAAAGGAATCGACCCCCAACACAGACCCCAAAGGAGACAGAACGGACCAGGGAGTCTGTTCTCCCTCCCTGGCACCTCCCTCCCGTAGACCCTGCCCAAACCCTCTCTTGAGAGTTCCATGTCTCCTGGGTCCAAGCCCTCTCCCAAGGCACAGGTGCTGCGGCCCCCTCAAGCCCAGCTCCAAAGTGCTTAGAGTGTCTAGATCATTTCTTTTTTCTATAGGTGGACGTCATGCCCAGCGCTCAAAAGAGAGCAATTGCAAATAGCTTAGTGTGACAGCCAGCGTAACAGTGCATCTTTTCCTTAAGGTGAGAGCACCTTAGTAGGGTCCCCTTCTTTGCATGGTATGGAAGCATGAATCTTGCTTGTGGGAAAACTTAACCTTTTCTCGAACCCTTTGGACTTCTCAGTGGTTCCCTCTCCACGCAGCTGTACTCAATGAGAATATCTGGCTTTAAAAAAAAAAAAAAAAAAAAAGGCAAACTTCCACTTTCAGAAGGCTTGGAGATCATGTATGTTATCTGCTTACCAATTGCAAGCTGATGTGGGCTGGGGCAGGCTCTTTGGTTTGCGTGTAGTGCAGAATTGATTCTGTGCGGGTGGCTAGACCACCTGGCACCTGTTTTTCCATTAATACTGTGCCACTTTACCTTGGCTCTGTCTGCTTCTCTTGTCAAGGTCACCGGTCTGGCTCACTTTCAGAAGCTACTTTCCGATCCCCTCTTTTGCAAGCTCTCATTCCTCTGGAGTCGGCCCGGCGCCTTTGACACCAGTTGCAGCGCTAACCTATGCTAGTGTCATTTGTAACCAACACATGTGTGTTCAGTTTTTCTGTCTACATGTGGTTTGTGTTTGTAAATAGGGAAGGGGTGGGATTCTGGATATGTCTCACTAGCTGCTTTGACTATTTAATATTTAATTCAGTCACCGCAAAGCATAAATGACCTCAGTATTTTCTGAGTCTTGATTTCGAGTGTCGTTTCGCCTTGTCCTTACGTGATTCTGCTATTGTGGGATACAAGCCTTCAGTGAATGTATACATAGAACATGAAACAGTTCTTGTAAGGGTGGAAGCAAGATGGCTGCATGATGGACATTTAGGAAGACAAAAAAAAAAAACATAGCAGAAACTTGAATTTGCTAAGCATGTTTGAGAGGGATCCTTAACTCAGTGCCTCTGTCTGCCATGTGGAATCCTTTAACTTTGCTCACCAAAATTGTATTATACCTGTACATATATATACATATATTAAATGCAGTATAGTGGGTCATAGACCGCCAATTCTCAGTCTCTGGTAGCTAAATTTAAGTAGTAACCCATAGGATAGTACATGTGTTTTCCCTTCTTCATCTCTGACGTCGGCGGAGGCCACAAAAGTGGCCGTAATGCCTTTATGCCAGGTAGCTTCCGAATAGGAACTATCCTGTGCTCTGACTGTGACATCATCGCTTTGTCCGTGCCTTCCCGGATCAAGGCCTTGTGTTGTTCTCATTGCAGGAAGTCTGTCTGAAACCACCTCCCAGGAGCATTTCCTTTCAGGCTGTAGTAAGAGAAAGCAAAGGAAAAACTGAGCACAAGACAGGCTGTGACACTTTCAGCGGTCCATTTGTTGTTGGACTTGCTTATGAACTGTTGTCGCTATGTGGGTACTGTGATAACTTATTGACAGGTGTGTGTCAGCATTGTTTCTGATGGTGGAAATAAGTTAGTTCAGTAGTGGACATCATGAACAGAAACACTCCTAACATACACACACACACACACACACACACACACACACAAGCAAAGGCTGCCAAAACGTCCGAGGATCAAAGCACTCGCCAAAGTCTGACAACCAGACTTCAAACCCCAGGTCTCACATGACTGAAAGGAAGAAACTGGTTCTTACAGGTTGTCCTCTGACCTCCACGCAGGTACAGTGGCATGCACAGCAACACACACACATAGGCACACGTGCCTGCATGAGCACATACACACACACACACACACACACACACACACGCATAAAATTCAATCTTAAAAATAAAATACAGAACACTCAATAATACCCCAGAAAAGGAATCATGTAATGAACTGTAAACTAACAGACATCTTAGTCTTTTTTAATTAATTAATTTTTAAGAATCTCTCTTCAATGAAAACTTCGGGGCTAATGTGCTTATGAATATTTCCAAATTTCACTTCATTAATTATGTCTTCATTTCTCAGAGACAGCAGGTTAACAGGTCGCCAGTTGGCTTAGACTGATGGGAATTTCTATTTTTTGAAAAGGCCAGCATAGAGTTGACTATCCTTTCCATCTATAAGCAGATGATCCAACCAAGAGCAACTGTCTAGATGGTTCCCATACTTTTCTGGTCGCCTGACTAGCGGGCGAGGTGACAGTCGGTCGTGTGAGCCATGGTTGTAAAATAAAAATAAAAATTCTGGCCTGGCCCGGCCCGGCCTATGAGCTGACATGAATCAGCTATGGTTAAACTCTTCATTCTCGGTGAGAGCAAGGTGTCACGCCATCACGCACAGACCCGAGACACGCTGGGCTCGTCTCTGCCCTTTCCTCACCGATATCTGACTCTGTCCCATATGGAACTGCTCAGGCTCCGTAGGACTTCATGCTGTAAGAGAATGGGACTTCCTGGAGAACTTCACAGACGGCGCCCCTCACTGTAACCCCACGTTACCAGATGCTCAGAGGAAGCTTCCCCCCTTCCCGGAATTTCCAGGCTCCCTTCTTGGTTTCACTGTGCCCCCGAGAAGAGAACGAGGACCTTTTGAGTCGAGGCTATCTGCTCGCCTCTTACGTGCCCTTTCCGGTGTGGTTTCCGTGTTTACACTTCTGAGCTGGGATCCCGATCGGCTACCTTGGTCAAACCACCACTGCCACCGCTGAAGGACCAAGCGTTGGGAGACACCGCGTCGCGAGCCACGCGAGTGGGAGTAAGCCTCGCGCACACCCTCCGTGTCCTTTTTATGGCTGTACTGTCGTCGGCGCCCACCCCCGTTATTTATTATTGTTAATAACTTACTCTTTTCTTACATTCTGTTGTAAATAAAGTTCCAAGCAATCTTCTCCCCAGGCGTGGCTTCCTCTTTCTCAGCCAGCCTCCAAGGAGCCCTGGCCCAGGTCGACATTAGTGGGGAAGGAGACCTGGACCAGGAAGGAAGAAACCAGTTAGTGTCCCCAGCTGTGTGGCTTTGTGTGCAAGGGTGCCCCCCCCACTGATGAGCATAGGGTGTCTTACATCCAAGACCCTTGGTAGGAAAAGTCCTCAGGCCCCCCACACACACACACACAGAGAGAGAGAGAGAGAGAAAGAGAGATGTGATCTTAAGAAACAATGTCACAGTCTGACCTGAAGAGAGAGCAAGCACACTGCTTTGTTTACTCAAGTCCTGCTGGTTGTGTAATAGCAACTCAATTAACTAAAACATGTTTCCTTTTGTATCTCCATCCTCACCCGTCACACCCCGGCCTGCCTTTTAATTCTGTTCTCCAAACCACGCAAACTTCCCACACGCAGGCTGCTGCTTGGCTCTCAGCCCGCATTCTTGGGCTGAGGCTGCCTCGTGGGGCTGAACTGTATGGGGGTTGCTAAACATTTGCACACCTGATGCTCAGAGTATAGGCGCCTGTGACACCCCCGAGTCACTCCTGAGCAGAGCTTTCCATCTGAAATGTCTCTCCACTGAGGCCTGACCTTAGACATCCGAACACCCACATATCTCTCTGAGATTTCACCAGCCGTCAGTACAGTCACTACATTCCGCCTCTGGCCTCCAGACACACCTCGGCCTCAAGTTCAGGGTATGTCCTGTGGCTGACACAGCCATGCGTGATGCTGTCACGGCCAGCGGGGGCTTTGATGGCCTTGCAAGGGCAACCTGAGTGTCCACCGCGACTGGGGTGTGTGGTGGGTCCAGCAAGCCCTGTCTTTAAGGTGGTGGGTTGACTCATTTTGCCTGACTTTTCCACACGTGAACTCTCTCTCTTCCATGGTATGCAACTTAACAGACCACTTGATTCAAGTTCAAAGCTTTAGCTACTCCTCTTCCAGGGAAAGTCCGTGTTCTGGTTTGTTGTCTGATGCACAGCATACCGAACGCCCTAGAGTTTCTCAAGCTGCAGTGAAACCCTGTGGCCAAAAAGCAAGATGGGAAGGAAGGGATCCATTTGGCTTACATCAAACAGGGCAGGAACCAGGAGGCAGGAGCTGGTGCAGAGGCCACAGAGGGTGTTGCTGCTGCTTGCTGGCTTGCTCCTCATGGCTTGCTCAGCCTGCTTTCTTATAGAACCCGGGACCACCAGTCCAGGGGTAGAACCACCCACATTGGGCTGGGCCCTCCCCATCAACCACTAAGAAAATGGAGGCATTTTCTTCATTGAGGTTGACTCCAGCTGTGTCAAGTTGACATACTCTATCCAGCAATTGGGAAGGACAGGGTTTTTCTCAGCTAGACATATCATAGTTCATCATTGAGGGAAGCCAAGGCTCTCCCTAGCTTGTTAAACTCTGTGTGTGTGTGTGTCTGTCTGTCTGTCTGTCTCTCTCATTCTCTCTCCTCCCCTCACATACACACACTTTATTTTATTGTTTATTTTTATATCTGTGTGGAAATGTGCATGTGTGAATGCAATACCCTTGGAGGCCAAAAGAGGTTGTTAGCTGGCAGGTGTGGGTGCTGCAAACTGAACTCGGGTCCTCTAGAAGAGCAGCAAGTGCACCTTACTGCTGATCCATCTCTCTAGCCCCTCAGCTGCCTTTCTGAAATAGCCCAGACCCTTCTGCCCAGCGATGGTGTCACCCACAGTTGGATAGGCTGTCCTACATCCTACATCAATTAGCAAGCAAGGAAATGCCCCACAGACATGCCCACAGATCAATCTGAAGAAGGCAATTCCTCCATTGAGATCCCCTCTTCTCAGATATGTTCAAGTTTGTGGGCAAGCTGATAGTAAACTAAGCATGGTTAGGAACAGCTCGGCAGTTTGCCTTAATGTTCTTGTTCTGTTCCTAGCATGTGAACCAAAAGAGAGAGAGACAGAGAGAGAAAGAAAGAAATGAAGGAAGGAGAGAAGGAAGGAAGGAAGAAAAGAAGAAAGAAAGAAAGAAAGAAAGAAAGAAAGAAAGAAAGAAAGAAAGAAGGAAGGAAGGAAGGAAGAAAAGAAGAAAGAAAGGGGATGTAGCTCAGTGAATTCAAAGCTTGCCTAACATGTAGGAAGCCTTGGCTTCAATGCCCACTACCACATAAATCAGGTAATCCTAACATGGAGGAGGCAGAGGCAGAAGGACTATGTTTTGGTCAGTGTTCTATTGCTGTGAAGAGACAACATGACCATGGCACCTCTTAGAAAGGAAAGCATTTAATGCTGTAACTGGGGCTGGATTATGGCTTCAGAGGTTCAGTCCATTATCGTCATGGCCAGGACAATGCATGGAGGCATGCAGACAGACATGGTGTTGGAGAAGTAGCTGAGATGGGTGGGCCACAGGAAGAGAGAGGTCTGCCGGGCTACCTCGGGCTTCTGAAAGCCCACCTCCAATGACCTAGGTCATACCTCCTGCAACAAGGCCTCACCCTTTTCTTTTTTCTGTTTTGTTTTGTTTTTTGAGACAGGGCTTCTCTGTGTAGCCTTAGCTGTCCTGGAACTCTCTTTGTAGACAAGGCTGGACTCAAACTCACAGAGATCCGAGTGGGATTGAAGGTGTGTGCCCACTGAGCCCAGCTTAAGGTCTCACCTTCTAATCCTTTCAAACAGTGCCACTCCTTGTGAGCCTATGGGGACCATTTTCATCCAAACCCTCACAGATTAGATCAACCTAGGGAGCTGGAGAGATGGCTCAAGGATTGAGGACACTTGTTGTTCTTGCAGAGGACCTGGGTTCAATTCCCAGTACCTACGTGATAGCTAACAACCACCCGTAAAAGCATTCATAGGTGATCAAGTGCCCAGTGCCCACCTCCAAGGGTGTTGCATGCATGTGGCTCAAAGCAACCATACACATTTAAAAAAAAAAAACAATCAACCTTGGTTAGATAGCCCATTTGAAGCCTAAAATATAAAATATTGGGAAACTCCAGGGTCTGGCCATTTGGTACAGCAACTGAATGGCCTGAATTAAGGGCTGAATTAAGCTCCTGAGCTATGGGGGATAATTTTGTTTAACTGTAAAAACACTTATGGAACTAGAAGATGACTTAGCAGGGAAAGAGATTTCCACCAAGCCTGAGAAGCTGAGCTCAAACTCTGGGGCCCACATGATTGAAGGAAAGAACTAACTCCTGCAAGCTGCCCTCTGACCTCTACCCTCACACAGCAGGGAATGTGTAACACACACACACACACACACACACACCAAGTAGACACTTTTTTGTTTGTTTGTTTGTTTGCTTGTTTGCTTGGTTTGGTGTGGTTTTTCCAGACAGGGTCTCTGTGTAGCAGTGCTAGCTGTCCTGGAAAACTCACTCTGTAGAACAGGCTGGCCTTGAACTCACAGAAATCCATCTGCCTCACCACTACACCCCAGCTGATAATTGTTTTTAAAATGCCAATCGTATGCACCTAAGGCAGACACAAAAGACTAGGGAGGGACCTTTTTGCTTCTCTTCTTATCCCACTAAAGTTCCTTGTCTTCAGTGTCCCGTTGCTGGACACCAATCTGTTCACACCTCTTCTGCTCCTGAGTGTTCATCACCCTGAGTGTTCCTTGTGTGACCCACTTGAGCTCTGTGCTTTGAAGCCAGTTTGCCAAAGTCCTGTGTTTTGGACCCAACCCCCAAAGGGCCACTCTGGCAGGGGACCTTAAATCCTCAGATTGGCTATAGCTAAGGATAATCTTGAGCTCCTGATCCTCCTGCCTCTACCTCCCCGTTGCTGGGGTGCAGTCCTTCGCCACCATGCTTACTTTTATATGCGATGCTGGACAAG
Organism: Meriones unguiculatus; assembly: GCF_030254825.1. Classification (NCBI taxonomy): domain Eukaryota; kingdom Metazoa; phylum Chordata; class Mammalia; order Rodentia; family Muridae; genus Meriones; species Meriones unguiculatus. The sequence goes on from NC_083355.1 coordinate 14,660,549, forward strand.
TCAAGCCCAGGGCCTACCAGGCAGGCAAGCACCGATGGAGCGCTTCCCCAGTCCTCCAGCCTTTCTTCTTTTCTCAGAAAGCATGGCTGGATCTAGAACTCATAGTTGAGAATGTCCCCCGCCTACCCAGCCACCCCCTCCCCCAGAGCGTGCCCTGGCAGCTCTGTATGGAGCTTGTCCCCCATTTTTGCCTTTGCACTGCTGCTCTTGTGCTCTTGGCCTGATCATAGATTTTCTCACTGGGTCTTGTCTTTTTTTTTTTTTTTTTTTTTTTTTTTTTTTTTTGGCTGACCTTCCAGAATCTTCTTGCTGCCTTTGGACAGCATTGTAACACTCAGAGGATGACATCCCCCAGAGCAGCCCGGCTGAGACAATGGACATGCCTCCTTCAACGTCACAGAGTTTTAGCCACTGTCACTGGAGGGGGCTTGAGGACAGACAAATCTGGGTGATGGTAAAAATCTTATCCCAAAATAACTTTTCCGCCCCCAGGGGATGGCCCTTCGGAGATGCTGGCAGCTCACCACACACAGGCGACCCTTGAGAGTCAAATTGTGCCGCATGAAAGCAGTCCTGTTCGTAGAGCTTCCAAAGATAGACGGCTGCCCTGGGTGCAGAGTGCAGATAAAGTCTCTCATGGGGCCAGCAGTGTCCTTTGTCCCTTTGCATTTTCTCTGAATGAACGCTTGGAGATTTGGCAGTATGTCAATTTTCCCACTGTCGTCTTGAAGGTATTCTATTCCTTTGCATTCTGAGATAATTAATAATTATATATATATATATATATTCACGCCCACGAAGATGACCCTTCATCATTGTTAGACATTTTAGGATAATTGTGTGTGTGTGTGCATGTGTGCATGTATGTGTATGCATCTGAGTTCCAGAAGAGGCAATGAAGCTGCAGGTGGTCATGCCTGCACAAGGAGTACAGGCAACTGAACTCCTCTGCGACAGTAACAGATCTCGCTCTTAACTGACATGATGACAGTTCCCCTCCCACTCTGGTTTTTTGAAACATGGTTTCTCTGTATCATTCTGGCTGTCCTGCCACTCACTCAGTCAACCAGGCTGGCCTCGAACTCATAGAAATCCACCTGCCTCTGCCTCCCAAGTGCTGGGATTAAAGGTGTGTGCCACCAATGCCTGGCTGGCTTTCTAATTCTTTTTTTTAACCATATTTATTTATTATTTATACAGTATTCTGCCTGTGTGTGAGCCAGCAGCCCAGAAGAAGGCACCAGATCTCATTATAGATGGGTGTGAGCCACCATGTGGTTGCTGGGAATTGAACTCAGGACCTTTGGAAGAGCATCTAGTGCTCTTAACCTGCAGCCCTAGTTTTTTAATTCTTTAAATTAATTTTTAAAAAATTTAATGTGTTTTTTGGAAAGAATTAATTATTCTGTAAATATTAATACTGGAAATTAATAAAACAGTACTTTTCTTTAACCAGCTAGTTCCCCAATGATTGACATAGACTATGATTTATGATTAAGCTGTAGGCACTGTGCTAGACAGATTCTGAGCTATTTTAATCCTATCTTTAAAACCCACATAAAAGCCAATCACTTGCCAAGCTGATGGCTCCCGGGGGCTTCTGCATCTGTCTGTCCTCATGGGGCACTTCTCTTGACCTTGTGCTCCTAGTCCATCTTGTCCAGCCTCCAAGCTCCTTCCTCCTTTAAAAAAAAATAATAATTTAGTTAATGTTCATCAATATGAAGGTGTTAGATGCTTTGGAATTGGCATTACAGACAGTTGTGAGCTGCCATGTTGAGTGCTGGGAATTGAACCCAGGTCCTTTGGAAGAACTGACAGTGCTCTTAACCACTGAGCCATCTCTCTGCCCCCCCCCTTTTTTTTTTTTTTTTTCAAGACAAGGTTTCTCTGTGTAGTCTTAGCTGTCTTTCCAGCTACATCTTCTCCTCCCTTGTAAGACCCCAAGCCCTGCCTACCTCTCTTCTGCCCAGTCACAGGCTTCAGCATCTTTATTAACCAATCAGGGATAATTGGGGAACGTTCCTTACATCACATGGATACCTGAGGTGGTTCAACCAATGCCGTGTTTTAACAACAATCAGGGCAGTGAGCAGATCTCAGGGCACTAAAATCAGCATCTGAAAACAATGCACAGGACCCTCCCCCAGCAGCTTATAAATGTTTGTGTGCACCACAGTGCACCACATGTTTGCCTGGCACGCGTGAGGGTCAGAAGAAGATGCTAGGTTCCCCGGAACTGGAGCTAAGGATGGCTGTAAACCACCATGTGGGTGGTGGAATGCAAACCTAGGTCTTCTGCAAGAGCAATAAGTGTCTTGGGAGCTGGAGAGATGGCTCAGCAGTTAAGAGCACTGGCTGCTCTTCCTGATGGACCAAGGTTCAATTCCCAGAACCCACATGGTGGCATACATGGTAACTCCAATTCCAGATGATCTGATAACCTATTCTGGCTTCTTCAGGCACCAGGCACACATGTATGTCTGTGATCACAGACATACATGTAAGCAAAACATCCACACACATAAAATAAAAACAAATCTTAAAACAAAACCCAAGAGCTCTTACCCACTGATCCAGCCTCTGTTTAGTTAGTTGGGAATGAAGCTATAACCCTGAGATAGAGCACTAGCCTAGCATGGACAAAGCCCTAAATTCAATCTTCACTCTCCTCTAAAAAAGAATTTTTTTCTTTTTCTGGGGAACATCGTAACTTCTAGATGCTCATCTTTCTATAAAATGAATGCTTAGAGGTTTTTTTTTATAAACATATTGGTATTTGATATATATTTAATATGGCATGCATATTGATTTTCTTTTTTGTTGTTTTTGTTTGTTTGGTTGGTTTGGTTTGGTTTTTGAGACAGGGTTTCTCTGTGTAGCCTTGGCTGTCCTAGACTCACTCTGTAGACCAGGCTGGCCTCGAACTCACAGAGATCCGCCTGCCTCTACCTCCCTCCTGGGATTACAGGCAAGATCTCATTTAGTTACTGAGGCTAGCCCTGAACTCACTCTGAACCTAAGAAGACCCTAAGCTTGCAATTCTTCTGCCTCAGCCTCCCGAGCAGCTGGTGTCACCTGTCGGCCTACCAGCCCTGGATTATGTCTTCTTTTTGTTTATCTGTTTTAGATAAATTCTCAGAAACTGGGGCTGAAGAGATGGCTCAGCAGTAAACATCACAGGCTGGTCTTGTGGAAGTGCTAAGCAGCTCCAGGTAATCTAACACCCTCTCCTGACTTCTGTGGCAGCTGAGCTCACATGCACATACTCACACACACATGCACATAACACACACATGCATAAACCCCCTCATATATACATATACATATCTCCACACACATGTGCATATAACACACACAAGCACAAATCCTATACACATGCACATGCCCACACACACATGAACATATCCCACACACATGCACATATCACACACCTGCACACGCTCCTTACATATGCAAAACCCCACACATACATGCACATACTCCCCACACATGCGCACATATCTCATACACACATGCATAAACCCACACACATATATGCACATACTCCACACATATGCACACATATGCACACAATTACAAATGATACAGGTAAATCTTAAAACACTCTCAGAGCCAGGCAATAGTGGCACACCCTTTAGACCAGCCCTTGGGAGGCAGAAGCAGGTAGATCTTTGTGAGTCCAAGACAACCAGGGCTGTTACACAGAGAAACCCTGTCTCAGAAGACCTCAAACCCCCAAAACCAAGGAAGCAGATTTTCGAGGTTGAAAATTTGGGAGGGGTGGGAGCGGAAACAGATTCCAAACCAGTCAAAAGGCTGGGGTTGGTTTTGTTGAGACAGGGTCTTAGGTAGCCCTGGCTGGCCTCCAGCTTCCTAGTAACCAAGGATCACCTTGAACTTAGGGTCCTCCTGTCTCTATTCCTATTCACTGTCAAAACAGGGGCGCACCAACATGCCTGGCTTCCACAGCCTGAGTATGAACCAGAGCCCCCTGCACGCATGCCAGCACTCTACTGATGAGCTACACACTCAGCCCAAGCCACTTTCTAAGATCCTAAAAACCTTAATAATGTCCCAAGGAACAAAAAAGTGACATTTCAAGAGTAAAGAGCACAGGGGGCTGGAGGGATGGATGAGCGGTTCAGGGCACCTGTTGCTCTTCCAGGTTCAACTCCCAGGACCCACACTGTGACTCACAACTATCTGTCCCTCTCCTTCCGGGGGAACCAGAGGCCCTCTTCAGGCCTCTATGAGCACTGCATGCATATGGTACAGACTCATACATGCAGGCAAAACACTCATACATACAAAAAATTTTTTTAAATTGCCAGGCAGAAAAAAAAAAAAAAAAAAAAGCAGCCAGGTGTGGTGGTGCACACCTTTAATCCCAGCACTCAGGGAGGCAGAGGCAGACAGATCTCAGTGAATTTGACGCCAGTCTGGTCTACAAAGCAAGTCCAGGACAGCCAAGGCTACACAGAAAAAAAAAAACTTGTCTCAAAAAAACAAAAGCAAAACAACAAGAACAAAAAATTGCCAGGCAGTGGTGGTGCATGCCTTTTACGCCTTTAATCACAGCACTCAGAAGACAGAGAGAAGTGGATCTCTGAGTTCAGGGCCAGCCTGGTCTACAGAGCAAGTTCTAGGACAGCCACGGCTACACAGAGAAACCCTGTCTTGGAAAAGAAAATCTCAGATACACACATATTTTTTTTTAAAGAATAAGAAGTGTATATACATGAAGTAAGATCCATAAAATTGGAAGGGCATGGTGGCACACAACTATAACCCCAGCATTTGGGAGGCAGAGACAGGTGACCTGTGAGTTCAGAGACAGCCTGGTCTACAAAGTGAGTACCAGGACAGCCAAGGCTACACAGAGAAACCCTGTCTCAAAAACCCAACCTCCCCTCCACCCCCAAAAAATCCACAAAGTCTGCTTCATTTTCATGTATGCCACTTGTGAAAAGAATTATCTCTTATTCTATAAAGAGAATTAAATTAGAGTACTTAGATCATTTAAAAAAATTATAATGAAATCTAATTTCTGATTATCTGTGGGTCAATAGCTCTATGCTCAGATTCCTTGAGCAACTTGACCTGCTATTGTCTGAATATAAAAATGTTAAGGGTCTCTTTTTTTTTTTCCTGATATCCTAAATCTAATTTACATCAGAGAGATAAGACACCCTCCGCTCTTGAAGAAGGGCTTTGCAGAAAGAGAAGATTGATATACCGTTTAGCTCTGGGTTAGCAATTTGCAATGCTGAAGCCTCAGCATAAGCTCTTCAGTGATTCCTTTCTATATATAATCAAGCCCAACAGCCAGGCTTGGTGGCTCATGTCTTCAGTCCCAACACCCACCGGCAAAGGCAGAGGCAGGTTGATCTCTGTGAGTTCCAGGCCAGCTGGGAAAAAAAAAAAAAAAAAATCAAGCCAAATGTCCCTAGAGACATAATAAATACCCGAAAAATGAACCTCTTGGTGGCAAGTGTCTTTACCCACTAAGCCAGCTCCTTAGCTCCAAATCAGTTCTCGTAAGTGGTTTGGGTGAGATTCTCTTCCTCCTTCACGCCCGCCCGCCCGCCCGCCCGCACGCACGCACGCACGCACGCACAACACTTCAAAGTAGAAAATAAGGTTAAGAAGGTGGAATTCTTGCTTCTCCCGAGGGGACACCCAGCAGCCTTTGTTCCCCAGAGGAAACGCTGGAGCTTCAGAGGATCCCTCAGAGAAAATTAAGATGCAGGAGGCTTCGCTTTGTTAGGATAGCAAGATTTTCTTCAGTCACTTCCAAGATCACATTTGACAGGCTGCAGTTCTTCAAAGATACAAGGCCTCATCTCTAACTTCCAGATAAAGAGCTTGGCTGGAAAAGAATGTGCTTTCAAGGATACTGATTTTGAGCCAGGTATGGGGGTGCATCCATTACACCCAACACTCGGGAGACAGAGACAGGCAGAGCTGTATGCATTCAAAGCCAGACAGGGCTACTTAGGGAGGCCTTGTCTCAAAAATTATATATGTATATCTATCTATCTATCTATCTATCTATCTATCTATATATATATATACATATATAATGTATTATATATATTAAATAGATAATTAAAGTGTGTGCCTGCTTTTCAGTTTATGTATTTGTTTGGTTTTGGTTTTTCGAGACAGGGTTTCTCTGTGTAGCTATAGCTGTCCTGGAACTCACTCTGTAGACCAGGCTGGCCTCGAACTCACAGAGATCCACCAGCCTCTGTCTCCTGAGTGCTGATTGTTAAAAATCATAAAGAAGCAGGAGGCAACCGATATTCTCTTCGAGAGATTTATTAGGAGGGTATGGAGGAAGGGGGGAGCAGGATATGGTGGGGAGAGAGAGAGGAAAAAAGGGGGGGATGGGGCACCGAGAGAGGGAAAGAGAGAGAGAGAGAGAGAGAAAGAGTGTAAGAGAAAGTGAGGGGGAAACTAAGAGAGAGACCACAAGTCGGTATCAGCCCTTTAAGGGGGCACAATAATCACGCCTTCCAGGTGTGGCCACCTGGCTGGCTGGCGACACATGATGACATCATCATAGGTTGCGGGGTCACCCAGAAGCAGGTTGTGTTCCAAAATACTAACACTGATATTAAAGGTGCGCACCACCACTGCCCGGCATGCCTGCCTTTTTAAATGCATACCACTTGAGTACAATTTCCAAGAAGGACAGGAAAGAGTGACATAGCCCCTGGAATTGAAGTTACAGTCGCTTGTGGGTCATCCTAGGAAGTGTACCTTTGCTAAGCTCTTTGGATTTAGCAAATAAAACTCACAGCATGCTAAGTCCACTTTAATTCAAGATAAATGGTGAACGATTGCATGGGGTGTGTTTATAAGTTAAAAAAAAAATGACTGAAATCCAAATGTGAGTGGCTAGCTTGTATTTATCTGGCAACCCCTCTTGTAGGTCCAGGTAAGGATTTGACTGCTCCTCTGAAAGCACAGGGATATTAAAGGATCATAAGCAGGAGTTCAGAATCTGGCTAGATGAGGTCAGGCCTGTTCAGGGTGGCAGTAGGTACATAATCTGATTAGAAATCTGCATAGATCCTACTGTCATAGATTGCCTAAGACTGCACAAAGACGTGAGGAACCCCGAAAGCAGTTGCTGGGGTTCAAGTGAAAAAAAAAAGGAGGCTTGGGGCCAGCAAAATTATTTGACAGGTGAAGGAGCTTGCCACCAAGACTACCAACCTGAGTTCAGTCCTGGAACCCACAATGTGGACGGAGAGAACTGACTCCCCACAAGTTATCCTCTGGCCTCTGTCCATATATACACATCATGACTCAAGCACGCCCATACACATACACACACAAAATAAACAGACAAATATAAAACAAGAGGAGCAAAATCTGATTTACACTACAGTATGGATTGAAAGATATAATATGGTTAAAAAAAAAAAAAGCCAATCACAAAAGGACCCTTAACAGGAGAGATTTGGGGCTGGAGAGATGGTTGAGAGGTAAAGGGCGCTGGCTGCTCTTCCAAAGGACTCGGGGGTCAATTCCCAGCACCCAGGTGGCGGCCTTAGCTGTCCTGGAATTCTATGTAGACCAAACTGACCTTGAATTTACAGAGATCCTCCTGCCTCAGCCTCCGGGGTGCTGGGCTCAAAGGCATGTGCCACCACGTCAGACTAGATTTTCATTTTCCCTTCCTTCCTTCCTTTTTTATTTTATTATTTTATTTTAATTTTTTCAAGACAGGGTTTCTCTGTGTAGCCTTGGCTGTCCTGGACTCACAGAGATCGGCCTGCCTCTTCGTCCCTGAGTGCTGGGATTACAGGCATGCGCCACCCCGCCGGGCTAATACCAGGACATTGTCTAAACTAGTACTTTAGTTTCCGTTAGCTGACTGGCAACAGCCAGAGAACGCATGAAGCAGTCGCAAAGCCCTCCGCTTCCTGTAGCGGATCCGGGACTCTGGGAGGCGTGGCCTTGAGGGGGAGGAATGTCACGTGGTCTAGGCACCACCCACTGAGCGGTGTTCGGCTGCTCCCCTTCTGCCCACCAGGGGTCGCAGTTCTGATCGAGCTGATTCTTCCTCCTTTGGCGAGGACCCACCCTCTTTGTGTCTTTGCTCTCGCGAGAGAAAGCGCAAAGTCTGCTGGGAGGCGTGCACGGGCCCTAGGCCAGCCCAAAATGGCAGCCCTGGAGGAGGAATTCACGCTGTCTACTGCAGTCTTGGGCGCCGGGCCTGAAGGATTCCTAGGTGTCGAGCAGAGTGACAAAGCAGACCAGTTCCTAGTGACGGACAGCGGCAGGACCGTCGTGCTCTACAAGGTGAGGTCTGCGGGAGCGGCCGGCTGCCGTCCCGCCTCCGTCCGGAGCCCGGAGCGGGAGGCTGGAGTCTCAGCTTGGGAAGGGAAGCCGGGAGCGGGTGTGACGGAGCCCCGAGGTCACCGCGCTGGAACGCCGGGTGAGGTTCGGAAGGTGTTTTCCTGTGAGGACCAGCATATTCCCGAGTGGCAGGCGGCCCTGTCTCGGTGCACGTGAGACGCGCGGGGCAGCTGTGCCTCCCCTGCTAATCTCCCAGGAATCCGAAGGGATTTCAGCCCCCCTGATGCTGGTGTGCCAGAGGGTCGAGCAAAGATTGAGCTTCAAAGGATGACGCTGACAGGTTGAAGACGTGGTTACCCACCTCATCCTCCGCTACTTCTTTTAGCGGGGGGTGGCGAAGGGGGGGGGATGTGAGGAGGCAGAGATCTCTTGGTATCCTGGAAAGATTGGGCAATTCTGTATCTCGGTGTGAAACCCAAATTTGAGGGCTGGCAGGGTCGCAATCTCGTCCGAGTTGCAGCCTAATTCCCGGCTCAGCACAGTAATCATCTAGAGAATAGATTTTTAAATCTAGAATTCAGAACAGTTTTTTTTGTTGTTGTTGTTGGTGGTGGTGGTGGTGGTTTGGTTTGGTTTTTGGGTTTTTTGGGAAGGGTTTTTCTGACTAAGTCAGGGTAGCCCTGACTGTTGTGGCTCTGTAGACCGAACCCAACTGATGGGATAAAGGGGTGTGCCACCACCGCCTGGCACTGAACAGTTTCTTGTATCATTAAAAAGTTATCCATCTGTTTTAACATTCTGGGGACAGGCTGCCAACAGTCCCCTATGTTGATGGTTGATGGTTTAGACTTCCCTTCAGACTTCATCTTTGGGACGATTTGGCAGTTTCTGCATAGGAGTACGGTGGTTGATGGGAATTAGGTGGACTTCATCCCACTTAGACCATCCTAATTTTCCTGACCTCTTTTTCACAGGTAGTCGATTCATTTTTAAATGTGTCTCTTGAATTAACTTGCTTACTGTTAAGAGTTTTGAAGATTTTTTTTTGAGACAGTCCTGGCTTTAAATTTACAGTCGTTCTCTCTCTCAGTCTCCCCATTGCCAAGGCTACAAGTGTGAACCACCACACCTGGTTAGAATTCTTAGTTGCTTTTTAAAGATGTGTTTACATTGTTGTACACAGTTCATCTCCAAAACTCTTCATCTTACAAAATCCGTATAAGTTAAATAATAGTCCTGAGGGCTGGTGAGCCGGTTCAGCTGGTCACATGAATTCAATTCCCCTGATCTTCATGGTGGAGGGAAAAGGATTGACTCCTGAGAACTGTTCTCTAGCCTCTGTGCTCATAAGTGTGTGTGCGCACACACAAATAATTGCAAATCTGTCATTAAAAATAAATAACTCTCCACTCTGAAACTGGAGTTTGAGGCCAGCCTAAACTACACAGAAAGACCATGTCCAACAAAGAAAAAATATTAACTATTTTTCCTAGCCCCTAGTAACCATCGTTCTCTATCAGTCTTCATTATTTTAAGTGCTTCATAAAGTTGAAATCATGTCAAGTATTGTCATGTATTTTTGCTTGTTAATTCCAGTTTCTCAAATGGCGGAAGCTGATTTCTTAAATTGTGTCTTCTTTTACCAGGTTTCTGACCAGAAACCCTTGGGCAGCTGGTCGGTGAAACAAGGTCAAAGTATAACATGTCCCGCTGTATGCAACTTTCAGACTGGAGAGTATATTATGGTACATGACAATAAGGTAAGGTTGAAAGCATTCATATGTATATAAGATATTTTGCGTGTGTTGATTGTTCATTACATGTAAATAGGCAATACAGTACTATTTAACATGTGTACTTTGATTTAAGGTTTTGAGAATATGGAATAATGAAGACGTAAACCTGGATAAAGTATTTAAAGCTACAGTAAGTCTTTGGATTTTCTGACATATTTAATTATTGATGAAACAATTCATAATCTCACTTTTGTTATATGTCATATCGTCTCTGGGCAAATGAGCTCATGGTTGAAGTCAGTTTTCCCTTCTAGCTCTTTTCTCATAGACCATGATAACTATCTCAACTCATGTGTTAATAGGTTAGAAGATGCAGGCTTTATTATCCCCTCAAGACTGATGATTTAAATAGTTCCTAAATGGGGCTAGAGAGATGGGTCTGCAGTTAAGAGCACTTGCTGCTCTTGCAGAGGACTAGAATTCAGTTTCTAGCATTCACATGGCAGCTCACAACACCTGTAACTCCAGCTCCAGCGAATCTCGATACCTTTTTGGGCCTCTGGTCTCCTTGCGTGTGCATGGTGCACACACACACACACACACACACACACACACACAAATTTTTTAAAAATATAAAAATGGTGATTGGAGTTTAGATATTTTGCACATTTCTTGTAAGGATAAGTTTATTTTCTGTGACTTTGTTTAAAACAGAATGGACCCTACAAGTTTCTATATTGTACATTTTAAGAGCTATATATAATAGCATAAAAGAAAACAATAACTAGATAATTCTACTAGTTACCTAAAGCGTGTTAATTAATTTTTATTAGAAATAAAATGATCTCAAATGAGGTTAATCTCAAATGTTCCCATTCTAGCCATGTATGATGATGCATGCTTTTTTTTTTTTTTAATTTTTTTTTAATGTGCATTGGTATTTTGCCTGTATGTTTATCTGTGTGAGGGTATCAGATACCCTAGAACTGGAATTACAGACACTGGTGAACTGCCATATGGGTGTTGGGAATTGAATGTGAGTCCTCTGGAAGAGCAGGTAGTGCTTTTAACCTCTGAACCATCTCTCCAGCTCCTGATGCACACTTTTAATACCAGTACGCCAAAAGTGGAAGTAGGTAGATCACTGTGAGTTTGAGGTTTCAGGCCAGTAGGGCTACAATGTGAGACCCTGTCTCAGCAAACAAATTTCTAGTTCTAAATGCACAACTCTATACTTGATAAGATTTGGGGCTGGAGAGCTGCTTCAGTGGTTAAGAGCACTGACTGCTCCTCCAGGACCCAGGTTCAATTCCCAGCACACACATGGAAGCGCACGCCTGCCTGTAACTCCAGTTCCAGGGCTTCTGACACCCTCACACAGACATACATGCAGGCAAAACACCAATAAACAAAAAACAAATTATGTATAATTGATACATTTTAAAACCCCATATCAGGCTAGTTCAGATCTGTTATAGTTGTTGCATAGACTCATGAAACTTCTGTTCCAACTTTGCTGTCTCCTAACAACCCGGAGAAGTTAGCTATGGTGCTCGCCATTTGTTAGCAGCAAGAGCCTTGCCTGTCGTTTCACCAGCTCCTTTGTGGGTTGTTGGTTGGTTGGTTTTTTAAATTGTTGTTTTAGCCCTACATGTTGGGCTTGGAATTAGCTCAGTGGTAGAATGCTTGCCTAGCTCGTATAAGGCCCTAGATTCAGTTTAGAGTAGGGAGAACGACAGACATAGGGCAGTTGTAGGTTATTAATCTCCCCTCTCTCTTTCTCTCAGACAGTCTTGCTATGTAGCTCTGGCTGTCCTGGAACTTGATATAAAGACCAGGCTGGCCTTGAACTCAGAGACCTTCCAGCCTCTGCCTCCCAAGAGCTCATATTAAAGGCATGTGCTAGTATTCTTAGCATAAATAAATCTTTTAGGCCTGGTGTGATAGCACATGCTGGTAATGTCAGTCTCTTGGGAGGCTAAAGCAGAATCGTAAATCCAAGGCCAACCCAGACTACATAGCTAGACAGCTGTAAATGTCTGTATTGTAATATGTGTCTTCTTTTAGAATAAAACTTAAAATACCTGGAACATTTTTTTCCAGTTGTCAGCTGAGGTCCATAGGATCCACTCAGTACAAAGGACAGAACCATTGGTGCTGTTCCGCAGAGGTGCTGCTCGTGGGTTAGAAGCATTGCTTGCAGAGCCTCAGCAGAACATTGAAGCTGTCATACCTGAGGAGGAAGTGATCAGGTAAGTTCCAATACTCAGTTATGAGTTTTTACCAGTAGAAAGTGCACTTTGAATTACTTTACTACATTCTTTCTTGTGTTTAAAGGTATTTTTGCTTAGAAAAATAAAGGGCTGTGGTATAATTCAGTGGTGTAGCCCTACGTAGCAGGTTTGAATCCTAGAGTGAATCCCTGGAATCCTAAGAAAAAAACACCCTAATTAAACTCCACTTACTGCTGGGTATAGTACTGGAGAGACAGAGGCAGTCAGGTCTCTTGAGTTTGAGGTCAGCCTAGTCTGCATAACAAGTTCTTGGCAGGCAGGGACTACATATTAAGACCTTGATTTTTAAAAAGAAAGCACTTGTGAGACACTGAGCAAAATTTCCAAGAGCCTGTGGAATAGTGAATGATAAAGAAACGACCATAGTCCTGGTCAAACATCAGAGACCTGGATAGTCAGTTCTTTGTGAATGAAGTGGATGATACTGGAATCCAAACTCTGGTTCTGTCCTACTGCCCAGCTGCCAAGCCACAGCCCTTTCCCCTAGACAAAACCATTCCTTGGTAGTAAGAGGTGATCCGATGGTGGTGCTGTAAGGCCTCTGCTTTCCCAGGCTCTGGAATAATGCTGAGTAAATAGTTCCTTCACATGGACAGTCATGACTTCCATCTCTCCATCTCTCATTACTTTATCACATTCCCTGTTCAATTTACCTTTGGTGCTTCAGGTCTACCTTATGGAAACACAGATCCTAAAAGCAAAGATCTGTGCTAAATGAGCAGGTGAACAGCTTGATCTTAGATTGACCCCAAGTGCCTCTTAAGATGTGAGCAGCTGTTGGAGGAGTGGCAACCTTTGGGTTCTAGTCACCACTTTGCCACAGACTGACAGTGCTACCCTAGTTGTGGGTCCTTCGGCTTTGCTATGGCTCATTCTCTGTCAATTAGATAAGATTCTAATTTACCCTAAGAATGCTAGTCCTCAAAGTAATTCTGATGAGGAGGGATGGGAGACTCAGTCCTTAAAGGACTGCTGACTCCTCTCAACCCCAACCTCACAGTTTTCATTATTTTCTGGGAAGTTTAACCAACCTATGCTATCTCCTGAGATGCATTTGACAGAGACAGAGAGTGACTGTATTACTGAAGTAGGAGTTCCCTGTTGCCCTGCCTCCAAAAACATAATAGTTTTTAAGTGCAATTGATAAATAGCATTTCTCAACTGATTTTGTGTTTTCTAACTTTTCATTCTTTTTTAAAGGTGGTCAGAGGTTTTCATGTTATTTAAGCAACCTGTTTTAATTTTTATTACTGAAAATGTAAGTGACATCTTCAACTTCTGGTCTTTTTTTAAGAAACATGTTATTTTCAAAACTAAATTGTAATTTTACTATTTCTCTTAGAAAATTGTTTCTTTTGTGAACATTAAAGTGGTAGTTTTTTGCCTAAATTGAACCATTCTATGCCTGTTGAACTATTTCTATGCCTTTTTATTGTATTTTATTTTTTCTTTAGCAGACTTGATTCTCTTTTATTTTTTATGCTATAAGAACCCCATGTAGCATCCACAGCTGGAGCCTATATCATCTAAATGGAAACTCCAGTGTGGATTTTCACAAGATGATCATGATTTCCTGGTTGGGGGACTTGGTGAACACAATCTCTTTCAAGGAGTGTGGGATCTGGTAGCTGTTGGTCTTGGAAATGGTATCAAAGATGGTGGTAACTGGCTGGTGCTTGAGCACAGGGAGAGAGAGATGTCATTGCTTCTGGGGGCAGGGAGGAGACACAGAGGCACAACAGCCTGTCTTTGCATGGGACAGTGAGGCTTGCAAATCTTATTTCCCATTAGCCCTTTCCATACAGGGAAAATAGAAAGCTTGGCCAAGACAGCGGACCCTCAGATGGCCGAAGCTACCTCCTTAGACCACTTAACACCAAGTCAAACATGACTCTTGTAGTCCCCAATAGCAATAGAAGCCTTGAACCAGGTCTGCCAGCCAGCCCTACTCTTGCTTCCGCAGTGTTGCGATCTTTAGAACCTCATCCTTTTTGGATGCTCCAGGAAGTCCTGGGTAGCAGGGAGAACAGGCAGGTCCTCTAGGTACTTGATCTTCATGTCCTTGACCAGGTGGTCTAACTTGGTGACAGAAATCTACTTCTTGTCTTCACTGTACTTCCTTAACCCCATGGCCTTCTGACTGCTGCTGAGCTATAGGTCCCTAGGTCTTCTGCCGCCCAGTTCCCCTTCATTATGTTTTCCCAGGGAAGAAACTAAACCAACATTTGTATAACATTTTTAATTTAACAGAAGCCATGCCTATAATTACAACATACCATTAATCCCAGCACTTGGGAGAATGGGGCAGGAAGATGAAGCGTTTAAGGTCAGTTTGGGCTACATAGTAAGACCCTATCTGAGAAGACAAGGGTTTAATATAGCTCAATGGTGCAGCTCCTCTGCAATCCTTAGCAGCCTGGAACTTGATGCATTTTCCTTGTCTTGGCCTCCCAAGTGCTAGGATTATAGGTATGTGCCACCACAGCCAGCTGGGCAAGCAGGTTTTAACTATTTATTGAAGTAATTAGAATGGAGCAGTAACTTCTAGGTTGAAGTGGGATTGTTATTATTATTATTATTATTATTATTATTATTATTATTATATCTTTTTTTTTTCAGCATGAGAATTATTTTGCCTACGTACAATTGTGTAAATCACACACCTTAAGCAAATACACACTCTTACTTGGAAAAGAAGAAAAATCTGTTAAACCAAATTTTACTGCACGTGTGGATGGGAAATTCATCTCCTTGATGTCACTGAGTGAGTTTTCCTTAGTGTCGGGGTGGTGGATGGAGGCTGTTAGGGCTGTCGATGATGTGGGTTCTTAAGCTCTCTGCAGTTGTCTGCTGTAGCCATTCATATAGCACTTTTGTTTGGCTTGTCATAAACAACAACAAATACAATACCTATTTAAAAAATCACAAGCCAGCCATTGTGGTCCATGCTTTTTAATTCTAGCACTCAGGAGGCAGAGGCAGGCAGATCTCTGAGTTTGAGGCCAGCCTGGTCTACAGAGCTAGCCCAGAGCAGCCAGTGCTCTGTTACACAAAGAAGTCACAGCTAGCTAAAGATGATCATTCTGCTCCTCCTGCCTCTACCTTCCAGATGCTGAGACTACAGAGGCGTGTAGAGCCTGGTTTTATGTGGTCCTGGGGATTAAACCAAAGGCCATGTGCACAGTGGGCAAGGCCAGCTGAGTTACACCTCCAGTGCGTCCCTGTACTCACACACGTATCTTTGGCATTATTTAGTGTGCGCATGTGCCTTGACTCTCTGTCCATCGTATAGGCCCCAGTGATCATATTCAGGTTGTCAGGCTTGGTGGAGTGCCTTTACCTTGCAAACCATTTTACTGACCCCATTTATAAAAAATTTACTATATATTTTGAGGGAAAGCGTAGAGTGATATGAATGTTCTAATTGTGTTATTTATGGACGTGTAGTCTTAGAAACACCCCAATACATTTAACCACTGTATATATAAACTGTCCTTTTCCCACTGCTAAACAACAAATATTTGCTCCCAACAGGCTCTGATGGTTGTATGTATGAAACCTTGATACCAATATATTCAAGTGACACAGAAAAAAATCAGAGGTTAGTTAGAGCGTTGATGCTCAAGGCAGTTGTGTCTGGCAGTGCTCGAAATGGGGTAGCCCTCACCGTCCTGGATCAAGACCACGTCGCAGTCCTGGGACCGCCACTTCCTGCTTCGAAGGGTAACAACTCACTAAGAATCAAATTTAGCTTTTAGCCACTAGCCCCTGTCAGCTCTCTTTGTTCTCAGCAGAATCTCACTCTGTAGCCCAGGCTAGCCCTGATCTCAGGGTCCTCCTACCCCAGCTTCCCAAGCACTAGGATTGCAGGCATGTACCACCATGCCCGGTGTCATCTAGTTCATGAATTCCATCTGTTTGTGTTTTCCTTAGTTTCTACCACAGGTTTTGTGGTTCGTACTATAAGTCAGTCGTTTCCTTCCTTGGTTAGATTACTCTTTTAAATGCTAATGTAAATGCTGTTTCCTTTTCAGAGCTTCCCTTTGTAGGGTGTAGAAACACGGCTAGTTTTATGTGTCGCTCTTGTCCCAACAACTTTGTCAAGTTTAATTTATCTGTGTGTTAGTGCATGCCTCTCTGTGTGTGCATGCATGCCTGTGTGTGTGCTTTGGTCTCAGGGTAATACGGACTTACTGGAGAGTTAGGACTAAAAGAGTTCGCTGCTGATTTTATGACTATTGAATTCAATGGGGAGGTCATCTGGTCTGGGCTCTTCTGTCTTGAATGTTGTTGGTTTTTGTTTTGATAATTTATTTTATGAGCATTTGTGTTTTGCCTGCATTTATGTCTGAGGGTTCCAGATCTTGAAATTTCAGACAGTTGTGAGCTACCATGTGGGTGCTAGGAATTAAACCCAGGTCCTCTGGTAGAGCATCAGTGTTCTTAATTGCAAACTCAGATCTGCCATCTTGACCTCCCTAGGCTTTTTCCACTCCGCTTCCTACCTACCCTGTGCCTCATTTGTTTGAATTTCTCTGGCACTCATTTTCATACATAAAGCAAACTTGTGTATGTACCTCTGCCTCCTTCCTTTGTGCCAGGATAGTATATGTTTCTATTTAGGTCTGTTTCTGAACTTTTGTAACTTACATTATAGAATACCTCTCCATATGGAACATAAAGTTTCAAACATTACAGACGTCAAAGGAGTTGCCACAAGGAACCAGTGGGCAAGTAAGTTTGATTTTTCTCTTTGTTGGTTTTCGTTTTTTGTTTTGTTTTGTTCAGGTTTAGGGTTTTGGTTGAGGTAAGGTATTACTCATTACTATGTAGCCCAGGGTGGCTCAAACTTGTAATCCTCCTGCCTCCGCCTCTTGAGTGCCCAGAATTCTAGACATGTGCTATTGTGCTGTTAGTTAATTGGGTTTCTATTAGCTGTCCTCTAAGGAAAACTAGAATTACATTTTACTTTTTTACCTAAGAGATTACATTTGGTTGGGTTTTTGTTTGTTTGTTTTTAGTTTTTTGAGACAGGGTTTCTCTGTATAACCTTGGCTGTCCTGGACTGTCTTTGTAGACCAGGCTGGCCTGTAACTCACAGAGATCTGCCTGCCTCTGCCTCCCAAATACCGGGATTACAGCTTGACTAGGTTTTTGTTTTAACAGATTATATATATTCATGATCTTGTTTCTTTGGTTTTGTTTTGTTTTGTTGTTTGTTTGTTTGTTTGTTTTGAGACAGGGTTTCTCTGTGTCCTGGACCTTGCTCTATAGACCAGGCTAATCTTGAACTCAAGAGACCCGCCTGCCTCTGCCTCTAGAGTTCTGGGATTAAAGTCTCTGCCACCACTGCCTGCCTACGTATGACTTTCAAAGCACTAAATTACAGCTAATTTCAGATGAGACCAGTTAGTTTGTAGGAAAAGTAGGTAAAATCTTTTAAAAATTAGATTTTTCTTTCATTGCTGAATCTAGACTTAAATTTGTATAAGAGATGAAAGTGGAGCAGAGACGTGGAAAGAAGAGACTGAGCAGCAGGAGGAAGTGGGACAGTAAACAAGGGTGCGAGTGTGTGGGAGGGGGGATGTGAAATCCATCATTTGGTACAGTGAACACATGCTAATAAAATAAGTTACAGGCTTTTATAGAGTCAGAGCTCAGAAAAATATATGCTTCCTTCTTTTTCAGCTCTGGTACCATGGGGAAATATTATTTATGCTACATGGAAAATGTCTAACTGTGATTCCGTACAAGTGTGAAGTCTCATGTCTAGCGAGTGCTCTTGGAAAGCTCAAACATACACAAGAGTCAGGTGGGAACCCCCCTTTTTTTTTTTTTTTTTTTACCAACAGACCATTTTATCGGCTCCTGATTTCTTTTCTTTCTCCTCTTCTTCTTTTCTTTTATTTTTCTTTTCATTTTTTTCCTTTTCTTTGGGTTTTTCTAGATAGATTTTTCTCTTTGTAGCCCTTATTCACCCTGAACTCACTCTGTAGACCAAGCTGGTTTCTAACTCAGAGATCCGCCTGCCTCCTTGGTGCTAGGATTAAAGGTGTGTGCCACTGTCACCTGCCTTGAAACCTCTTGTAAATTGTGTATGATTACTTTTCTTTTTATTCTTGAATTTGATGATGTTAGGTCAAATAGTCCAGTAATTTATGTTTTGTGTTTCCTTAGGCACTCATTCCATGCCCCATTTTGTAAACTGGGAAACGTGTTCAGGATATGAACGTGGGTCCTACAGTGCAGACCAGTCAAGAACTGTAAGTTCAGTGGTTGAATGAAAATTGTTAGTGTGAATTAAAAAAAAAACAAAACAGCCAAGTGTAGTGGCACACGCCTGTAAACCCAGCACTCAGGGACCGGAGGCAGGAGGATCTCTGTGGTTTGGGGCCAGCCTGGTCTACAAAGTGAGTCCAGCCAACAGTATACAGAGAAACTCTGCCTCAGAAAGAAAAAATGGAAAAAAAAAACAGGAAAGGCTCATATCTATATACGTCTCGCACTTTGATCTTAGTAACAGGGCATTATAACTTCAATAGTCTTTATCCAAAATAATACTTGGCAAATCTAGCTGGTATTTTTTTATTTATGTTTATGTGCCCAAAAATGTATGTATTCTACCAGCCAAGGTGAAGTGCCCTGGAACTGTAGTTATAGGTGGTTGTAAACTGCCATGGTAACGCTAGGGCCCAACCCGGGTCCTCTGCACATGCAGCGAATGTTCTCAGCACTGATGATACTGGGCTCTCTCCAGCTCCAGGGGGTGTTAACATGGGGATGTGTATGGTATCAACGAAGTTCTAGGTAGGAAAATAGGCCAGTTTGCAATTAGCAGTAATGCCCTCCTGGGTATTGAGGTTTTATTTTAAGTTTAGAGAAAAAAAAAAAAAAAACTAGAACCAAAGTTGGATGTGGTAGCTCATGGCCCAAATTTCAGCAGCTAGGAAGCCGGGTAGGGAGGATTGCAAGTTTGAGCTACATAGTGAGTTTCAGGCCAGCCTAAGTTTTTTTTTTTAAAAAAAAACAAAAACAATATTTAATTTCAAAGTTGTAATAAAAGTACTTTATTTATGATAAAGCTTGTTTTTAAAAATATGTGATTGGGGTTGGAAAGATGGCTCAGCAGTTCTGAGTGCTCACTGCTCCTGCAAAGGGCACAAGTCTGGGGCCCAGCACTCATTTCAGGCAGCTCACAGTTGCCTATAACTCCAACTCCAGGGGAACCCAGTGTCTCTTGTGGCCTCCTGAGGCACCTGCATTCACGTACACATAAATTCACAGAAACACAGGTTGACCTATACTTATCAAGAAAGTCTTGGAGCTGGAGAGGTGACCTAGTGGTTAAGAGTCCTGGCTCTTCTTACAAAAGTGTAGGGTTTGTTCCTAGCATCCACATGGTAGCTCAAAACATCAGGGGATCCCACTCCCCTCTTCTGACCTCCATGGGACCAGGCACTTAAAATGCTACATATGCATACATGTAGGCAAAATACGCTTGCACAAAAAGTAAGCATAGCTGGGCACAGTGACATTGACTTTTAATCCCAACACCCGGAAGGCAGAGGCAGGTAGAGCTTTTTGAGTTTGAGGCCAGCCTGGCATATATATAGTGAGTTTCAGGACACCCAGGACTACTTAGAGACTATAAGTCTTTTGCATTATTTTGAAAACCTAATCAATCTATTTACTTACAGCTAAGGAGAAAAAAAACTGAAGCAACTTTACAGCCAGAAGTTCCAGGATTTAAACAACTTTTATCAATAATAAAGGTAAATTTGGTTGGTTGGCTTTTGTTTGTGTTGTTTTTGTTTTTCAAGACTGGAAATAGGGGTGATGAGATGGCCTAGTGGGTAAAGGCACTTGTCTCACAGTTCTAGTGATTATTATATGTATATGAATGAGCATATTCATATATATATACACCAGAGTGCCTGGGAGTTAAGCCGCCATGTTAAGGTGCTGGGAATTGAACCCATATCATCTGCAAGAGCAGCAAGTGCTCTTACTGTAGAGCCATCTCTCCAGCCCTATTCTACATGTGTTAACCTCATCAGAGCCTGTAGAAAACTTGGCCTTATTTGACTCTTATGTGATAAGATTTGCAATCTGGTGCTGTCCTCCTGTATCTCAGACTCTGCACTATGTTTGTAATGGAGACTCTGCGTATCTGGGTTTATAAACCCTTGGATTTTTCCTCCTTTGCTGTGTGTGTGTGTGTGTGTGCTGTGGAATTTAATGTCGCCTTGCTTCAGTGGGTTGCATGGATATTACTTGTCTTTTGAGGAAATGTTGTGCTGGGAGGATTATTTTTCAGAGTGATATTTCTTAATGTACCAGACTAAATTTCATTAATTCTACCCTTTCAGAAAGATTCAGAAAAACACATTGAAGTAGAACTACGTAAATTTTTGGCTAAGTCGACACCTGACTTTGATACTCTAATTGGAGATATAGTAGCAGGACTTCTGGGAAGATGTAAAGCAGAATCGTCGTTTTACCCCCGGAGCTGTCTGATGCAGCTCATTCAGACGCACGTGCTTTCCTGCAGGTAGCTGTGTCTCACACTTCGTATCAGCATTTTCTTTACCTTGTTTTTTGTATTTGTGATTCTTTTTTTTCCTATGTAAAAATGTTCCTGAGGAGGTGGCTCAGAGAGTACAATGTGAGCACTGGAATTTAGCCTCCCTGAGCCCCTAACAGTGTGGTAGGGTATGGCAGCCCACCTGCAGTCCCGGTGAATGAGGGCCAAACTTTAACCTCTAGGGAGACCCTGCCTCTTACATGGTGAAGAGCAATGGAGGAAGCCACTCAGCATTACTCTAGGGCCTCCACAGACGCATGCACACATGCACACACATACACATACATACATACATACATACCGACTCATAAATAAGCATGCATAACTTAATATCACACGAATATGCATAACCAAAGCGTGGCTGTAGTCTTAGTTCTCTTTCCTATTGCAAGGGTGATGTGGGCTTCACCACATAGACCTCACCTTCATAGGTCTTTACACACAGTGGGTGTGTGAATCCTCTTTATAGGGACTCAGTCCTGCCATACATTGCCTGGCCTTGGTTTTGGCATCCTTGCCTTCAGACCATTACTGCATGAATAATGTGTGGCTCGGACCACGGCTGTATCAGCTCTTTTGTGCTGGCCATGGGGAAACGTTTTGCTAGGCAGTTACATTTGAGGAGCAGGGGCCTCCTTTATCTTAGATTTCCTTTAAATGGACCTGTATATTCACGTGATAGATCCAGAAGAATGGAGTTTTTCCCTTGGAACAGGTTTTTTATTGTCCAGTGTTGCTCAAAAGGTTTCTAGTTAATTGGTATTGAGCTCTTTAATAGTTACAGATGGCTTCTCAGTAGCAAACTAACTGATCTCTTCTGAAATTTCCTCTACAAACCAAACTAATCTGTTATTGCTCAGTTCAGCTCCATGTGTGTTCTCAGGGTGTGGACAGAGAAAGCCAAATTCTTGGTCAGAATACGCACAAATGGCCCATAGCCCAGTTCCTAAGAGTCTCTTGTTCCACCGTCCACATTTCTCTTAGCATTGCTGCTTTTAAGTTCCCACCTGACCGGCCTCTCAAGCTTTCCTTTCAGCAGTTAACTGCTCTCTGAACTCCAAATACCAAACTCTTCCACATTGTACCCTCAAAACATTCCAGCAGCCTAAGAACCACATAGTTACCACAGCAGCTGATAAAGAAACCTAAGATACTGTGTGGCGACGCACACCTTTGACCCCTAACTTAGGGGCGGGTGGACCAGGCCAGCCAGGTCTACAAATCCAGTTCAAGGACAGTTACGCAGGGAAACCCTGTCTACAAGAAACTAAGACAGGGGCTGGAGAGATGGCTCAGAGGTTAAGAGCACTGACTGTTCCTCCCGAGGTCCTGAGTTCAATTCCCAGCAACCACATGGTGGCTCACAACCATCTATAATGAGATCTGGTGCCCTCTTCTGACATGCAGATGTACATGCAGGCACATGCAGGCACAATGTTGTATAAATAATAAATAAATAAAATCTTTAAAAAAAAAAAAAAGAAACTAAGACAATGGATGCTGCATGCCGATAATCCATTACTTAGTAGGCCAAGGCAGGGAGATCATGAGTTTGAGGTCAGTCCAGACTACACAGTGATTCTGTCTTTAAAAAACAAAAACAAAAACATGGTGCTAGAAAACATTTGCTCTTCTTGCAAAGCGCCTGGGTTTATTTTCCTAGCAGCTACTTGGTAGCTCATAAGTACCAGGGAATCTAGTGCTCTCTTCTGGCTTTCAAAGATACCAGGCACACGTGTGGTGCACAGAAATATATACAGAAATGTATATTCATAAAATAAACTGTCTTAATTTTTTTAATGATTTATATATATATATAAAATCGTAACTGTCTTACTTTTGATCTCAGCTTGTGCCCTGGTTTGATGGAGATTGCCCTAGAGCACACGGACGTGCAGATGTTACAGCTGTGTCTACAGCAGTTCCCTGACATTCCTGAGTCCACCACCTGTGCTTGCTTAAAACTTTTCTTGAGGTTAGTTAGAACCTGTGCTTTCATTCCCTTGATGTCATTTGAATCTATGACTCATTTGACTTGGAAAATGTTGAATGCTTAGAAAATGAACCTTGGAAGTTCAAATAGTGAAAAGAATTAACCTCTTGCTTTCAATTAACATCGTAGCATTGGTGATGACTGTCTTCGAGACATTAATATCAATATGGAGTCAGTTTTTGATTATAGTGATACCATACAAGATGAGAAAAAGGAAACAGAAGAACAGACTGAAATTGTTCAAAATGGCTTCAGTCCCGAAGACAGTAGCTGCAGTACTGATAGTCGGCAATTAAATAAACAGGCTGGAGACGCAACGAAGGAGACCATTGCATTCCCTGTGACCTCATGTCCTGTGACGCCTAAGCGAGCAGCTCTATTGTATCCTTCCAGACAGTTTCCACTGCACTGTGTCCGTCAGGGTATAGTTATATGCTCATCAGCTAGGGCATGGTCGATTTTTTTTTTCTGCTTTTTCAGTATTTGCTTGAAATGGATTCCATTCATACCTGTTCTCTCTTGTCTCTCTGTCTCTGTCTCTCTCTCTGTCGTGTGTGTGTATATGCATAGGAGTGGATTATACCTGTGGTCATGTGCATACTTGGCAAACACTCTACATTAGTGCTGCCTTCCCCAGCCATTTATGTCTGTTTCCTTTAGGAATTCTATTATTGTTCGTTTTGGTTTGGTTTCCGCCTGAGATGTAGTTCCAGTAGCCAAGGACAGCATTGGCATCCTCTTGTCTCTAATTCCTACGTGACAAGATAGCAGGTGTGTGCCACCAAGTTATTTATGACCCATTTTTTAAAGAATAATTTATTTGTTTTTATTTTATGTACATTGGTGTTTTGCCTATATGTTATATCTGTGGGTGTTACAGACAGTTGTGAGCCGCCATGTGGGTGCTGGGAATTGAACTCAGGACCTCTGGAAGAGCAGCCAGTGCACTTAACTGCTGAGCCATCTCTCCGGGCATGTAACCTATTTTTTTTTTTTTTCTTTTTCTTAGTTAGGAAACTAATACTAGACCTCATACCTATAATCTCAACACCTAGTAAACTGAAGCAGAAGGATTGCTGGATGATCAAGGCCAGCCTGGACTGTATAGTGAGGTCATGGCCAGTTTGGTCTAGAGTAAGAGTCTGTATCCGCAAAAAGAGAAAGAAAAAGGAGCAGCAGAGGCTGTAGTAATGTGCAGGCCCCACCATTCTTTAAAAAGAATTGTTTACCAATGAGCAGTGTCCCTGGTCTCTGACATTAGGAGAGTGTTGGTGATAGGCCCTTTCTAAACCAAGAAAGAAAACTACTTCCAGAAGAAGTGTGGCCTTTCCTCTGTTGAAGATTTTCCTTTAGTCCCGAGTAGAAATGCCGTCCTTCATTCAGCATATAGTGAGCCCTTCCTCCTGCCACACTTGAAGGACATCCCTGGGAAGCATATCACGGTGAGTGCCCTGCACACCTTGTGTGTTTTGTTTCTGGTTTAAGTTGTGCACGTAGCTCTGAGCAGCAGTAGGCCATTCTGAACACCACGGGATACTTCCATATGTGTCAGAGGGAAGTGAGCCCACACATGGAGAAAATTGCTCAGGAAATAGGGTAATATGGGGGTGATGGACTTTGATGTGTTCTTTCTGCTGTGCTTGGAAACCAGGTTAGGCCAGTTAATACTGAAGAGACATGAAAAGAAGAAAGAAAAGAGAAATTCTTTGTTACATGTTGTTTACTGACCTGAGCTCTTGGTGGTGACAGAGACTCATTTTACTTGTTTCTGTCACCAGATACTTGTTACATTTGCATTTGTTTGATGGATAATTTAATAGAACAGCTTTGTATTTTTTTTTTTTTTTTTTTTACTGTCTGTTGGGTTTATTTGTAGGGAACATTTTCCTACCAAAGTGGTAATTTATGCTCCTCTTTTTCCCTTTCACAGCTATTTCTCCAGTATTTGTATTTCCTCTATCTGAAGTGTAGTGGCAATGCTGCCATGACTCTTCCTGGAAAGAGCCCTCCAACCGTGAGCCAGGTCAGACATCTTTTTGCCTTTATACAGAAACCTTGCTTGCAGTGTCAACCCTGGAGTTCCATAACCAATTTCTCCCCGCCATCCAAGAGGAGAGACGATGTCGTCTCTTCCCTCATGCACACTTCTGGACTGGAGAGGACCTCTCTGTTCAGTGGGTGGATAGCTAAAGGCATGATTCTGGAGCACAAAATCCCAGAGTCATCTTTGTAGTTTGAAGTTCCTATATCCAAAAAGTTTCAAAAGAAAACTTTGGGACCAGCTGTGGTGTCACATGCCTCTGATCCTAATACTCAAAAGTCAGAAGCAGGTGAATCTCTGTGAGTTCAAGACTAGTCTGATATACATAATGAGTTCTCATAGGGAGACCTGGCCTCAAAAAACTAAACAAAACAAAGAAGTAAACTCCTCTGCCCTTCTTAGAGATAACCAACATTAAACTCCTTTTATAGAGCTGGACATGATGGTGCACACCTTTAATCCCAGCACTCGGTAGGCAGAGGCAGGTGGATCTCTGAGTCTGAGGCTAGCCTGGTCTACAGAGTGAATTCCAGGACAGCCAGAGCTATACAAAGAAACCCTGTCTTGAAAAACAAACAAAAACCAGAAACATTTATTTTGTATCAAGAAATACTGTTTTTAGACACAAGCTTACCTGTCTTTGATTTTTGCTTGACACAGAGCATTAGTGTGTACTGTGTTCTGTAGTTTGATTCTTTGTCTCAGGACATGTTGCAGACTTGTTCTGCCCTGGTACATCCATCTTTGTGTCTCCTCCCCTCTTGGTAAACACAGGTTGCTTGCAAATTTTTGCAACATATATAAGCTTTAGTGCTAATCTTCACATAGATGTCCTTGTGGGTACATTCCCACAGAGAAACACTGAGTGAAACAGGCATGTATTTTCAGTTTTCAGAATGCCAGATTACCTTTCCAAAGAGTTGTGACGGGGCCTACCCCTGAAGTTTGGGCCTTAGTTTCCACATTCTGCCCACACCTGCTATTATTGTCAAGCTTTACTCTTGCTTATCAGGTAGGGGACACTGTGTTGCCTTGTTTTTCTTACTGCTTCTTTGACACTAGAGGGGGTAATCGTTTTTCTTTCTTCCTTTTAGTGAGATATTTAGTCAGGGTCTTATCTCTCTGTTGTATTTCCTGTTTGGGGTGTGTTTTTAAACAGTTCTTGTGTATTGTATTGAGTATCATTTATCTTGTTACTGTTTATAATTTCTTGATTTATTCTTTGACAGTTCCGTGTGTTTTGTATACAGGGCTTCGGTCCTTTTCTGTTAAGCCCTCTTCCCTTTTCTGCTGAAACCTTTCTTCCTGAGATTCCCTTCACATTCAGGTCTGTGTGTGTGAGACCCTCTGAGGTTGGCTGCTAGCTCAGGAGCACCTTCCCGTGACTAAGCCAACACCTCTCACCAACAACTGGGAATTGCCAATAGTCCAGTCCCTCTTCATCTTTTCAGTGCAGTTTTTCTAGGCAAATTTTAATTTGTATGCTATAAGATGCACTGGACTCTTCCTTGAAGGTTGTAAAAACAGCTATCTTTCTTTTCCTGATACATTCATGGCTTCATTTTCTCTGTTTAACTCATTGACTCATATATATTGTATATTTAGCTATTTGTTTTATTGTTTTTGTTTTGTTCTTTTGAGGCAGACTATCACTCTAGAGCTCACATAGGCCTTGAACTCTCAAGTGCTGAGATCTACTTTGGTGCAGGGAGTCTCATAGAGATAATGCCCCTTTACAAATAGAAAATGCTTTCTTAGTGTCTTTTCGTATTTCGTAGAGTATTTGGTAGTGTAGAGATGTGAGCATACTTGTGTAAATATTTTATTTGTGTTGTGTTCAGTTTAGCTCATGGTAGCTGTAATACTATGTCTGTGATGTGTCTGACAGCATAGAAGACAGCTGTACTCTCTTGGAACTACAGAGATTATCTAAAAGAAAGTGCTCTGTCTTTTTTTTGGTCTCCCTGTAGCCCAGCGGAGCTCACAGCAGTTGTCTTGCTTCCACCCCAAAGTGCTCAGCTTACAGTGGGAGCCACCATACCCATTCACCTTCCTAGGAATTACTCTATGTCAGGCTTTCATGAAGATTGATGGCGGGGGTGGGGTACACACCGTAATCCCAGCACTCTTGAGAGGCAGGGGCAGGCAGCTCTCTAGTCGACATAGTGGGTTCCAGGACAGCCAGAGCTACAAAGGGAAATCCTGTCTGGAAAACAACAACTAAGAAAAGATTTGTTTTTCTTGAGTTTGAGACCATGGAAGGACTTGAATTAATCAATTAATCTTTCTGTATCTCTCTCCAGATTATGGATTGGATATGCCTACTTCTAGATGCTAATTTTACTGTTGTCTTAATGATACCAGAAGCAAAAAGACTCTTGCTTAATCTTTACAATTTTGTGAAATCTCAGGTTTGTGGTTATTTAGTATTTTAGGTTAATAATTTTAATTTGAGTGGCGTCTGTGTGTGTGTGTTGGTGGGGGTGGGTGGCTATCAGAGCATGAAAATGTAGGTTAGAGCACATCTGTAGAGAGTTGATTTTCTCTTCTCATCCTGCAGGTCCAAGGGATAGTGGCCTGTTTCTAGCAATACCTTGTCTCAGAAAAACTAATTGAACATAAGTATAATCCATACACCTTATCCTTAAAATTTGTGAAAATGTGAGAGTCATCCCGTGGTATAGGGAACAAAGCTTACTTAAGGCCCTTGATTCATTCCAGTACCAGAAAAATGTTTGGAAAGCTGTTAGTAGTGATGGAAGTCATGCTATGTGTGGGGTTCCGAAGTCACTCTGAGTCTTTTCTCTTCCTTAGATCTCCATCTATTCAGAGCTCAACAAGATTGAAGTAAGTTTTCGGGAGCTACAGAAGTTAAATCAGGAGAAGAGCAGTAGAGGACTGTACTCCATTGAAGTGCTGGAGCTCTTCTGATAACGGGGTTATCTTCATGGACATTTTACGGACCTCTCTGTCTTTTAGGTTTGGCTTTGGTTTTTTTGAGACAGGGTCTCACTATGTAGCCCTGGCTATACTGGAACTCACTACGTAGACCAGGCTGGCCTCAAACTCGTGGAAATCCACCTGCTTCTCCCTTCCAGAATGTTGGGGTTAAAGGTGTGGCCGCCACGTCTAGCTTGATGGAATTCTTTATATGAATCTCCCTGTTCATCCAGGGAAGAAAGTTTTGTTTGTATCCATCACTCAGTGTCTACAGAGAAGTGTGAGGACCTGGACCATCATGAGTCACCATTCCTCTGTGCCACAGGTTCCACACAAATCGCTTCTAGGATACAGACATCCCTAGAAGAAGGTTATGAACATTTTTTTAAACATGGGATTGATCTGCTTTTGAGTAAACTTATTTGTGTATTGATAAAGGTCTAATTTCTTACCATACATTTTGAATAGTTTTTCTTTTAATAAAAGAAAAAACCATCTCTGAAGAGTGGATGTAGGGAGAATGTGTTTCAGTTGGGAGTTGCTCCAGCCCAGCTGTGTGGGGAGCACTCAGGACTGCCTAGTGTGTGCTGCCTCCTGCTACTTCTCCATCTTCACCTGTTGCCATCTCTCCTCCCTGCACAGAGGCTGAGAAATTTTCCTCCTTAAGTGTGATGTCTCAGACGAACTGTGTAACAAGGATAGTGGTAAAAATCGGTTTAAATTACAAAATCTTAGTAATGAAAATGTCTATCCTAAAGAATAGTTTTCCTGAGGCCAGTGGAGCTCACTGGATAAAGATGGCTGCAGGCTTTAAGCCTGACTTGAGTTTCATCCCTGGAATCCATGTGAAGTGCCATAGATGGTTATGTACCACCATGCGGTTTCCGGGAGTTGAGCTCAGGACTTCTCCAGCCCAGCAGTCCTGACCCACAGGTTGAGAGAGAACCCCTGTAGCTTTTATAGCCTAGGCCCACCTGCCCAGGAATTGTATCACCCACAGTAGGCTGGGTCCTCCCCCATTAGCAAATAAGAAAATGCCCACAGGCCAGGATGATGAAGGCCATTTCTCAGCTAAGTAAGTAAGCTTTGGTCCCTGCCTCCAAACTCTGGGATTAAAGGCGTGCACCACCACACCCAGCTTCACTACACTGATTTTGATCATGTTTTTTACCATAGCAACAGAAAGGAAGGTACGTGGTTTGAAACAGAAGCAGACCCTTTTATTTTTGTATTTTTTTGTTTGTTTGTTTTTTGAGACAGGGTTTCTCTGTGTAGCCTTGGCCGTCCTCACCTTATAGCCTAGGCCAGCCTCTGCCTCCCTGAGTGCTGGGATTACAGGCTTGTGCAGCACTGCGACTGCCTCATAAGTAACTTTTGAACCACTTTTTTTTTTCCCAAAAAGTATCAGGCAAAATGGATATAATTTTACTGTCTTAACTATTTCAAGCACACATATTCAGTACCATCAGCCTGTTTATTTTGCTATACAACCTATCTCCAGATTTTCATCTTGTGAAACCAAAACTACTCACTAGGCTACTGAGTTTCTTCTCTCAGCAGTCTCTGGCAGACACCGGGCTACCCCTGTGGGTTTTCTTTTGTGTGTGTGTTGTGTTTATTACACAATTATAGTAATGGGCTTCATTATGGCGTTTTCCCGCTCGTACATAGGTACTTCATAGTCAGGCCTGTCTCTCCTCTCCTTAACAACAAAAAAATTGTGTGCATGTGTGAAGGTACCATGGAGGCCAGAAGAGGGCAGCAGACCCCCTGAAGTAGCTCAGAGCTACAGGCATTTGTGAGCCACCTAATGTATGTGCTAGGAACCGAGGTCTCTGAAAGAGCGGGAAGCGCTCTTAACTGCTGAGCCCATCTTCCCAGGCCCCTTATAAAGTCCTGGTACTGTGAGAACCATAATTCTCTCACAACTGGCTTACTGCATAGCCTCCAGAGCTGCTCCCAGAACTCTATTCTCAATACTCAGTCTGGAATGAACCTCTTAAACCAGAAGAGGGGTTGGGGGGGAGGGGGAAACATGGCCCAGCTGGTAAAGTACTTGCCACATAAACATCAGTTACCAGAACTCACACTCACACAGAAAAGCCAGTGGTGGTGCAGCCCAGGGCTGGGGAGTGGACAAGTGGATCCCTGAAGTTCACTGGCCTGCAAGTCTGTCCTAAACTGAGACGCAGGCCAGGGAGAAATCCTGTCTCAAAAAGGGAGAAGGGGCTGCATAGTGATACAGGCTTTTAATCCCAGCACTCAAGGAGGCAGAGGCAGGCAGATCTCTGTGAGTTCAAGGCCAGCCTAGTCTACAAAAGGAGTCCAGGACAGCCTAGGCTACACAGAGAAACCCTGTCTTGGAAAAACAACAAAAAGGCATCATACAAGGTACTTCTCTGGCATACACACATACTCACTTAGATACACATATGTACCCACACAGACCTGTGCACTTACATCTCATACACAAACACACATACACATGCAGTTATTTTAAATGAAAAATAGTGAAGCATGTCTGTAATCCCACCCCAAAAGGCTGACCAGCTTGTGCTTTGCCTCAGCTGAGACTTGTCTAAAGCAAACAAAACAAAAACAGGCTGGAGAGATGGTTCTCTTAACTTTTGAGCACTGGCTGCTCTTCCAAAGGTCCTGAGTTCAATTCCCAGCAACCATCTATAATGAGATCTGGTGCCCTCTTCTGGCATGCAGGCAGAACACTGTATACATAATAAATAAATGTTAAAAAAAAAATCAACTAAAACAACAAAACACCTGCTAACACTAGACTGGCTGTGGTCAGTGGACGAGGCCTTGCCTCACACCTTCACGGCCCTGGATTCAGTTTAGTCTATCCGCTGTCTTCCAGATACTAGCTTCTCTCAGAATTAGCATTATTACTTACTATTATTTCCAGTTGGTAGCTGAGGTAACCAAGATTCAAAGAGGTCCAGTAACTTGCCTGAAGTTCCGGGACAAACTGCCTAAGGCAGGGGTGTCCACACTTAACACGTGTGGCCTGCCCCTTCGATGCGCCCTCCCTGTGTTTCCCCCAAGCTCTCCCCACCCACCCAGGAGGTTGCAGCACCAATAACAGGGAGAGCCCGGCCCTGGGAATCAACTGGTCGTCTCGATTTGATTTGCGGATCTTGTGACCAAGCCATCAATGCACTTCCAGGATTCTCCAAGAGGGGGCCGAGGGCCGGATTCTCCCTGCTCGGCATCCAGATTACCTCAGTGCCAGGAAATACAGAAATGCGTGTCCTTCCGGCTTCCCCTGCAGCCCCTGCAACCACTCACAGATGCTTCTCAGTGGAACTTCCAGCTTGGACGGACAAGGAATATATATTGAGGCCACAATAGTCAGAAAGAAAAAAAAAATTCAATGTGGCATCATTCCTGAGGCCAGGTATCCCTCCTCCGCCTGTCCTACTGACTGGGTGTCCACACCCGGTTGCCCTCTGACTCCTGGAAGTTCTCTCTCTCTCTCTCCTTTTCCCTTCTGTCCTGCAGGCTAATCCTTGGGAACCAGGACCTCCAGCTCCTGCATGATTGCAGTCAATGCTGTGAGCTAAAGAGGCTGTAGAGATAAAGCAATCCCCAAAGCCGGGCGTCGGGGCACACACCTGTGATCCCAGCACTAGGGAGGCAGGGGCAGGCAGATCTCTGAGTTCCAGGGCAGCCTGGTCTACAGAGCGAATTCCAAGGTTACACAGAGAAACACTGTCTCAGGGGGAAGAAAAAAAAGCTTTCTTTGCATTGCAGGCAAACAGAACAAACACTAAGGGTTGTCTGTTAACCACTGAGCCTACATAGTCGTAGCAACCAAGTGTTTCGTTTGTTTTTTGAGACAGGGTTTCTTTGTGTAGCCCTGGCTGTCCAGGCTGGCCTCAAACTCACAGAGATCCGCCTGCCTCTGACTCCCAAGTGCCGGGATCGAAGCTGTGCACCACCGCACCGGGCTGCAACCAAGAGTCTTTAAACCTTCGTATTTGGAGCTAGCGTGATGCTACAGAGGATAAAGTGCTTGCCGCACAAGCATGAGGATCTGAGTTCAAGTCCCCAGAACCCACACAAAGCTGGGTGAGCTCACACGCATACCAATCCCAGCGCTCCTGTATGGAGAAGAGAGGCAGAAACAGGAGAATCCTCAGAAGCGCAGCTCGCGGGGCAGCTCACCCTGCCTGTGCCAACACCTACGAACAACAAAGAGAGCCCGCCCGCAAACACAGCGGAAGGTGCGACCCACACCCAAGTCACCTGACCCTCCGCTCGAGCACCGCGGCACTCACGCACGTGCACGCGTCTTTCACGCACACAAAAGGAAGAAAAGTGGGTTTCTTGAAGCCTGGGGAGGCAGCTAATACATTCACGCCCGCGTCTGTTCAGAGGGCTCCGCCGTCCCACGGCGTTCGCCTTACACTCCCTGCGGGAGCCGCCACCTACCCCGCGGTGGAGTGAGCTCCTGAGATGCTCGCGAGATGCTGGGGAATGTTAGCTCCTCTTTAGACCCATCACTGAGAGAAGCAGCAGCCACGGCGCTTACGACACGCGAACACTGGCTTAACAGACCCGCCAGGGCACCTCAGCAACTCAATGTGATGCCTTTGTTTGTTTGTTTGTTTGTTTTCTTGTACCCTCTTGCAGATGAGCGAGCCTCTGACATCACACGGGAGGTGTGATGTCTCCCGGTTGGCATTCCCTTTTTAAAGTTTTACCTGTTCCTGCCGTGCGCGTGTGTGCAGGCCTGTGCGTGTGTGAGTATGAGGGTGGCGAGGGCCACAGTCAAACTCCTAGGTGGGTCCCCAGGCCTTGAACCTCGGCAGTCAGACCTTCGCACTGAGCCCCTTTACGTGCTGAGCCGGCTTGTCAGCCTCCTAATTGGCTGGTTTTTGTTTTCTTCTCGAGACCCACCGGGTAGTCTTGAAGTCACTTTAATGATGTTAACATTTATTTCAGCGCGTGCGCGTGCAGGCCCACAGGTGGAGGTGAGAGGCCCTCGTGCCTAAGAGGCCACGTGGGAGTCCCCGTCCCCACCCCCAGGAAAACTAGGAGGCCGCGGCGGAGCCCGCAGGAGAGTGCGGATGTGCACATCCCCACGTCTGCCGAGGAAAGCCACAGGCAGCAAGAGGGCCGGCCCGAGGGGAAGCCCAGCGGGCTGCAGATGGGAAGGACTGCCGGTAGGACCGGGCCCCGAACAGGTGGTGTTGACAGCGTCGCTCTACAGGCAGGCGTCCCGGGCTGCAGTTTTCCCTGCAGGGCTGGTCTCGCATCCCCGGGAACCTTCCTTGGCGTCTCCTGGTTCCCCTCCTTGCAAATGGCAATGTGTATTCCGTGTCGCTGCATCTTTGCGTGGCGTGACTCTTTTGAGACGCTCTTTTGAAGGTGCTCAGGGCTAATAACCTGCCCTGAATCTCGGGGGGGCCTTTGGGCTCAGACCTACGATCAGCCCAAAACAGTTAGGACTTTAGAAGCTGGGGAAATAGAGGCAGGGGGATCTCTGAGTTCGAGGCCAGCCTGGTCTACAGAGTGACTTCCGGCACAGCCAGGACTACACAGAGAAACCCGTCTTGGGGGCGGGGGGGGGGGGGAGATATGTTCGAACCCCTGGGAGATGGAATACAAGGGCACTTTGCTTTGTGATCCGGCTGTGGCCTTTGGGAGCTAGGGATGGGCTGTTGTGGGTTAAATAGAAATGTCTCCTCATTATTGAAGCACTGCCCGCCGGAGGAAGGCAGGAGACTCCAAAGGCTGATGGGTAAAGAGGCTCACGGGATCCAGAAAGAGCCTCCCGTTTTCTGTAGGCAGGAAACAATTGCCAGAGAAAGGGGACTTCACAGCCCACCTAGCCATAGTTCCCCACCCACGCCGCAGTGGGCTTTTAGAGACGTGGCTGAGTCCCCCACACTCCTATGAACAACCCCCCAGATTTCTCTGGGTGACCCCCAAACCCACTGGGTCATGAAGCCATGGCAGGAGTCGGCCCTTTGGTTTGTCATCGGAGCCCTGAAATGAGGAGATCCTGGCTCGTGACTCCCCGGACGTAATCACCCACAGTGTGCTGAGCGCTTGGGAGGGAATGAAGACTTTAGTTCCAAAAGGAAGTAGGTTTTGCCTTTTGTTAGAAATAAGTTCTGGGTTGCAAAGAAAGTGACCAGCACTCCAAAGGAAGTATTTGAACGAGGCAAAGCTTTGCTCTTGATCAAGAGGGTGCGTTAGGGATGGGGTGGAAGAGCTGGAGAGATGGCTCAGCGGGTAAGAGCGCAGGCTGCTCTTCCAGATCAACCCGGGTTCGATTCCCATGCACCCCATGATGGCTTACAACCATCTGTAACTCTGGTTCTAGAGGCTTTGGCACCCTCTTCCGGGCTGTCTGGGTACCTGCACAGACACACATGCAGGCAAAACACAGTAGATGAGGTAATGCACTCAGGTTTGAATTCGTTTTTGTTTGTTTGTATGTATTTCCAGACAGGGTCTCTCTGTGTAGCCCCGTGTAGTCCTGGAACTTGCTCTGATGACCAGGCTGGCCTCGAACTCAGAGATCTGCCTGCCTCTGTCCTACTGAGTGCTGGTATTAGAGGCGTGCACCACCACCGCCTAGCTTGTCTTCTATAATAATTTAAGGAAAGGGGTGTGTGTTTATATGGGAATTCATCCATATTTTTTTCAACCAATGCAAAAATACTTTTGTAAACACAGATTTTTTTTTTTTTTTTTTTTTTTTTTTACTGGTTCATTCTAGTCTGTGTGCACGACTAGACTGAAATCCCTAACTGGAAGCTGGAGTGGCAGCTGCGATAGATGCCTTTAATCAACAGCACTCCAGAGGCAAAGGCAAGCAGGCCTCTGTGAGCTGCATAGTAAGTCCCAGGCCAGCCACAGCCATACAGTTAGATATAAAATTTAAATAAATAAATAAGTAGGAATAACTAACTGGAGGCAGTGTTGTGTCTCCAGAGTGCTTGCCTAATGCACTCAGAAGCCTTAGCATCTCAGAAGCCAAGTGTGGCGACCCCTGCCTGTCGTGGGAGGCAGAGGAAGGAGGATCAAAAATTCAGGGTCATCCTCCACCACAGAGGGGGAGGCCAGAAGAGGGCAAGTCTTGAGAATTTTGTACTGTACACTTTTTTCCCCTGGGTCGTTTCTGAATTTCTTGTTAAAGTTCACTGTGACTAGAACTATAATTTCATCTTCTCCCCATTTATGTTCACATTACCTTTTGGGGGACATGCACCCTAAAACCTTCATGAAGACGCAAGCAGGGCATGCATAGCGGACTCCGCTTCAAGAACGTTTGTTGTGGGAACCCTGAAAAGCTTCTGACTGTGACACTGCTGGGTTTTGTTTGCCTGTTTCTTTCGGTTTTTTGGATTTGCTTTGTTTTGTTTGAGACAGGGTCTCTCTGTGTAGTCCTGGCTGTGCCGGAACTCACTCTGTAGACCAGGCTGGCCTCGGGCTCAGAGATTCCCCTGCCTCTGCTCAGTGCTGGGATTAAAGGCGTGCACCAACACTACCCTGGTATATTGTAAATTTAAATTATTGTGTTTCCGAGATCTGTAGAATACAATGCCTCTAACCTGAAAGTCCTGCTCACCCAAGAACAGATAACTTCCTGGGACTGTTTTTCATGTACTGTAACAACCTTTGTTTTCGCTTCTGTAAACAAGCTTGAGTGCTCCAAGCAAACAGAATGTGCTTGGTCACACCTACGTGGGAGGTATGTGGGCAGGAAGTACATTGCATTGCGATGTTTCTTGCCCCTGACTGAATGAAGGTGGGAAGTAGGCAGCCTGTAGGTTTTGCCTTTATGAGGCCCTGGTTAATGTAATTGAGCCAGTGTCCACCGTCCTGGCCAGTATTTAATAAAGCTTGCTTCAAATTTGGCTCAAAAGTTGTGGTGGTGGTCTTATTCTTCTTGTCCAGTGGGATTAACAATGACCCCTTTGCTGAACTGCATTCCTCATAAGAACATATTTCTGTAGGTCCTCTGCACATATGTAATAGTTGTGTAGCTTGGTCTTCGTATGGGACTCCTCATCTCTTCTTTTTTTTTTTTTCCCCCTGAGACAGGGTTTCTCTGTATAGCCTTGGCTGTCTTGGACTCTCTTTGTAGACCAGGCTGGCTTCGGACTGGCAGAGATCCCCCTGCTTCTGCCTCACCAAGTGTTGGGGTTACAGGCGTGTGCCACCACACCCAGCTTTCACGTGGGTGTTCCTAACAGTGGGAACAGGACTGTCTCTGTTGCCTGCCTGCGAGACCCTTCCCTCCCCCCCCGCCCTGCCCCCAACTGTCTCTTCTTGTCTCAACAGGAGATCTGCCTAGACTTAGTGCAACTTGAGCTAGTTGATAGCCACGGAAGGCCCCCTCCTCTTCTGCAGAGAAAAGGAAGGAGGAGTGGATGGGTGGGTGCAGAGAGGGGAGAAGGACTGGGGGGAACTGTGGTCAGGAGGTAAAGGACTTATTTCTAGGCTAAAGAAATGGCTCAGTGGTTAAAAGTTACAGGCTGTTGTAAACAATACCCATTTTGGTGCTATCTGTGGGTGGGAATTGAACTCAGGTCCTTAGGTCCTCTGTAAGAGCAAATACTGACCCCGCCCCCACCCCCAGAGAATGAAGAGGTGAGAGGGCAGCCTGTGCATTTTAAACTTGCATATCTTAATGCCACATAATAATCCCTGAGCCAGACAGGTGACATCTTTTCTTGATATATAATTTATTCTCATTTTTATTTTATGTACATTGGTGTTTGACTGCATGTATGTCTGTGTGAGGGTGTCAGAAGCCCTGGAACTGTAGTCACAGACAGTTGTGAGCTGCCATGTGGGTCCTGGGAATTGAACCTGGGTCCCCTGGAAGAGCAGCCAGTGCTCTTAGCCCCTGAGCCATCTCTCCAGGCCCAACAGGTGACATCTTCAGGCGTTCCTCTGAGCCTGCTGAACAGTCACCATGGCTGGGTTTGTAGACTGTTGCCCTTCCTCCGTAAAAGGAAGGGGTGTGGTGCTGCCCAGCACCGCCCCTGAGGGGATTAGGCTCCTCCCAGACAACCCTGTACAGTGTATACAATGGCACACAACATCCGGGCTAATTACGCTTGGACTGTGGGAGGGGCTGGAGCAGGCCGATGGAGAAAGACTAGCGGAGGCACCTCTACACAGTCATGGGGGCCATGGGGACCGTCACCCATGCTGGGAGCAGATCTTCCAGTACTGCATTCTGGCCTCCTACCCCTAACCCCTCACCCACGCTCTGTCAGTAACCCTAATAAGTGTGTTGGTTTCCCCAGGCTGAACTTTGGAATAGAATTTTGGATTGTCACTGGGACCTGAGAAGAGGGGACAGACGTTGCCCAGTGTCCCAGCCCCACCCCACCAGGGTGAAAACCGTCTCCACAAACGCAGATGAACTGCCTGAAACACCTCAATTCAGATGTGAGATTACCAATGAATTGCAGTGTTTCCATTGTGTGCACAAAGCTTTCTTCTCTAGCAGAAGCGTAATGGTTTAAGTTCAGACAACAAAGGCTTTCCCTGTCATTGTTCCACAGCACATGGTATGATTCTATTCTGTTATGTTATGTTATGTTATGTTATGTTATGTTGTTCAAATGCTTGATTTAGGGCTGGAGAGACGGTTCAGCCTTTAAGGCTAGGCTCACAACCGAAAAGGTAGGAATGCTTAATTCAACCAGGTAGTGATGACGCACCCTCTTAATCCCAGCACTCAGAAGGCAGAGGCAGTCAGATCTCTGTGAGTTTGAGAGACTGAGTTTGAGAAATTCAGCCTGGTCTACAGAGGGAGCTCCAGCCAAGGCCATACAGGAAAACCCTGTCTCAAAAACCAAAACAAAGAAACAAAATTGTAGCCAGGTATGGTAACACACACCTTTAATTCCAGCACTCAGGGAGGCAAAGGCAGATGGATCTCTATGAGTTGGAGACCAGCCAGGGCTACATAGTTGGACCCTATCTCAAATTAAATGTATTTA
This sequence comes from Meriones unguiculatus, assembly GCF_030254825.1. Classification (NCBI taxonomy): domain Eukaryota; kingdom Metazoa; phylum Chordata; class Mammalia; order Rodentia; family Muridae; genus Meriones; species Meriones unguiculatus. Next base: position 14,698,445 of record NC_083355.1, read on the forward strand.
TGACTTATTATCAGTTGTTTTCGTTACTTTTCTATGGCTGTGACAAAACACCATAACCTCAGCAACTTATTATTTTTTTTAAACATTTAATTCGGGCTCATACCAACTCAAGTTTCAGGAGACCCTCTGCCGTCTTCTGAACGCTATAAGCACCTTCATACTTGTGGTACATACAAACTCACACAGGCACACACACACACAGAGGCGCACACACAGGCAGACACACATTTTTAAGATAATAAATAAATACATAAAAATCAACTTAAAAAGGTTGAGAACCAAGATCAACTCCTACAACTTATGGATCTATTATATGCCTATCTTATATTCGTGTATACATGGGTTTGCATAAAATGTCCTCAGGTGGAAGGAGGTTAAGATGGAAAACATTTAAGAAGCTATTTTATTTGACCACAGATTACTCTTTAAAATTATTCATTAGCCAGGTACGGCGGCACACCCCTGTAATCTCATCCCTCCAGGAGGCAGCATCTGTGGATCTCTCTGAGTTCGAGATCAGCCTGGTCTACAAAGTGAGTCCAGAGCAGCGAAGGCTACACATAGAAAGAGAAAACATGTCAGGAAAAACCAACAAGTAAATAAACAAACCAGAAATGTAATTGTTTATCTTGCTTTTTTTTGAGACAGGGTTTCACTGTGTAAACCAGGCTGTCCTGGAACTTACAGAGATGTGCCCGCCGCTGTCTCCCAAGCATGGAAGGTAAAAGCCAGCCTGGAATAAGGTGCTGTCACAAAATCAAAAATACCCCAATAAAATAAACTTCTAAAACTGGGTGTGGTGAAACACACTTTTATTCCCAAGCACTCAGGAGGCAGAGGCAGGGGGATGTCTGTGAGTTTGAAGCTACCCTGATTCAGAAAAACAAAACAAAACAGCATCAACAACAAAAACCCAGCCAAATGCATATTTATACCTTGGTCTTGGTCAGCTTCTGTTTTGTACTGCACTCTGCCCAGTTACACAATTAGAGGTAACGGGTCTTAATAAAGGTTGTAGCTTTCTTCTTTGTTTGTTTGTTTGAGAAAGGGTTTCTCTGTGTAGCCATGTTGTCCTGGAACTCACCTCACTGTATAGACCAGGCTGGCCGAGCAGGGCCCTGCTGCATCCCAGCACTATGAGCGGCCTCCCAAGCCTGGCACTTAAGGCTATTCCTGTAGAGGAGGATTCTAGGTAGTTTTTACTGTAGACTGGGCTCAGCTCTCTGCCCGCTGTATAGATGATAATGATGACAGAGGCTTTGGAGAGTGGCTCAGGCCAGCCCTGCTAAATCTGGCATGGCTGGAAAGAGCACAGGTTACAGGTGCTCTTAGTTTGGGGCTTTCCTGTCATCAGCTGCCAGCCCAACCTCCCTCCCAGACTGTCTGACAAACAACCGTAGCTGCTCAGCCAGAAATGTGCGGGTCAGACGTGTCTCCTCAAGGCTCAGGGAGCATTTTGGAAGAAAAGGTAGAAAGAGTCAGAGCCAGAGATGGGAAGGAGCGCTATGTGCCAGGCACGACAGGACCAAGGCTTTCTCGAACTCACTGCAGCTAAGGTGACTTGCGTGAGACCAAGTCAGCAAAAGGTCAGTCACGTTCCAGCTCTTACTGATCTCAGTGGGTTGTGAGAGAGAGGTCCTGATGAGGGGAGATGTGTAGAGAAGGGGTCCAGAGGGAGTTGGTGGTGGATAGATCAAGATACTTTGTATACCTGCATGAAACATTTGTTTCTTTGTTGAGACAGAGTTTCTCTATATAGCCCAGGCTGTACTGGGGCTCACTCTGTAGACCAGGCTGGCCTTAAATTCAGGGATCCATCTGCTTCTGCCTCTCAAGTGTTTGGATTAAAGGCATGTGCTACCACAGCTGGCTAATAAAAAATATTTTTAAGGAAAGTATTGAAGGCTGTGAGGATGTGAGCAGAGTCCAAAGTACTACTGTGGCTTTCAAAGGACAGTGTACCTCTCTGAAGGCCACAGGAATCACTGGCCATCCTGTCCACTAAGTTACTGGGCTTGGCCATCACGAGCTCTCGGCATCCAGTTGTGTAGGAGTCACTTGGATGGGGCTTCTTGAAGGACCAGAAGACTTGCCTTAAGGATGTAAGACTAGGATGAGTTGGGGGAAGGCATGGAAAAGCTAGAAATAAAGAACTGTAGCCAGAGACTGAGAATATAGGGGGCTGGAGAGATGGCTCAGTGGTTAAGAGCACTGTCTGCTCTTCCAAAGGACCCGGGTTCAATTCTCAGCACCCATATGGCAGCTAACAACTGTCTATGCCACCAATTCCAAGGGATCTGACACCTTCACACTAATACATACAAAATAAAATAAATTATTAAAATAAAAGAGAATATAAAAAAACCTAGCATGCATAGGGCCCCAGTTCTTCATAAACCTGGTGTGATGGTGCAGGTAATCCCTCTAGGAAAGTGGAGACAGAAGGATTCAAGGTCGTCATCAGCCATGAAGTAGTTTCATCAAGGCCAGCCTGGGCCACAGGACACACACACACACACACACACACATATATACATATATGTATATACAACACACAGGAAGCTGGAACTGAAGGGTCATGTGAGCTCAGGAATTTTAAGATCAGCCTGGGTCGCAAGACTCCATCTCAAAAAAAAATTTTTTTTTACTTTATTCCTGAAATAAAACACACACCATAAGGATATTACAGAAGAAACTGACCTCTCTTAAGATTACTTGGTATGAACAAGGTAAAAACTAGAGCATTCTCTTTAAATGTTTATTATGTATTTGCTTATGCAGAGTAGGATCCAGCTATAGAGCCCAGGCTGGCTTCAAGCTCACATGCTCCCGTGTCTGCCGTCATAGAGCTAGGATTGCAGGCCTGCGCTTCCACATCCAGCCTGCCCAGAGTTTTAATCCCCAAGAGGCCCTTGACTTTATCTGTGTAATGAATGTGGGAGGGTGTTTCCCAGCCCAGGAGCGCAGACCCCTGCCCTCAAGTTTTTGGACACAGTCTGAAAGAAAGGCCTCAGAACATTGCACTTCTACAGATTGGCCTGGAGGTGGCGCCCGTGGAAAAGATAGACTAATCTGGAGAGTGAGGATGTCCCCAGTGGGAAGGGGGTGTCACCGTTTAGAAGTGAGGGACTGGACTCTTCAGCCCCTGAGGAAAGCGTGACATTGCCCGTGTCTAACAGTATTGTTGGCCCCTCAAAGGGCTCAAAAGTCACCTTAAATTTTATTGTAAACTCCCATGGCCTCAGATCCAAAGCAACATGAGTCTAAATGCTACACTCCAGCCCCCAATGGTGCTGCATTCCGGTAATCCCCAGCACTGAGACCTGAGAACTTGGAGTTCAAGACCATCCATGAATACAAAGCAAGTGTGAGGCCCACCTGGGCTATATGAGACCCTGTCTCAAAAAAAACAGCAGGGACTAGAGAGATGGCTCAGGGGTTAAGAGCTCTGGCTGCTCTTCCAGAGGACCTGGGTTCAATTCCCAGCACCCACATGGCAGCTCAAAACTGTCTGTAACTCCAGTTCCAGGCGATCTGACACCCTCACACACAAGCAGGCAAAATGTACACAAAATAATCACAGATCTATGAGTTCAAGGCCAGCCTGCTCTACAGAGCAAGTAGACACACAGAGTGACACAGACAAACCATGTCTCAAAAAGACAAAAACCAAAATTTCAAATAAACGTTTTATGCAACCAGGCTGTGCACCTTTAATACAACACTTGGGAGGCAGAAGCAGGCAGAACTCTGAGTTCGAGGCCAGCCTGGTCTACAGAGTGCATTTCAGGACAGCCAGCCAGGGCTACAACAAACAGCCAGGCATGGTGGTGCACGCTTATAATCCCAGCACTCTGGGAGGCAGAGGCAGGCGGATCTCCGTGAGTTCAAGACCAGCTTGGTCTACAAAGTGAGTCCAGGACAGCCAAAGCCACACAGAGAAAAACTGTCTCAAACAAAACAAAACAAAAAATGGGTAAACAAACAACATTCCAAATCTAGCTAGGAGTCCTTCCATGACGGAGTTTAGGAACTCTTCTGAGTGAGGCGGGTAGAGCTTAGAATTCTAGGTCAGCCTGGTTTACACAGTAGATTCCAGGCCAGGGCTACCTGCTTCCCAAAAATACAACTATACAAAACACACAAACAAAAACACCCTTTCTGATCCAAATGTGCCCGAGTGTTTCCAGGCCACGGATGCAGTTAGCATCTCCAGATCGAGCCAGGCACACCCGGTCACAGTTCCGTCACCCTGTGTTCAGCAACCTCCCAGTCACACAGAGCCGGGCAGGGTGCTCAGGCGGGCGGCAGGGCGGGCTGCAGGCTATCTGAGGGGTCCCGCCCATTCATTTCTGCCCACCGCCCCAACAAGAGACTCTGTCTGGGCAAACGGGCCGAGGCAGGTCTGGACGCCAGCCTTGCCAGCCTTGCCAGCCTTGCCAGCCTTGCCAGCCTCGTCTCCGGGACCCCAGGCTGGTTTCCTAAACCGGGAGAATCTGGGCAATGTTATCTATTGCGTGTGCGGTACGTCTAGTGTGATGCATGTGGTGTATGGCATGTGTGTGTTTTTCATTAGGTCCAGCCTGCCCATGCCTGCTCTGTAGGACAATTTACTTTGTGTGCACTTGCGTGTGCACGTATGTTTGTAGAAGGGTGATAAGGTGTGAGTATGTGATATGTGTGTAGAATGTCTGTGTGCTGCATGGTGTATGTGTGGGGGGAGGGAAGGGCGACGTGGTATGAGGTTCGTATGTAGCTGGTCTTTGTGTGTGACGTGTGCATGTGTGCAGTGGGCTATCTCTGTGGAATGCTGTCACAGAGGTGCTGTGTAAATGGTGTGTCTAAGGGAAGGGTGGGGGTACGTGTGTGGCTTTTGGAGCGTTGGAGTGTGTATTAGTATGTGCATGGTGTGTGTGGTAGCCTGTTTGCATGTGGGGGACACATACGGGAGGGGGAGGGTCAGGGAATATGTGACTGCTGTGTTACTAGCATGTATGCAGGCAGTGTAGCGAGGTATGTGCCTGAGTACATGTGCGCAGCATGTGTGAGAAATTTTAACTCAACAACATGGCTACTCCGGGTGGAATGCAGGCATGTATCTGTGTGTAGCGTGTGCCTGATGTGACATGTGCCACGGTGTGTGGTTTGTGTGTATGTCTGTGTATCTGTGTGTAGCGTGTGCCTCATGTGACACGCATCCTCCATGTGTGTCGTGTGGTGTGTGCTGATAGGGGATGCACACAGACCCCCTGTTTGCAGTCTCAGTTCATGGACACAGCAGTCACACCAAAGGAAGTCTCCGTGTCCCCTGGCTCCCCAGTTTTAGGGAAGGAAGAGAATCCTGTGCCCCCAGCACAGGCTGGCACGTGCATGGCTCATTTCCTTCCTCCCCTTCCCTCCCCGAAAACAGAACATTCATTTTATGATCGCCTCAAGTGTTCATGTTAGAACTGCCAATAACTGCTTAATAAAATCCTGATTTCCGGAGATGTTAGCTTTACAGCTTCCTGGCTGAGAAAGTGACATTTGGGTAAGTAGGATGATAATGAGATGGCCAAAATTATTCGAGGTGCCTTTAGTTAAAAAGAAATAAAAATCATCCGTTGCCCTATTGCTCCTTGTGAATGACCCATTAGAAAGATCAAATGGGGTTTTCAAAATCCATGCATACGTCACTCTCTATTAACCAGTTCTGGCCAGGGAGCAAGAACAGCCAAGAGGAGCTGCTCAGCAGGATGCAAAGCTCGTCAGAAGCAAGGTCCGGGCTGTGGTGGTTCATGCCAGTGATGACTGCACGCAGGGAACAGAGGCGGAAAGATCAGAAGCTCGAAGCACTCGCTGGCAATGCAGCAAGTTTGAAGCGAGCCTGGATGACCTGAGACCTTATTGTCTCAAAAGTATGAGAACCCGAGGTCAGTTCCCAGCACCAACATAAAAAGCTGAGCATAGAGTGCAGGGAAGAAAGAGATAGGAAGATCCCTGGCAGCCAAAACACCAAGGTCCAGCCAGATGGGTGGCACATGCCTTTACTTCCAGCACCTGTGAAGCAGAGGCAGGTGAACCTCTGTGAGTTCGAGGCCAGCCTGGTCTCTGAAGAGAGTTCCAGGACAGGTCCAGGTTCAGTAAGAGACTAAATCTCTAAAATTAAGAGGGAGACAGGTGTCATGGTATACTCCACCAATCTTAGCACTTGGGAGACAGAGGCTGTCCTCTCTGGGAGTTTGAGGCCAGCATGGTATACATAGTTAGTGTTATAGAAATAGAATCTTTATTAATCTTTATTAATTCTAGAGGGCTCTTCCTTTTTTCTTTCTTTTTTTTTTTTTTTTTTTTTGAGACATGGTTTTTCTGTGTAGGCATGGCTATCCTGCTGTCCTGGAACTTGCTCTGTAGACCCGGTTGGCCTCAAACTCAAAGAGATCTGCCTGCTTCTACCTCCCAAGCGCTGGGATGAAAGGTGTGTGCCACCACTGCCTGGCATTCTAGAGGGCTTTTCTATGACTCTGCTAACTCCCAGATAATTGAGACAGAGACCTTTTGATTTATTTAACAAGCTTTCCGCACATAACAGGGCAGATACAATTTAAACTAATTTCCTAAGCCAGTCTGGCTACCTCCTAGATGCTCTCCCCAAGTTACCTCCTAATATTAGTCCTGTCTGGGCTGGATCAGCTCCACCAGGCCTGTCCTCCTCTCCAGCTTCTTCCTTTTTCCTCCTTTCCTTCCCGTCTCTTGGTTCCTACCTGAGACCCCAAACCCTGCCTACTTCTCTTCTGCCCAGTTATAGGTTGTTTAGCCTTTTTTTATTAACCAATCAGAGATTATTGGGGAACAAAGTTTAAACAACAACAAAAAAAAAATGTGTTCATTTGGACTGCAACCAGATCTTGGAGGCCAGAATTTACCATCTAAATACACAGAACACCAGACCAACCCCCAACATGCTAGTTCCAGGCCAAGGAGTGCTGCAGAGTGAGACCCTGTCTTTTGTTTGTTTGGAACAGTATTGCTCTACATAGCTCTGTATGTCCTGAAACTCACTGTGTAGACTCACAGAGACCCTCCTGCCTCTGCTTCCAGACTCCTGATATTAAAGGTGTGTACTACCAGCTGACCCTGTCTTTAAATGTGAATAAATAAATAAGACAGAGAGATTGAGAAAGACACCTGACCTCCACACAATTATGTTCACACACGTGCACATATATGTTTGTGTGTTATGTACATACTCTCACATACAACACACACACATTACAGACACACACAGACACCCATATTGCATATATACATGTACAAATACACACATGTACACATACACACACATACATATATACAAACATACATACACACATTAAAACTTTCTCCCGGAAACAAGATTGACTTTTAACTACAGCACCAGCAGGACTGTAAATCCATATGTTAATGCTTGTTGTGGGGAAGGCCAGCGGCTACAAAGGAAATTTGAGGCCAGCCTGGACTACTTGAGACCTTCTCAGGAGGAAGGAGACGAGGAGGAGGAAAAAAGTCCCTGTGCACCTGGGTATAGTAAGACATGTTTACAACTCAGAAGGCTGAGGAAAATCGTGAGTTCAAGGCCAGCCTGTGCTACATAGCAAGTTCCTTGCTAGCCTGCACTACACAGCAAGTGTTTTTCTCAAAAAACAACCTCCCCCTCCTCCCCGCCCACATACACACCAGGGATTACAGGTCTGTGCCCTCACCTGCCTTCTCTGTTTTTGATTGTAGGTTCAGGTGTTGGAAGATCACCGTGCTTCTAAGGCAAACACTTTCCTAACTGGTATTTCTTACTTTGGGTTTGTGTTATCCCAAAAGGGGGTGTGTATGAGCAGGGGTTATGGAGATGGCTCAGCAGGGAAGGAATTGACTGCCAAGCCTTGAGTGTGGTCCCCAGAACCTTTGTGGTGTAAGAAGAGACGTGGCACGGGAAGACCTTTATCCCCAGCACTTGGGAGGCAGAGGTAGGTGGATCTCTGAGTTTGAAGCCAGTCTGGTCTCTAAGACAGCCAGGCAAACGCTGTCTCGAAAAACAAACAAAAATATTTTTCAAAGCTCTTAAAAACTTCGTAGAGGCACTAGAGGAATGGCTCAGAGGTTAAGAGCACTGGCTGCTCTTCCAGAGGTCCTGAGTTCAATTCCCAGTGACCACATGGTGGCTCACAACCATCTATAGTGAGATCTGGTGCCTTCTGGTATGCAGTCAGAATACTGTATACATAATAAATAAATAAATAAAATTTAAATACTTCTTATGAAGAAAAATAGCTCACATAGAAAGAATGGTGTATCCCATTACATTTTCTGCTACTATAACTGAAGACCACAGGCTGAGTAATTTATATAGAATAAAGGTCCATCCAGTAGGTCATAGTTCAGAAGGCTTTTGGAGTACATGGAAACTCCAGCCAAAGAAACTTTCTTCCTAAAGTTGCTTCTGGTCTCAGTGTTTTTATCATAGCAACAGAAAGGAACTAACATACCAACAACCATGGCATCTCTGTAGCCCACACTTATTTTTGCATTTATTCTTTATTTATTAATAATTGACATACCACAAAATTCAGTTATTTGCACATTTGCAGGGCTGGGATTGATCCAGAGCCTTCACATGCTTGGGAGGCCCTGCTACCACTGAACCACCCCCCCCAAACCAAAACTCACCATTTAAATAGGTATCTGATTCAGTGGGTTTAGTACACTGACAAGGCTGTGCAGTTGTGTGTGACCTCTGTTTAATTAAGGGACATTCCCATCACCACAGAAGGCAAGCCGGGATCAGTACCAGCCAGTCCTCTCAGTCCTTCCTACCCTTCCCTGCCTCTGATTTTTCAAAAAAAATATTGTATTTATTTTACGTGTATGGATGCACACAAAATAAAAATAACTGCCAGGTGGTGATGTCACATCTATGCACTGCTCCAGTGACCCCACACACACCCCACAGAGGCCAAAAGAGGGTGGCAGATCCCCTGAAACTAGAGTTACAGGCAATTGCCAACTGTCCTGTGGGTGCTGAGAATTGAAGCTTTGTCCTCTGGAAGAGCAGCCAGTGCTCTTAACTGCTGAGTCATCTCTCCAGCCACCTTTTCTTTTCTTTTTTTTTTTTTTTTTTTTTTTTTAATTTTTGAGACAGGGTTTCTCTGGGTAGCCTTGGCTGTCCTGGGTTCACTTTGTAGACCAGGCTGTCCTCGAACTCACAGAGATCATCCTCCCTCCGACTTCCTGAGTGCTAGGGACACAGGCACACCACACCCAGCTCCTTTTTTGTCTTTCAACCATCAGCTATCCACTGTCTGTCGCTGTGAGTTCTGGATATTTCACATGAATTGAAAAACTCTGCATGAAATTCCACGTAAGAAGCCTTTTGTATTCGGTGGTAGTTTTTGCTTTTCCTCCTTCAAGATTTGTTGATTGTTTTTACTTATGTACTTGTTGTTTTGTTTGTTTGTTTGTTTGTTGAGACCTGGTTTCTCTGTGTAGGCCTCTTCTGGCTGTCCTGGAACGTGCGCTGTTGAGCAGGTCTGTCTCTGCCTCCCAAGTACTGGGATTAAAGGCCACCACTGCCTGGCAATTATTTTTATTTTATGTGTTTCAGTGTTCTGTTTGCATGTATCTAAGTACATGCCTGGCGCCCCTGGAGACAAGAAGAGGGTGTCAGATCCCTGAGAACTGGAGTTACAAATGGCAGGCAACTACTCTGTGTGTGCTGGGACTCAAACCATAGTCTTCTGGAAGAGCTGAAAGAACAGCAAGTGCTCTTAACCTCTGAGCCATCTTTCCAGCCCCGATAGGTTTTTGTTGTTGTTTTCTAAGACAGGGTTTCTCTGTGTAACAGCCCTGGCTGTCTTGGACTCGCTCTGTAGACTAGGATGGCCTTGAACTCATAGCTCTGCCTCTCCAGTGCTGGGTGGGATTAAAGGCATGCACCACCACTCCAAGCTTGGATTTTTGACTGTAAGGAGAGGAAGGAGTGAGGTTGCCATTAGGATATAAAATGAACAAATAAATGAATGAAAAAAAATGTGTGTGGGTGTGTTTTGAGACAGGGTCTCTTTGCCCTAGCTATCCTGGAGCTCACTACATAGACCAGGTTGGCCTCAAACTTACAGAGATCCTCCTGTCTCTGCCTCCTGAATTCTGGGACCAAAGCATGTACTAGCACACCTGGCTAAAGGGTTGTTTTAAATTATGTGTGTATGCATGCACACCTTTGTGTAGGTACATAGGAGTGCTAAGACTGGAGTTATATGGAGTTGTAAACTGCCTGTTTGTGCTGGGAGTGGAACATAGGTCCTCTGCCAGGGTAGTTATTTCATATACTCTTAGTTAACCAGGGAACCATTTCTGCAGTCCTTCAAATTTCTATTTTTATCTTTTACTTCTTTGTTGTTGTTGTTGTTGTTGTTTTGGGGGGGTTGTTTCATTGATCTTCCTATCTATCTATCTATCTATCTATCTACCTATTTTTCTAGGTAGGGTTTCTCTGACTCAGAGATCCACCTGCCTTGCCTCCCAGAGTGCTGGGATCAAAGGCATGGGCAACTACCCCCAGCTAATTATTTTTTGAGACAGGGTATTTATGTGTAACCCTGGATATCCTGGAACTCATTCTGTATTAGATCAGGCTAGCCTTGACAACCTTGAATTCAGAGATCTTCCTGACCCTGCTCTCAAAATGCTGGGATTAAAAGTGTGTGTCACAGCCAGCCTGGTGGTACAAGCCTGTAATCCCAGCACTCAGGGAGGCTGAGGCAGGCGTATCTCTGTGAGTTCTGAGGCCAGCCTGATCTACATAAGGGAGTCCAGGATAGCCAAGGCTACACAGAGAAACCCTGTCTCAAAAAAGTAAAAACCTAAATAGATAGATAGAAAGATACTGTGTACCATCACTGGCTTAATTTTAACTTAACTGAAAGAAACCTTGTTCTCACAGAGCTGAGAAACATGTCACTATGTAGCAGCTGTGGGAACCAGTCCAGTCCTGTGTGTTGTTGTCTTCCATTCTTTCCTGAGGTCTACTAGAACAAACGCATACTCAAACACCCTTGTAGTATTTGTTAGGAAATATCCGCTGGAATCTCCGTAAATGGTCACTAGGTTTCCAGGTCCCTGCTACCGGTTCTTTCTCTGCTTCCTTTCATTTACTCCTCAAACCAGTCCTGTTGTTTTCTATTTCACACATGGGAGAGAAATGAAGTCAAGAAGCCTGCTCTGTCCTGGAGACGTGGTGCCAAAGGAGGTCCGATCCCTTTGCTTTTGAGTTAAGGGCTCCTCCCTCTGTGGCCTCGGCGGGTCCAGAAGCCTTACTGCAGCCTCCCGAATCTTGTTTTAGAGGTGAACAACAGTGCTTTGCTGGTGGTATTGTTTTGGGGTAGCACTGACAAAGTCCCCGATTCAATCTCCAACACTGAAGAAAGACAGAAAGAGCCTGGTGGTGGTGGTGCACACCTTTCTTTAATCCCAGCACTCAGGAGACAGAGGCAGGTGGATCTCTGTGAGTTCAAGGTCAGCCAGGTGTACAGATCCAGCTCCAGAACAGAGAAAGCCTGTCTCAAAAAACAAAACAAAACAAAAAGGAAAGACAAAATTAAGGGGGGAAAGGGAGAAAAGGGAGGAAGAAAAGGAAGGGGGCACAGAAGAGAGGAAAGAAGAGAACAGAGGAAAAGAAAAGAAGAAAGGCCTGGAATGAAGGGGATTGACTTTAATCCCACCACTGGGAGGCAGAGGCAGAAAGGATCACACTGCCGAAGCAGCCTGGGCTACATGAGACCTGTCTAAATAAGTAAAGAGATAAAATAAAAATAGAGACAAGTGGCTCAGTAGAGCAGAGCCAGGCAAAAGATGTGGCCCTGAACCTAACACTGTACTATCAGCACATGTATTTATTTAATTATTTATTTTCTTTTATTTAATTTACTTTTAATTTTTTTCTTTTGTTGAGGCAGGATTTTGCTATGCACCTCAGGCCTGGGCCACGTGGTTCTCCTGCCTTAGCTTCCCAAATGCTGGGATTATGGTGTGATCAAAGTCTTTTTGTTTGTTTGTTTTTGTTTTTTCTTTTGAGACAGGGTTTTTCTGCGCAGCCCTGGCTGTTCTGGAACTCACTCTGTAGGCCAGGCTGGCCTTGAACTCGGAGATCTGAACTCAGGAGATCTGCCTCTGCCTCCTGAGTGCTGAGGTTAAAGGCCTGTGCCACCACTGCCTGGCTTTATCAGTGCTGTTTAACAAGCTGTATACCCTGCACTGGTCTACAGTGCTGATTGCAAAGCCTGGTTCTATCATGCACTGTGTGACACTCACCATGAGAATGAGATAAACATTTTTGAAAATTTTTTTTTAATTTGATTTTATTATATACGCATTAGTGTGAAGGTGACAGATCCCTTAGAATTAGGGTTACAGACAGTTGTGAGCTGCCATGTGGGTGCTGGGAATTGAACCCTGGCCCTTTGGAAGAGCAGACAGTGCTCTTAACCGCTGAGCCATCTCTCCAGCCCCAAGATAAACATCTTTATAATTCTCAGTTCCAGTAATACACACTTAGTAAATGGTTGGTTTTGGTTTTTGTTGTTTGTTTCTTTGTTTTGTTTTGTTGGTTTGGTTTGGTTTTAGCACTTAGGACCAAATCCAGGGCTTTGTGCAGGTTAAGATAAACATTCTAGTTGGGAGAAGGGGGCCCACACCTTTAATCCCAGCACTTGGGAGGCAGAGGCAGGCAGATCTCTATGGGTTCGAAGCCAGCCTGGTCTACAGAGTAAGTCCAGAAGAGCCAGAGCTGTTACACAGAGAAACCTTGCCTCAACCTCCCTCCCCCCACCCCCCCCAAAAAAAGAAAATTCCCTACAAACTTGCCTACAACCTAGGCTTGTGCAAGCATTTTCTCAACTACTGTTACCTACTCTGAGGTGATTTCAGCTTGTGTCAAATTGACATAAAACCAACCAGCATTTCCAGGCTGTCTTCAAACTCTTGCATAGCCCAAGACAGCCTTAAACTTGCAGTGATTTCTCTGCTCAGCATCCAGAGCTATCTGGGATTCGTGTGTGAACTACCATGTCTGGCGAAAATCTCGATGGAATACCAGGCAACTATTAAAATGTAAAGGTGCTGGATGGAGTCACACACACAAAATATGGGGCAAAATTAGGCATCTGGTGTTATCGTGCCTCTGTAAATAAACCACAAAAGACCCCGGGCCTCCCGGCCCATGGATTTAAATGAGGTCATGTTAACCTTGTACCCAAATTTCACTGCTTCACTGCCCCCACCTGTTCATACACTCCTCTGCAAAGGCCTTGAGAGCACCCAAATATTTGTCAAATGTCTGTGCTTGTGGTTGAGCAGGTAGCTCAGTGGGCAAAGTTAGCACAGAGATAGAACCTCAGTTTGATTCTTAGCATCCAAGTTAAAAAAAAAAAAACACAACAAAACTGGGCAGAGCAGCACACACACACACACTGGCACTTGATATTCAGTGTCACTCTTAAACCTTCAATCTTGAGAGGCCTCCTGGTGAGGTGACCCATCCACTTGATTCACCAGGTACTGGGAGATTTCTTGAAACTCAGGACTTGGCACTCAACTGAGAAAATCGTTAGTGAACGTGGGATGAGGAAACCACTGTGTCACACTCCAGACCCTATACAACTTGTTTATGCTTCAGGGCAGTCATGCGTTCTCAAGATGGCGCCAAACTATATTCCTCAGGTAGACAGGCTCTGGATTGCTCGGGGAGCTGAGGTGGCTGGGGATGGGGCTTTGAATCAGGGAACCTTTTTTATTCCTGTGACCGAGAGGTAAGAAAACAAGCCAGACTCAGGAAGCAGCCAGAGCACAAGGGGAGAGGGGAGAGGGGAGAGGCTGGTTCCCGAAGCGTGGGCACGATGTGTGGTGACTGAAACAATCCTGAGAGTGGACAGGAGGATCCAGAGATCCAGAAACAGGATGGAGTTTTGAGGAAGATGGGAGGCAAGAGGCAGACGTGAAGGAATCCATAGAGGAGACCCAGGTCAGTAACCCAAAACATAGACATCTACGATTTGATGTGGAGTTTGTAAGGTTTTCCTGTCTGTTTTGTTTTGTTTCTGAGATAGTGTCTCATGTAGTCTAGACTAGCCACAAACTTGTTATGTAACTGAAAATGACTCCGAACTTCTTGATCCTTCTGCCTCCCCCTCCTCAGTGCTGGGATTACAGGCCAGTGCCTGGATACCATGCTCAATTCCTGTGCTGTTGGGACTGAAGCCACAACTTTTTTTTTTTTTTTCTTTTTCTTTTTTCAAGACAGGGTTTCTCTGTGTAGCCTTGGCTGTCCTGGACTCGATTTGTAGACCAAGCTGTCCTGGAACTCACAGATTCACCCGCCTCTGCCTCCCTAAGTGCTGGGACTGAAGCGTGCCCCACTGCGCTCGCCCTGAATCCGGAGCTTTCTGCACTGTGGGCCGGGTCCTTGGCAACCGTGCTGCGTCCTCAGCCTTGTTCCTCTTCTTAGTTTCTGCGTGTGTTTTGATGCTGGGCAAGCGCTCTACCCGAGCCCTTCCCCAGCCACTTCCGCTCTGTCAGCTCCTGAAGTGTATGCAGGTGGTTCCCAAGGGTCCGCGGGAGGTGTTTCCGCCCTCACTCTGTATTCTCTGCTGTCAGGCTTCAGCTCCGCGCTACATGTGCACATAATTAAAAGTAATAGTAAGACTAAACCTCTCAGAATGGTCCGATTTGTCTTCTGATTACCATTTTATATTTATTTATTTAGAGACAGAGTTTCATTCTGTAGCTCTGGCTGGCCTGGAACTCTCTGTGGAGACCAGGCCAGCCTCAGCTTCACAGAGCTCTGCCTGCCTCTCTATCATGAGTGATGGGATTAAAGGCAAATGCTATGGGAGAGGTAAGAGGACAATTTTCCTTCTTTCTTTCTCTCCTTTTCAATTTTCTTTCTTTTTTCCAGACAGGGTTTCCCTGTGTAGCCTTGGCTGTCCTAGACTTGCTTTGTAGACCAGGCTGGCCTCGAACTCAAAGATCTGCCTGTCTCTGCCCCATAGAGTGCTGGGATTAAAGGCATGAGCTACCATGCCAGGCTTGTTTTTTGTATTTATTTATTTATTCATTAGAGACAGGTTTCTCTTTGTAGCTCTGTCTGTCCTGGAACTTGCTCTGTAGTCCAGGCTGGACTTGGAACTCAGAGATCCATCTGCCTCTGCCCAAGCTCAATTCTAAGCATCTACAAGGTGGCTTATAAGTGTAACTCCAGTTCCAGAGGATCCAAAGCCTTCTTTTGGCCTCACAGGTGTTAGGCATCATGCATACAGTGCACAGGCATTTATGTAGGCAAAACACCCATATACTAAAGAAATTCATAAATAAATAAATAAACAAACAATAAAGATCACTTTTTGTTGTTGTTTTTGAGACAGTTTCTCTGTGTAGAGCCTTGGCTGTCCTGGACTTGCTTTGTAGACTAGGCTGGCCTCGAACTCGCAGAGATCCATCTGCCTCTGCCTCCCAGTGTACTGGGAAGACAGGCAGGCCTCACCATGCCCTGCTTAAGGATTACACTTCTACGTTCCATTTCCAGAGCGCTCTGAGGCCTCCTAATGTTGAGCCACAGTGCAGATCAGAGGGTGCCCAGCAGGTCTAAGTCCTAGCACAGGGAACTCTGATGACTGGACTTTGAGACCTAGAGCACCCCACATTCCACCCACAGCTACCTAGAGGGAGTTTACAGAGCCTGCTGCTGGTCTCAAAAGGAATGTCTGGGTACACGTAGACGGCAAAATCTAGCTCTCTTTTCTTGCAAATTGCTCTTCCTCTGAATCCTAACACAGCTTGAAAGTCTGGTACACGCTGTGCAGATTTTTTGTTTGTTTTCTCGAGACAGGGTTTCTCTGTGTAGCCCTGGCTGCCCTGGAACGCCCTCTGTAGACCAGGCTGGCCTCAGACTCACAGAGATCCTCCTGCCTCTGTCTCCTGAACGCTGGAATTAAAGGTGTGCACCACTGCGCCCAGCCCCAGCAAGGTTAATTCTTTTTAAACAAGTTCACATGTATATGTGTTTGTGTGAATGTAAGCTGAGTGTTCCTAGCACATAAGTAAGTTGTATTATTTTTTTCTTATTTATTTTTTATTTTATGTCCATTGGTGTTTAGCCTGCATGTATGTTTGTGTGAAAGCATCAGATCCCCTGGAAGTGGATTCACAGACAGATATGAGCTGCCATGTGGGTGGTGAAAACTGAACCTGGGTCCTCTGGAAGAGCAGCCAGTGCTCTAAACCACTGAGCCATCTCTCCAGCCCAAGAAGTTGTATTTTTCTGGTTCCCTTTGCCACAAGAAGGACTCTCACAATCCACAAGCCGGTGGTCATGAATTTATGAGTATAAGGAAAGACGTACGGGAACATCAAAGAATAGACCTAGAAACCCCTGTGACCCCAGCACTCGGGAGGCAGAGGCAGGTGGATCTGTGTAAGTTTGAGGCCAGCCTGGTCTACAAAGTGAGTCCAGGACAGCCAGGGCTACACAGAGAAACCCTGTCTCAAACATCCTCTCCCTGGGAAAAAAAAAATAGCCCTAGAAAGTAAGAGCATTTATGTCTTACAAAAATACTTATCTGGCCAGGTGTGGTGGTGCACATCTGTAGTCCCAGCACTCTGGGAGACAGAAGCAGGTGTATTTTTGTGAGTTCGAGGCCAGCCTGGTCTACAAAGTGAGTTCCAGTTAGCTAGGGCTCTGTGACACAGAGAAACTTTGTCCAGAAAACAAAACAAACAAAGCAACAATCATCAAGGGACTGAAGGGATGGTCCAGCGGTTCAGAACACTGGCTGCTCTTCCGCAGGACCAGGATTTGCTTCCCAGCACCGACACGGTGGGTGACTCACAACTATCCGAAACTCCAGTTCCAGGAGATCCAACGCCCTTCTGGCTTCTGCAGGCATGGTGCACAGACACACACACAAACACATACAGACACACCCCACAAACATCAAAATAAGGTTTCAGTGTGGAGGAGGAGGCTTCAGTAACCAGATGGTGGCACACGTTTTTAATTTCAGTACTCAGGAGTCAGGGGCAGGTGGATCTCTGAGTTCGAGGCCAGCCTGGTCTACAGAGTGAATTCCAGGACAGCCCAGGCTAGACACAGATGCCCTGTCTTGAAACAAACAAACACATAAACAAATAAATAAGCAAGTGGACAAGACATATATACCTCTGGGGCCAAGATGGAGTTTAATTGGTGCTTGTATAACATGCACAAAGCCTTGGCTTGCATCTCCAGCAACACATAAGGTGGACATGGTGACTCACACCTGTAATCTCAGCACTCCAGAGGTGGGGGAAGCAGGATCAGTATTCAAGGCCATCCTTAGCTGCGCAGTGACTTTGAGGCCAACCTGTGCTACATGAGGCGGTAGGGAAAGAGGAGAGAGAGAGAACTGATCTGTGGATCTGAGGTCATGGACAAAATAACACAAAGTAACAATCTGGTCACCGGCTTGTCTTCTGGAAGGACTTGCCTGTTGCTGAAGCTGACTTGGTTTAGAAGGGATTATAATGATACAATCTGGTAAGAGTTTTCCTCTTACAGCATCAAGAGATACAGGCCACCCGAACACCTGCCTCTTTCAGCAATATGGTTACTTCCTTCTACCTCTCTCTCTTACTCTTTCTTTAAGATAGGGACTTAGTCCTCCAGGGTGTTGGGATTAAAGGTGTGTGTGAGCTGAAGGGATAGCTTAGGAGTGAAGAGCACTGGCTGTTCTTCCTTGGGACCTGGGCTCCATTTTTAGCCCCACACGGCAGCTGAGAACTGTCAGAACTCCAGCCCCAAGGGTCCTACACCCTCTTCTAGCCTTTGCTGCGCACAGCCTGCATATGCATGTGGTATGCAAACATACATGCAGGCAAAACACTCACACGCTTAAAAAAAAATAAAAGGCCTACACCTTTGAAAGTTTTGTTTAGTAATTTATTTTTTAATGTGTCTATGTGTGGCCTGTGGAGGCCAGAAGAGGGTGTTACAAGGGGCAGTCTAATCCTGGCTGTCTGGAACTCACTCTTGCAGACCAGGCTGGCCTTGAACTCAGGGATGCCTGCCTCTGCCTCCTGAGTGCTGGGATCCACTCACCACTGCTGCCTGGCTGCAATAAGGGTGCTCTCTCCAGCCTGGACTTTTAAGACAGGTTCCACTGTGTAGCCCTGGCTGGCCTGAAACTATGTACCCCTGAACTCACAGAGATCTGCCTGCCTCTGCCTCCAAAGCGCTGGTATCAAAGGCGTGGGCCACCATCCCTGGCAACTTAAAAAGATTTATTTTCACATCTGTGTGTATGGTATATGCATAGGAGTGCAGGCTAGGAGTGGGCCCTGGATTTCCTGGAGCTGAGTCTAGGTGGTTGTGAGCTAGGTGGTTGGCAGCTGAGCTCTGGCCTTCCTTAAGAGCAAGCACTTTCACTAACTGGACCATCTGCCCAGCCCTGACCCACTCACCGCCATGACAGTGCCTTATGTATTGCAGCACCTGCCTAAGAGCCTGACCTTATAGTGGTTTTACCTGAGCTCCACTAACTTGATCGCTAACTACTGAGCACGGGTGGTCAGCTTGCTCTGTGATGCTGGCACTCAGAGGCAGAGCAGTGGCCTGCTTCTTCTCTGGAACATTGGGATCCTTAGGCAGACATGGAAGGTGGCAGCTTCAGAGGATGGGATTCCTTTTAGACTCGGAACCCACAATTCTAAAGTTCTCTGCGTCCTTCTTAAGGATTCCTTTTCTGATGAAATGATCCAGAGTCACTTTCCCAAGGCCAGCAACTAAAAAGCCTACCTAATGTCAGAAACATCCTACTGGTCCATGTTTCATGTTTAACATCTATGTTGGTAATTACACCTTCACTGTTAGATTGCCAACTCTGAAGGCTGTCTCCATTTCTAACACTCTTGCCTTCCCTGCCGTATGCAGAACTGTAGTCTACACTGTAGTACAGGTCACAGGTTACAAAACCCTACAGTGTGGACTCTATCTGGAAAGTATATATTTAGTCCATCTATAGCGTTGCTGTTCTGTTGTTGTGTAGTGGCCTACTCAATGCAGGCCACTAGTCTGAAGGCTCAGGATGCTGAGGTCCGAGGACCATTTGAGGCCAGGAATTGCATTAGCCTGCACAGTACTGTGTGACATTATTAAAAACAAAAAAAAAAAAACAAAAACAAAAAAACCAACACCGGCACACATCTATTTTCAACATTAACAAGACTAAGGCAGGATGAACAGCAGTGTCAGGCCCGCTTGTGCTGCATGGTGACACTGCTTCAAAAAAAACAAAGCAGCCTGGTAGTGGTGGTGGCCCACGCCTTTGATCCTACCACTCTGGAGGCAGAGGCAGTTGGATCTCTGAGAGTTCCAACTGGGGAGGAGAAATGTATATGTATACACACACATATGTACATATATATGTGTGTCCGTTGTGTATGCATATATATAGTTATATATATATCTTAAAATCTTGTCTTTTGGCATTTATTTATTTATGTATGTGTATGTGTGTAGGAGTCAGAGGAAAACTTTTAGGAGCGGGATCTCTCTCTCTAGTCTCTTTTATTTTTGAGTCAGGGTCTGTATATGACCTCTGCTCCTGAGTGTGGGGATTAAAGGCTTGCCACTAGGCCCAGCAGGCTTTCTTTCTGTGGGCTCCAGGGATTGAACACAGGTCAAAAGGAACGGTGGTAAGGACTTTTACCCATGAGGAATCTTGCCTACCCTCTGTTAAATAACCTTATTCTATCTCTGTCTACACACACGCACACACACACACACACTTCCCCCCCATGACTGGTCATGGTGGCACATTTGCTATCCTATATTCTGGTTTGATGACAGGCTGGGTCACTCTATTTAAAATCAAATAAACAAACGTTTCAGATAAAATCTCCATACTCTTGAAAAATATAGAAGATGGGGACCTGTCTATAATTCCAGAGTTTGCGAAGCTGAAGCAGGAGGATCACAGGTTTGAGGCCAGCCTGGGGTACATAGTGAGAGTCTGTGGCAGCTCCTCCCCCCCAACTGCAGGGTGTGGCGGTGCACACCTTTGATCCTAGCACTCAAGAGGCTGAGAGTTGGGAGGACAGCCTGTTCTACAGAGTGAGTTCCAGGCCAGCTAGGGCGGCATAGCGAGACTCTGCCCTAATAAAACAAAATAACCCCCCCGCCCCTCCCCCTGACACACACCAAGGAAGATCTGAAGATCTATCTATTTTGGGCCTGCATTCTTATAGCTGCACTTTTTCCCCACGCCCCGCCCCTCCCCACCCCCCATGAGACAGTGATTCTCTGTGTAGCCCTGGCTGCCTGGCTGTCCTGGAGCTCGCTCTGTAGACCAGGCTGGCCCTGAACTCTCAAGGTCCACCTGCCTCTGCCTCTCACGTGCTGGGATTAAAGGCCTGAGCCACCACCGCCTGCCTCTACAGCTGCACTCTTTAAACAAAACTAACATTTGTTTACCAAAGAACGCTTGTGGCTCGGTTTCTTTACTTCGGTTCCTTCTGAGGTCCCCATGGCTAAGTTTGCCACTCTCAGAGATCAACTGAAGTAAAGTGAATAAATAATGAATTAGTTGGCAATTAGTACTCTGTTTTAAATTTTCACTTCTATTCTCCGAACTATATTGTAATAAGCCATTTAGCGGACTGAATCCTATTAACTATTTTTCTTCAGATTACTTCTTCGGTTCCCACATCTATCAATGAGCACTCATATAGGTCCCTAAAGCCTTTCTCTTCTCTCTAGAGCCCACCCGGTTGACGTTGGCGTGGGCCACCTCCACTTGGCGACCTGGAGGTGCGCGTGCCTTGAACTCTCATCATTCTGACTAGCTCCCTGGGCCAAACCAGGGGTGGTGACTTGATCAGGCGGGACATTATCCGCGGGGGAACCCAAACGCTTGTAACTTCGTGAAGCCAATTATCTAGACAGGGCGCCATCCTTCCTACCGCAGGTTCTCGCTGAGGTGTGGAACTCCCTAGCGGGGAAGGGGAAAAGGTGCCGGGAGGCCGCTGGGAAGCCCCAGCCCTGGAATTTCACCCCGGCTTTTAGGGTGGGGACTCCCCGAGCGCCTGCGACCCACCCCGGGGGTGTGGCTCCGAGCGTGCAATCCTGGGGCAACTTCAGGACCCTCCAGAACCCAAGCTTGGAGCGGGGCTGAGTTATCCCAGCTCCTGCCCCCGCGTGGCGGCTGGCTCCGCCCGGCGACTGCCCCGGCCCCTGGGTCGCGCCCCCACTCCACGACACGCCTCGATTTCCCCCAGGAGGACCAGCGACTGGAAGGGAAACTTCCCCGTTTTCCAAGCGGGCTTGGGGAGACTCGCACAGAGCTCGCTCTCTCGCTCTCCCTGAGCTCCTGCTGCGGGGGAGGGGGCTGTTAGGGTCTCCCGGGAGACGACCCCCGGCGAGGAGACACCCCGCGGTCCCCCTCTCGCCCCTGCGCCGCCGCCGTCCGGCCGCGCAGGGGCGCCCCGGGGCCTCCCCGCCCCCGCCGCGCCGCTCCCGCGCTCCCCCTAGCGGCCGCCGCGCCGCCTCGCTCCGTCCCAGGCTCGTCGGGCGGCGCAGCTCACGTGACCGCGCTCCGGGCCTGCGGCCGCTGTCGGTTCCCCCAGTCACCGAGCGAGAGGGAAGAAACAAGATGGCGGCTGCAGGCGATCCGGAGCGGGGCCCCGGCAATTCGGACTGAGCCTTCTCTCTCCAGCCCGCCGCCGCCGGGCCGCGCCCCTCCCGCCCGGGCCTCGGCGCCCTCCCCTCCCCCTCGGCCCCGGCGCCCCCCGCCGCCCCTCCCCCACCTCCGCTCCCCCCCTCCCCTCAGCCGCGGCTCCGACATGAGGGGCCGGCGGGGCAGGCCGCCCAAGCAGCCCGCGGCTCCCGCTGCGGAGCGCTGCGCCCCGGCCCCGCCGCCGCCGCCGCCGCCTCCGCCGCCGCCGCCTCCGCCTCCGCCGCCGCCGCCGCCGCCCGCGTCCGGACCCATCGGGGGGCTGCGCTCGCGGCACCGCGGCAGCAGTCGGGGCAGGTGGGCCGCCGCCCAGGCTGAGGTGGCGCCCAAGACGCGGCTGAGCTCGCCCCGGGGGGGCGGCCGCAGGAAGCAGCCGCCGCCGCCGCCGCCGGCCTCCGCCAGCAGCGCCAGCGGCCCGGGCCGGGGGGGCCGGGGAGGCGGGGGCGGCAGGACGGGGGGCGGGGGCGGCCACCTGGCCCGGACCACCCCGGCCCGCCGCGCCGTCAACAAAGTGGTGTACGATGACCACGAGAGCGAGGACGACGACGAGGAGGAGGACATGGTCTCGGAGGAGGACGAGGACGAGGAGGAGGAGGACGGCGACGCCGAGGAGACCCAGGATTCCGAGGACGAGGAGGAGGATGACATGGAGGAGGACGACGATGACTCCGATTATCCGGAGGAGATGGAGGACGACGCCGACGACGCCAGTTACTGCACGGAGAGCAGCTTCAGGAGCCATAGTACATACAGCAGCACTCCAGGTACCCACCCAGGCCGCCTGGGGACTCCCTCCCCACCTCCTCCCCTCCCCCTGGCTCGCTCCCTCTCCAGCGCAGTGCATCCTGCTGCCCGGCTCCCCCCCCACCCCCATCCCCGGCCTGACCCCCGCGCGGGGGCCTCGGCGCGTCTAGTGACAAGGAAAAAAAAAAAAGACAAAACAAAACTAGATTTGCAAGAGGAAAGAGGCGCATTGTTCAAAATGGAGATTGCATTGTTGCAGCTTGCAGGCCACACACTCGTTCGCCTTCCTTCTCTTCCCCTCCCTCTCTTTCCTCTTCAAAATTTGTGCCAAGTGCGGTGTCTCCACCTGGCAGGATTGAAACTTTGGCACACACGTATCCACTGAGTTGTTTTTTTTTCTCCCCTTGGTTTGGTAGGGGTATTTTGTTTATTTTGCAATGAAAGAAGCCTCTTGCTCTGCAAACCGTTGCATGTCTAATGCGTTTTCTTGGAGATTTAGAAAAACAAAACCTATCTGTTCCTTAAAAGAGAGAATTTAGATATGGTAACACGTGTGGACGCGTTTCCTTTCCTACCCCAAGTTCTCTAGTGTGGGAACTGTTTTGGAGGAAGGGTTGCTTGGTGAACGGGGAGCCTCGACTGGTCCTGTGCGTTTGTTTGTGTTCTCCGAGTACTCTCTGGGCGCGTGCAACAGTTGCTGGTAAATGGCTGATTAGAGACCAAAGCAGAAAACCAGACCAAACCAAATTTGGCAATCCTTCCGATTTAAAATCACTTTGGTTAAGCTCCAAATAAAAGTATGACACCACAGGGCCGTGTGTCCTAACCAGTTTGGTCTTGGCTTGGCATTGGAGATGCAGCTTCGTGGCACCTGTTGCAGAAGACTTGTAGTTAGTTGAGCATCTACGCGTAATTGCCAAAGATGAACTTTTTGAAGTTACAGTATGGAAGGTGTCAGCGTGGATCCGACAGGACTTTGTCTTGTTATTTCTGTTTCTGAGGGAAAAGCCCTTCCTGGGTCAGTGGTGGATTTCTCCATGGTGATTTCTCGCATGTTTCCTCACATCGTTTCTTGAGGTTGTCCCTGAGTTGTGTGTCTTGTTTAACTAAAAAGCACGCATACAGTTGCTCCTAAAAGGATAGTTTTTTGGGGAAAAGAACCTTAACTTGTAGCTGCAGACTATCAGGCTTCTCCTTTATGTGTCTACTAACCTGGATTAATAAAATCAAAACCTAATTTTAAAAACATTTACAAAGTAAAACTTATAACATCTGAGTTTTTTTTTTTTAAAAAAACATTAATTAATTTATTTTATGTATATAAGTGCTCTATCTGTATGTACACCTGCATGTCAGAAGAGGGCATCAGATCATATTATAGATGGTTGTGAGCTGCCATGTGGTTGCTGGGAACTGAATTCAGGACCTCTTGAAGAGCAGACAGTGCTCTTAACCACAGAGTCATGTCTCTCCAGCCCCTTGGTCTTTCTCATGAGAGCTTGCCATATAATTTTCAGGGAATAGTAGGGTAGTAGAGTGGTTAAATGTTTACTTTTTTTTTTTAATTGCTTAAGTTCTTAACTGTTGCAAGTATGAGAGTTAAACCAGATTAGATTGTGTTAACATCAAGTGAAAAAAAGCTGATTTCCTTTGCCTGTCTGTAAGAACAGTTTAGGGGGAGACCTGGAGGGAGACTATGTTTTACAAGTTTCATTTCTTTTCAGCTTGGTTCAGTGTAGCTTTTATAGTAATGGGCTTTACTTTAAGAAATTATGCGTTGGCATCTTTGTACTACCAAAAGCCTAAAATTGAACTGAAGACCAACATACAGTAGTGGAGGAAGTTAGGTTTTTATTTAGAACTGAGGCATTTTGGCAGGGCAGTCCAGCTAGCTCTAAACTCCTTGAAGCCCTAACAAACAGTACTGATGAGTTGGTGGCCATGCAAATGCCGAGTTAAGTTGCTGTGTGTGGTTGGAGGTTCTTTTTAAACAGTCACATAAACCTTGTGTACTTTTTGTTGTTGTTGAGACAGGGCCTTTCTATGTAGCCCTGGCTGTCCTGGTACTCTGGTAGGTAGACCAGGCTGGCCTTGAACTCACGGAGATCCACCGGCCTCTCGGCATCTAGAGTGCCTGGCAAACTTGTGCACTTAGGATATTTCAGCGGCGCTGGAAATGTACAAGTGTCCAAATGGCACTTGTGCCCCACCCTGGTGTTCAGTTGTCTTACGTTTATGTGAGTCACTTAGCGGGTAAGTTTTGCTCTTAAACATTCTGTCGCTCCTAACAGACATGCACATGGCAGAAATGCGTAAAAGATTGATTGGATAAGTTGTTGTCAGTAGGTAAGAAACTTGATGATTCTGTAGTAGGTACTATAACTTGAATGTTCGGTTTTAAGAAACTAAAGTTGGTGTAATTAGATTTGAATAAACTCTTCAACCAGTAACACTAAAAGCAGGTCTTGTTTTGTTCATGACAGGGTTTCTCTGTGTAGCTTTGGTTGTCCTGGAACTCACTCTATAGACCAGGATGGCCCCGAACTCCCAGAAATCTGCCTGCCTCTGACTCCAGAGTGCTGGGATTAAAGGCTGGTGCCACCACTGCCTGGCTAATTTTTTTTTTAAAGAACTTTTAGAAAGTTGTATTATTATTATGTTGAAAACTGTGTGTGTGTGTCTGTGAGGGTATGTGAGGGAAGTGTAGTGTAGGTGTCTTCAGGGGCCAGAGGTATCAGGTGTTTTGGAGCTAGATTCCAGATGGTTGGACTGTCTGACATAGGTGGTGTTAGTGAAATGCAGGTCGTCTGGAAAGAGCAGTGAGTGCTTGTAAGGTTGGGCATTTCTGCAGCCAGAGTACACTGTTTTAAACTGCTCTTTGATGTGGCCTGCCGGCCTTTTCCTTCCTTTATTGGCTGTGGAGTTATCTTGAGTGTTTGGTCTTTTGAAGCAAATTACTTCTTTAGATGATGATAAAAGGGTGCTACCTTGTGAGTTTTTGACTTTCAGAGTCTGTCTACTTGTTTTTCATGAGTGTCCGTGATGGCAGTGAGCTGGTTAAGTCAAGAATATTGTGCCATCCGTCTTGTTTGTTGGGACTTCTGGGAGGAGGCTTCAGGACAGTGTGTATGAGTATGTGTGGAGCTGAGATACACTTACGCTGCTCCAGGACAGTCAGCTACCCGGAGAAACCTTGTCTTGAAAAACCAAAAGAAAAAAGGTATACACTGAAGAGCAGGTCCAGCTGGGTGGTGTGGTGCACATCTTTAGTCCAAGAATTCTAGAGGCAGAGGCAGGAGTTTGAGTGTAGTCTGGTGTACATAACAAGCTCCAGTACAGCAAGGACTACATGGAGTGACTGTCTCAAAGAGGAAAGTTGGGGGATGTGTGTTGTATTGTCAAGGCTAAAGAGGAATGTGCTTTAGTAATGTAGACTAGGTTGTGTGGTTGTTGTAGTTTAGCGCATTGACTTGAGCATTACTGGCATATCAGACTCCTGGTGCAAGAGCTGTGGGTGTAGTTCGCTTGGTTCAGTGTTTGCTTAGAGTGCACGAAGCCCTGGCTTTCATTTCCAGCACATAAACTGACATACGGGACATGCCTGTAATCCCAGTGCCCTGGATGTGGAGACAGGAAGAATTTAGAAGTTCATGGTCATCTTTAGCTATATAGTGACATACACAGCCTGGGTGACATCGATCCAGTGCCTTAACTAACTAAGTAGTATACAAGTAGAATTACTAAATAAGTTTCTTAAAAAATAAGTTCCTGTTGTAACAAGTAATTCATTGACCTATTTATTGAGTACTGGGTAGGTAATATAACTTGATGCAGATAGTCTTAGGGTTTGTTGTTGTGAAGAAACACCAACACAGAAGCAGCCTGAGGAATAAAGAGTTTCTCTGGCTTACATATCCTGACACAGTCCATTGAGGGACCCCAGGGCGGGAACACAGACCTGGCAGGAACATGGAGGCAGGAGCTGATGCAGAGGCCAAGGATGAATGTTGCTTACTGGCTTGCTCATCATGGCTTGCTGAGCCTCGTTTCTTTTAGAACCCAGGACCATCAGGTGAGGGATGGCACAAATGCCCTACATGCTTTTTGGATCTTTTGGAGGCATTTTCTCAATTGAGGTTCCTTCCTCGAAGATGACTCCAGATTGTGTCAAGTTGACATAAAACTAACCAGCACACAGATATTATTAAAGTCACAGACTTAAAAAAAAAGATTTATTTATTAATTTATGTATACAGTGTTCTGCCTGCATGCCAGAGGAGGGTACCGTATCAATCTGTAGATGGTTATGAGCCACCATGTTGTTGCTGGGAATTGAACTCAGGACCTTTGGAACAGTCAGTGTTCTTAACCTGTGAGCCATCTTTCTAGCCCTAAAGTCACAGACTTTACAAGTTTATTATTACTTATTTTTTGTGGGGGAGGTTTCAGTTAGGGTTTCTCTGTGTAGCCCTGGCTGTCCTAGAACTGTTTTTGTAGGCCAGGCTGGCCTCAAACTCAGAGATCCCCCTGCCTCTGCCTCAGCCTCCTGAGTGCTGGGAGTAAAGGCGTGTCCACCGTGCCTGCCTTTAAAGTTTATTTTATTGGGGAATTTTTCTTTTGTAATAGCACCTTATTCCAGGCTGTCCTGAACTTACTGCCGTCCTCCTGCCTCAGCCTTTCAAGTACTGGGAGTAAGGTGTGTGCCATCACACTCTGCTGATTGCTTTCTTTTTTTTTTTTTTTTTCTCCACAGGGCAAATACTACTGTAGGGATGGCGATTATTAATGCAAACTTGAAATTATCTCAGTTTGCTTAAGTTAGAGGTATTTGGTTGACTAAAGCATTTATCTTTTTTTTTTTTTTTTTAAATTGGTAAAAGTTTTGAGTTAGGGGCCTGGAGATATGGCTCAGTGCTTTAGCACATTTGTTGCTCCTGCAGAGGTCCCAGGTTCCCTTCCCAGCACCCACATGGTGGCTCACAACTCTGGTTCCAGGGAATCCAATGCCCTCTTCTGACCTCCTAGGGCACTGGGCACCCACGTGGTGTACATAACATACGTGCTGGTAAAACACTCATTCCTATAAAGTAATTAAATCTTAAAAAGTACATATATAGGGAACTAGAGAGCTGTCCCAGAGGTTAAGAGTACTGTCTGTTCTTGCAGAGGTCCTGAATTCAATTCCCAGTAACCACATGGTGGCTCACAACCATCTATAATGTAATCTAATCCCCTCTTCTGGTGTGCAGGCGTACATGTAGGCAGAACATTGTATACATAATAAATAAATAAATTTTAAAAAGAGTTAGTTCATCTGGTAGGCATTATTTCCTGGTGTATTTATTGAGGACTGTCTAGAAAAATCTGTGGTGTTCTAACTCTTCACCCTCTCACCAGCTTTGTGTACTGAGATTTGAACCTAGGTAGGCAAGTGTCTATATATATACCCAGTCTTCTTATTCATTTTTAGACAGGTTCTTGTTAAGTTGCCTTGAATTTGGCAATCTTCCTGCCATAGCTTACCAGGTAACTGTGCACTACCAAGCCAAACCAAAATATCTGTTTTTTCCCCTTCCTTTTCTTCCTTCCTTCCTTCCTTCCTAACTTCCTTCCTTCCTAACTTCCTTCCTTCCTAACTTCCTTCCTTCCTTCCTTCCTTCCTTCCTTTCTTCCCTCCCTCCCTCCCTCCCTCCCTCCCTCCCTTCCTTCCTTCCTTCCTTCCTTCCTTCCTTCCTTTTCACAGGGTTTCTCTGTGTAGTCCTGGCTGTCCGGGAACTCACTGTGTAGACCAGACTGACCTCTAATTCACAGAGATCTCCCTGCCTCTGCCTTCCAAGTGCTGGAATTAAATACATCTGCCATCACTGCTCTTTTTTTTTTCCCCCTTCCTTTTCAATCAGGATCTCTAGGCCCTGGCTGTCCTAGAACTCACTCACTGTGTGGCTAGACTGGCTTTGAACTTGTGGCTATCCTTCTGTCAGCCTCCCAGTGCTGGGATTACAGGCGTGGTACCACCATATCCTGCTCAGAAAGCGCATTTTCAGTAGACATTGGGTAGAGTGCTGACAGCACATTGAAATTTAGCATTCTGATAAAAACAAAAAAGATTACATGTTATTCTTGAGAAGAATGGCCCTTGCATTAGACTTCTGGGAATATTTAGCTATTTTAAAATTTGGCATCTATTGTGACTTCCAAACAAAATCCTGGTATCCTGGGAGCCTTAATAATTTATGTCCTCTAAGGATTATGGCAGCAGAGATTGGTGGCAGAGATGCGCTGAGTGAGCTGTGCATTTCCCCAGAGCTAGAGTGCAGTACTCCACGGCAGCACTCGCTCCTTCAGTGTTACCCCAGTGTGTCTTTTTAGGACGCACATGATTCCTGATTGCTTCAGGGGAGGTACAGAGTGGAGACTTAGAGAAGGCAGGATCTATACCTTGGTTTGGGTTTGGCGTGGGCAGAAGCTTCCGGGATGGTCTTGTCGGTTGTAAGGAGGGAGGCAGAGATGGAGCAGCATGATCTTAGCACGATAGTGAAGTGTGGGCAGTGAGTGGGAAGTGGTGTTTTTACCAAGAGTTGGGGTTGATGAATAGGAAGTCAACTGTGAAGCTGCATTTGATACCCGGTGGTGGGCAGTTCCCCAGAGAAGCAGGCTGTGGCGTGTATTTGCCTGCTGAATTAAGGATTGGGTAGTTGGGTGATCCCAGGCATTATTCCTGCTCTGGAACTCTGGGTGGATGTGTGGTGCTCTCATCATCAGGACTGCGGGTGGAAGCTTGAACTGGCCCCACCACATTAGGTCTCAGAGATGTGCTGGAAGCCTCTGGTGTCACCCTTTCCCTTCTACTGAGAGCTGCACCTGTAAGGTGTCCTGAAGCCTTCTCTATCTCTTCTCACAGATCTCTGTCACATGCATCATTCTGGCTCCTGGCGTCAATCAGAAAATCTGGGAATAGTGGGGTATGGTCTCAGTGATAATTTATAGACTTTTCTCCAGGATTCAGCAGGATGGCTAGGAGGAAAGTGAGCTAGCTGCTGGGATCTGGATGACTTCCATAGTCCTGCATGGCCATTCAACCCAGGAGTTTTCCTGGCTTGACCCATAAGTGCAGAGAAGGACAGCACCAGATAGGCTTTTGCACAAAAGCAGTGTGATCCGAGATGAAAGGAGAGCTGTTTTGACCATCAGTGCCTTTGGAGGCTAAACTTTAGAATTAAAGAAAGTGAGGACCAGGAGAGTTAACTGTGGTCAGGCAACATGATCTGTGAGGAGCGCTGAGGCATCTCCTACATTTGTGATAGTGAGTAGGCTTGCGTGTGGTTCAGACTCACTGGTCCTTGCCCACGGCATATTTGGAAATGAGGTTGTGCATATAAATCTGTGTAGCAGAATCTTGGAGGTTGGAGCCAGGAAGGAGCGCTGGTCCCTTTTGTTAGGGCCTCCTTTTCTCACCCTTGAGACCCTGTTCTCCCTGTGACTGAGACTTAGAGAAGACATCACAGATTGACAGGGTGTAGAACTGATGGGCAGCAGTAATCTGTTGATAGAGTATGAACAGCTTGGTCCAGTACTCATAATCCTTGCTGTTTAGATTCCTCCTGTTCATCTTGGTCCATTTCTTTCATTGTCTTAGAGTAGTTAACAATCTCACCTTCATAATTAAAAAAAAATTCTCTATGTGTGTGGGTGTTTTGTCCATGTGTTTGTCTGTTCATCACATGAGTGGCGGGTGCCCTCAGAAGCCAGAAGAGGGTGTCAGGTCCCGTGAGGCTGCAGACGTGAGACACCATGTGGATGTTGAGAATTGAACTTGGGGCCTCTTAACTGATGAGACGTCTCCAGCTCTACAAGCTTCATAGTTTTAACAGTGACCTCCATTCTAATTTTTAAAAAAATGTTTTTGGTTATTTAAAGAGATGCCTTAGGAGATGAATTTCTGTTCTTTAGGTCCCTCACCCAGACCAGGTCTTACTGTGTAGCTCTGGCTATCTTGGAACTATGTAGACCAGGCTGGCCTTGAACTCACAGAGATCCACCTGCCTCTACATGTCTCTGCCTCCCCAGTGTTGGGGTTAAAGGCTGTGGGTCACTATACTCAGGCATTTGGTAGTTTATTTTGCTGTCTGGTTTTTATAATTTTTGAAAAAGATTTATTTAGGTGTTTGAGTGTTTTGCCTACACGTGTATATATGTGTACCGGGTGTATGCCTGGTGCCTAAGAAGGTCAGAAGAAGGTATTAGATCCGTTGGAACTGGCATTATGGATGATTAGGAGCCTGTATGTGGGTGCTGGGAGGTGCTGGGAACTGAACTCGGGTCGTCTATATAAGAACAGCAATCAACTTTTAAGCCATTTCCCCAGCACGCATTACTGTTATTTTGAGACAGACACTCATTTGGAAAAAAATTTACTTAGTTTTATGTGCATTGGTGGGAGGGTGTCAGAATCCCCTGAAACTGTAGTTGCAGACAGTTGTGAGCTACCATGTGGGTGCTGGGAGTTGAACCTGGGTCCTCTGGAAGAGTAGCCAGTACTCTTTAACTCCTGAGCCATCTCTCCAGCCCCCAGAAACTCACTTTGTAGCCCAGTTCTGGCCTGGAACTCAGAGCAAACCTCAGCTGTCTGTCTCACTGCCCAGATTGCAAGTATGAGCTACCACACCCAGTGTGGAAATGAAATCTTGCAGGAAAAGTGATGCCTGAAATTGAGGGGCATTTCCCATAAACCTAGCACTACCATAGTCTGTGTGGCATCTTGGAACCCAGGCTCAGGGTCCACAAGAGAATGAAGAAAAGACAGACATAAGTACAGGGGTCAGGATGGGTTTTCTAGCTGTGGCAACCTGGAAGAACCCTGAGCATGCTCATTAGGTGCAGCACAGCGAGAGGGGTTATTAGTCTCCACAGGAGGTGTCTGAGGGCCAGCGATCTCAGACTGTACATATCCGTGTGGAGCAGGTGCGCTTGCTCTTCTCTGCACACACTGACCAATCTTCATAGGCAGTCATATTTGAACGTTTGAGAAGAGCTTTGCCATTCCTCTTGAGTCTGGTTCATGTGGGTAATGGCTTTGCCAATATCCTATGTGTCTGTGGGCTTGGAGTCCTTCAAAGGCAGAACCCATGTCACCACACGCATTCACTCAGGGTTTCCTCCACTCCTCACGCCACATGGAATGCTGAGGCGGGAGGCTCAGAGCAAGGCTAGCCTGGGTACGGAAAGCAAAAAGGAAGCTAGGAGTGATGGCCTTAATCCTTTTGGGATTTTAAAAGAAGCCAGGCATGGTGGCGCGCTTAGGCAGATCTCTGAGTTTGAGGCCAACCCAGTCTACAGTTGGAGTTGCAGGACAGCCAAGGCTGCATAGAGAAACGCTGCCCCAAAAAACAAAACAAAGAAACAAACAAATCCTAGTACTTGGGAGATGGAAGCAAGGTCATAAAAGGGAAGGAAAGAAAATACATTATCAAATTAATTGTGGTGTTTTACACTTATTTATTTTGCACGTGCCAGGGGCAAATGTGCCACAGGTTTGTATTAGGATCAGAGAACAACTTGCAGGAGTCCATCTGTCCTTCCATCATGTAAGTTCAGGAATTGAAGCAGGTGCTCAGATCATTAGGCTTGGCTGCAAGCACCTTTATCTGCTGTGCTGTCTGGCCAGCTCTAAGTATGTTTTAAATGATTTCTTTGCTACTCTATATCTAACATTTTTATTTTGTTGCACAGGGTTTAAGTATTTTTGATTGTCTAAAGGTATTCAAAATAGTGATAGCTGTTTTTCAATGGACATTGACTAATTTGATGATTTTTAAAAGGCATTTATGAAATGTTTTAGGTTTACTTTTTTATGCATACTGGGTAAGTGTTCTTTCTCTGAGAACCAGCCCTAGCCCTATCTCTCCCCCAACCCACCAAGGCAAAATTTATTCATCATGTAGTACAGGCTGCCTTTGAGTATTTCATAGAGAGGGAAGGGAAGCATATGCAATCCAGCACTTGGGAGACTGAGGCAGGAGGATTGTGAATTCAAGGCCACCCTGGGCTACCTAGTAAACTATGTCTTAAAGGAAAAAGGTGGAATCCTGTATTATATGGTCTTTTTCATTTAGCATAATGCTTTAAAACTCATGTTTTATAGCATGTACAGTACTTGGGTAATACATATCTTGTATGGGAATATCAAACTTCCTCTTCCATTTATTTCATGAGTTCATAGACATTTGAATTATTTCCATTTTGGTTATTGTTAATAATTCGCTATGGAATTTATGTGATGTGTTTATGTGGCATGTATCTTCATTGCTTTTAAGTGTGTATACGTAGAGGTGGAGGAGGTAGCTGGGTCTCTGAGTTCGAGGCCAGCCTGGTCTACATGGTGAGTTCTAGGATAGCCAGAGCTACATAGTAAGACTCTGTCTCAGCAAAACAACAACAACAGAAGGTTTTCACTTTTTAAAAGCTGTTATATAAAGCAATGGGTTTTTACTTATATGTGTCATTACATTTTTTCACCTGCCGTTGTAATATTTCTTGTCCCCCTGCAGATTCAGTAGTTGTAGTGTTCTTGTTGTTTTGAAAAGGTGTCATATAGCCAAGGACTCTCTTCCATTCCTGGTCTTTGTTTCTTAGTGTCTTGAGTGCCGGGAGACCGGTGCCAGGGCCCCAGCCACCCTACTTGATCATCAACTTTTCCTTTGTCTGGTACTGTGGGAGTGATCCTAGGCCTTTGTAGAGACAAGCACTGTATTACGGAGGTCTGTCCTTAGCCCTTTGCAAACTAAGTTTGTTTGTTTGTTTGTTTTCAAGATAGGGTTTCTCTGTGCAGCCCTGGCTGTCCTCTAGCTGTAGATCAGGCTGGCCTTGAATTCAGAGATTCACCCACCTCTGCCTCCTGGGTGCTGGGATTAAAGGTGTGCACCCCCACCACCACCCAGCCAGTTTACTTTCTTTTCTTTTTTTCTTTTTGGTTATTGGAGACAGGGTTTCCCTGTGTAACCTTGTCTGTCCTGGAACTCACTCTGTAGGCCAGGCTGCCTACTCAGAGATTGTCTGCCTCTGCCTACTGAGTGCTGGAATTAAAGGCATATGCCACCACGCCTATCTATCAGTTTACGTTTTTAAAATCACATTAATTAATCCCAGCACTGCTGGGAAGCCAAGGCAGGCGCATTAGCCAGTGCTGCACAGAGAAACCCTGTCTCAAAAATCAAAATGCAAATCACATTTATTAGTTAGTTTGTGTGTGTGTGTGTATGTGTGTGTGTGTGTGTAGAGATTGCTGGACAACTTGTAGGAGTTGGTTTTCTTTTTGTACCACGTGGGTCATGGGGATTGAACTCAAGTCATCAGGCTTGTTTGGTGAGTGATTCTTATTCCTCTGTTCACATCTTAAACCCTGCAGTTAGCCACAATTGTTTGTTCGTTTTAACTTTACATGTATGCATGTATGTCTGTGCGTCATGTGCATGTCTGGTGCTTGTGGAAGGCAGAGGAGGATGCCAGATCCTAGAGTTAGTTACAGGTGGATGTGAGCCACCATGTAGGAGCCAAGCCCGGGTTCCCTGCAAGAACAACAAGAGCTTTTAACCAACAAGCCATCTCTCCCTTCACCCGCAGCAGGGCTGTCTTTTTTGTTTGTTTGTTTATTATGTATACAATGTTCTGCCTACGTGTATGTCTGCACACCAGAAAAAGGCACCAGATCTCATTACAGATGGCTGTGAGCCACCATGTGGGTGCTGGGAACTGAACTCAGGATCTCTGGAAGAGCAGCCAGTGCTCTTAACCTCTGAGCCATCTCTCCAGCCCTGTCTTTTTTTCTTTAGATAAACTTGTGGGGCTGGGGTGGTGCTCTGATTGTAGGACACCTTAGCATGTACGAGTTCAACTCCCGCACTGTGTCCCTTTACCACCTATAGGCAGGAGGATCTCTTCAGTGCCTGACTCAAGCCTCTAGTTTGTAATGGATTCCTTTTACTTTCTAGCTCTGAGCCATTCAGTATGTAGCTTATTTAAATATGATTCCTTAAAATGACTTCAAATTGAACCTCAGGTCTTCAGGGCCAGTAGGTACATTGCAGGTGATCAGGAGCCATTTGGGTATTTGCTTTTGGGGTTCTCTTGGGCTCACTGCCTCTGTTGGGTCACTGACACTTTACTTAACACCTTTTCTGGCCTTGGTTTGCTTCAGTCGTGTGTTGCCCGGATAGTCTCACTGTGGTCCTCTTTATTGAGGCTGTTGGCTGAGTCTTGTTCATTGAGACAGTGGTGTTGTATTTCTTGCAGTAAGATTCTGGGGTTATCTTTAGGATACTCACTAATGGTTCTTGGTGGTCAGGGAAGAGGCAGCCAGTTAACAGTGTTAGAAAATCTGATACAACTTTTATCCTCTTGATAAAATGAAGTTGTTACACACACACACACACACACACACACGCACATGTAAAATTCATACTTGGTTTTAAAGTTAACATAGTAACTCAGATTTCCTGTGTTGTAAAAGTTACTGTGTGAACTAGATGCCCCAGGGCATTCTACATGTAAAACCTCTGAGGAATCTCTCAGAGTAGTTAGTCATTTTCATCCCTTGTTGTCTTGGTGGGGTTCTTTATGACACAGTGATGAAGTTGCTTCTTAAACCTGCAAGGAGAATTAATGTTAGCCTCCCCATGGCCGTGGCTGTGTCCTGTGATTCACGCACAGAGAGTCAGCCTGGCCAGTGGCACACAGCATGGCACTTGGCTTCTGTGCCCAGATGTGCAGCTTCCTGAGTGGAGTGCACACATCGCCTCCCCCCAGGCCTGCCCTCCTGCACTCTGTGATGGACCATAGAAAGAACTTCACAGATGAACATACTAACTGAGGTGGGTTTCTTCTGTCCATCTGAGGCGTGCACAGTCACATAGAGATTAGTTTGAAAAACTCCTAACACCTGGGAGGCAGAGGCAGGTGCATCTCTCTGTGAATTCCTGGACAGCTAGTGTTACACAGAGAAACCCTGTCTTGAAAAACCAAAAATCAAAAGAGAAAAAAGAAAGTCCAACGGGCTGGAGAGATTAAGAGCACTGGCTGCTCTTCCAGAGGTCCTGAGTTCAATTCCCAGCAACCACATGGTGGCTCACAACTATCCACAATGAGATCTGGTGCCCTCTTCTGGCCTGCAGGTGTACATTGCTGACAGAACATTGTATACATAAGAAATGAATAAATAAATAAATCTTTAAAAAAAAAAGAAAGAAAGCCCAACCTTCAAAACATTATTTAATAACATTTTTAAAATGTGGTTTTGTGTTAAAAATTTTTAAACATTAATTTGTGTGTGTGTGTTTCATGTTCCTGGGCTCAGGTGTGAGATCAGAGTACACCATTTCAGTCAGTTCTCTCGTCTGCCCTTTGATTCTAGCTAGGTGTCTGACTGGTCATCAGGCTTGGTGGCAAGCATCTTCACCCATTGAGCTGTCTTGCCAGCCCAAAATAACACATTTCAAATGCATATTTGCTGCAGTTTCAGATACGCATTTGATGTTGACTCAGCATCAGACGGTCCTTGATAACCTTAGGAGATTGCCTTTTCCTTTTGACATCTTGTCCTTAATGGTCTGAAGAGCTTGAGTTAGGATTCTGCTCTGTCTCGGGTAGCAGTGGAGACTGGAGCAAGGATTACATACACTTACATGTGGACAGGGCCCTCAGATGTGTGAAGACAGGAAGCACTTTTTGTCTTTATTAATGCATGACTGTATTTGCTGTTAATATTTAGTTGTCTTTTACAAAAGCAGTTTTGAGGGAGTCTGAAAGCTGGTTCAGCAGGTCAAGACACTTGCTACCAGGCCAGACGACACGAGTTAGATCCCTGGACTCCACATAGTAGGAGTCCACATATTGTCTTCTGACTTTCATGTGTACCCGTGTGGGTGTACATGCGTGCATGTGTGTGTTCCTGACATGGTGCTGGGATTGAGCCAGGGGCCTCGTGTTTGCTTGCAGGCGCTCTGCCGCTGGAACCAGGTCCCTAGGGCCTGTCACTTTGTAGCTCAGGGCTGGCGTTAAACACAGGACCCTCCTGCCTCTGCCTCGTAAGCACTGGTATTGCAGGCTTGTGTCCGTACACCTGGCACCAACACCCAAATCGAATAATGCCACATTCTAGGGTATTTGCTTCAGACCTCTGTTAGTTACCTTTAAATTTATTTTATGTGCATTGGTGCTTTGCCTTCATGTATGTCTGCGTGAATGTGTCGGATCCTCTGGAACTAGAATTAAAGACAGCTGTGAGCTGCCATGTGGATGGTGGGAACTGAACCCGGGTCCTCTGGAAGAACAGCTAGTGCTCTGAAACACTGAG
The DNA here is from genome assembly GCF_030254825.1 of Meriones unguiculatus. Lineage (NCBI taxonomy): Eukaryota > Metazoa > Chordata > Mammalia > Rodentia > Muridae > Meriones > Meriones unguiculatus. The sequence goes on from NC_083355.1 coordinate 14,735,303, forward strand.
CCGTCTCTTCAGCCCCTCTTTTAACCTTTAAAGATAAGGAAAATTATAGATTTTCCTCTGTTTGCTTCTCCAGAGGTAATAATCCCTGTTAAGTTGGCATATGTTGTTCCTAGCCACCACCACCCCTTTTTTGTGTGTTTTTTTTTTTTACAACCAGAGCCCTTAACTACTGAACCATCTCTCCAGTACCTATTCTTCTTATCTTACATGATTTCTTTTTCATTATTTATTTATTTATTTATTTCTTATCAGTTACATTTTATTAACTCTGTATCCGAGCCGTGTCCCGATCCCTCATTCCCTCCCAGTCCCTCCCTCCCTCCCTCATCTCCACCATGCCCCTTTCCAAGTCCACTGATGGGGGGGACCTCCTCCCCATTCATCTGATCCTGTTTTATCAGGTATCTTCAGGACTGGCTGCAAAGCCCTCCTCTGTGGCCTAACAGGGCTGCTCCTCCCTTGGGGGGTGGGGAGGCCAAAGAGCCAGTCATTGAGGTCCTGTTAGAAATAGTCCTTGTTCCCCTCACTTTGGGAAACCAATTGGGTGTTTTTTTTTTTTCAAGACAGCTCTGTGTAGCCTTGGCTGTCCTGGACTCACTTTGTAGACCAGGCTGGCCTTGAACTGACACAGATCTGCCACCTCTGCCTTCAAGATTACAGGCGTGTGCCACCACCCCTGACTTGTATCCCTATTTTTATTGTTGTGGCATGTATGTTTGTGTAGGAGTGTTTTATGCTTTTTATTAAAAAAAAAATAGTTTGTCAGTAGACCTGACCTGATTCACTTAGTACCCTGGGGTTGGACCACATGGCCTCCTTTGCATACTAAGCACATGCTTGGCCACTGACTACCCCACCCCATCTAGCGTATTTATTTGGGGTGGAGCCTCAGACTCAGAGAGCCACCTGCCTTTGCCCCCAAGTGCTGGGACTAAAGGAGCACACCTTCACCCAGCCTTCATTTAGCATTTCACTCTGTATTAGTGTTTCATGTTCCTCCCATCACCTCCAACTAGCTGACCTCAGGAGGTGATTTTTTCCTCAGTGTGTTGTATGTATTTATGTATGTGTGTCTGTCTGTCTGTCTGTGTTGTTAGGAAGAGTTTACCGTCTTTTTTTTTTTTAAGATTTTATTTGTTTTATGTATGAGTATTCCATCTGCATGTGCCCCTGCAGGCCAGAAGAGGGCATCAGATCTCATTATAGATGGTTGTGAGCCACCATGTGGCTGTTGGGAATTGAACTCAGGACCTCTGGAGGAGCAGATAGTGCTCTTATCCACTGAGCCATCTCTCCAGCACCGGGTTTAAGGTCTTCAGATTACATGTCTTCATGTCAGTTTTGACAGATTTTTTTATTTGTCCTTGTTCTTTTGAGACAGGATTTTTTTTTTGTGTAGCCCTGGCTGTTCTGCTACTCACTCTGTAGACCGGGCTGCCCTTAAACTCCCAGAGATCTGCCCGCCTCTGCCTCCTGAGTGCCGGGATTACAGATTAAAGGTGTGCACACCACTGCCCAGCTCCAGGTTATGATGTATGATTATGATTATCATTGGAAATCCATTGGGTGTATATTTGCATTTTACAACTGTTTTGAAGAGTTGTACCAAGTGAGGCGTGAGGGCTGGCTGTGGTGGTTACATAGTGTAGACCCCCCACTTTTTTTTCTGTGTAGCCTTGGCTGTCCTGGACTTGCTTTATAGTTTAGGCTGGCCTTGAACTGACTAATAGGCCTTTTTTTGTGATGTTCTGTGTGTTCTGTCTAAAATGCTAGCCACTAGTAATGTATGGCTCGCTGCCACCACCATGCTTAATTCTTTCTGGCTTTCACGAGATGCATGAGTTACTTCTCAAAGGCGAGCTCATTGACACATCAGCTCAGATGGTTGGTTTTGATAGTGGAGGAGAAACTTCACCTAAGTAGTGAAGACCTGAAGTATCCAGTAGGTTGTTAGCATAGTTCTGGTACTGGTTGAAACTCAGACAGAGCATTGAGCCCTCTGAGCATTTTTGAAAGGCAGTAATAATAGTAACTATCTGTTTAGGGACTGTGAGGAAAAAAATTGATAACAGGTTAAAAAGTGCTTAGCACTGGCCAGGCATGGAGGCACAGGCCTTTAAAGCCAGCACTCTGGAGGCAGAGGCAGGCAGAAATCTTTGAGTTCCTTTGAGGTCAGGTTGGTCTACAGAGCATGTCCTAGGTCAACCAGGTCTACACAGGGAAACTCTGTCTCAAAACTCTTTTGGGGGGCTTCCCCCCAAAATGTCCAATATCAGTCTTGGCACCTTGCAAGTACTCTGAGAGCTAACTGGGATGAACACCCAGGGAAAGGGGCAAATGAAATGTACTTGGACATGGCCTTGTGTGTAATACCCTATACTGGATCGGGACACTGTTCCAGATCAGGTGGCGGACAAGTCCTTGTAAGTTCTTGTGAATTTGTTTCACAATTTTTGGTTAGGTTTGTTTTTTTTGAAACAGGGTCTCTCTACGTAGTCCTGGCTGCCCTGTAACTCTATATGTGGACTAGGCTGGACTCAAATTCACAGAAACCTGCCTGACTCTGCCTCCTGAGTGCTGGGATTAAAGGCATGTGCCATCACAGCCACTAATTTCATAATTTTTAGAGGACGACTGTTAAGGACGTCACAGTTTTAAAAAGTTACATCATCCGTAGCTTGCATATGTGTATCAACTGGTGAAAGCTTTTGGTTTTCTTAGGCTGGAGAGAGGGCTCAGCAGCTGAGAGCACTGGCTGCTCTTGCAGGTGACCTGGGGTCTATCCCCAGTGCCCACATGGCTTCTCACACCTGTCTGTAACTCCAGTTTCAGAAGATCCAATAGCCTCTTCTGGCCTTTGAGGGCAGTATGCATGAATGTGGCACACAGATGTACCTACAGGCAAAACAGCTGTACACATACAGTAACAGAAAAAGAATTGGATTTTATTGATTGGAGAGCACCAACATGCAGGAAATGTACTTCCCTCATTTCTGTTCAGTGCTGACATCTGTCTTTCAGATGTCATATCCCAGCATTTTCTTCATGTACTTAGAATGGTTTTTATGAAGTCTAGAAGTTGGAAAAGAACACAAATAATAGTCCTGGAAAGCAGTGGCTTCTGGATTTAATCTTGGCGTGACCTCTGTATCTTATCTTTACTTTGTCACTAAAAAAAAAATAATGTTTTTTAGTTGCTGTAGTAAGTAAGTCATGATCAACTCACTAAAAGAGTGAACACAGGAGCCAGGACTACACAGTCAGTGATGAGGAGGGCAGACTGTCAGACACAGGTAGGAATTACCTCACAACATCATGGTGGTGACATTTGAGTGAAACCTGGAGTTGTTTTTTGTGTGTATGTGTGTGTGTTTGAGACAAGGTTTCTCTGTGTAGCCTTGGTTGTCCTGGGCTTGCTGTGTAGACCAGGCTGACCTCGAACTCGCAGAGATTCACCTGCCTCTGCCTCCCTGAGCACTGGGATTACAGGTGTGCACCGCTGAGCCCATCTAGCAGCACTGATTTAAAAGGTGAATGTGAGTTGTTTTTTGTTTTTTTTTTTTTTTAATTAAAAATGGAAAATGAAGTGAAGATTGTGACTTCGATGCATATTTCTAAAACTCAGGCATATGGAAAACTCCCTGCAACAGTTTGTTGTGAGTACAGGGAGGTGTTTCCTCATGGACAGTTTCCAGTTTCTTCGTGGACTACAACTTCTGCCCCGAAAGCTTCAGGGTTCTTTAAAGTGGCTGTGCACACTGCCACCTTGCCCTCCTGCTGGAGCCGGCAGCCCTCTGCGCTTTCTGCATCTCCTAGTGCTGGCCCTCTGGCCCACTGTCTGCGGCCATTTCCCCTTTTGCAGGCTTGTCTGTCTTAAGCGTCAGCTTCCTTTTCATGGTCTGTTATTCTACTGGTTCCTCCCGAGGCCTTTTGCTGTTTTTTCCTTTTACTTTTCTTCCTTAGTTTCCAGAAAGCCTCCTCACTGCTTGCTTTTCTAGTGTTTTCGAACTTTGGCTGTATGTCAGAATGAACTGAGCAGATGGGTGAAATACAGATGACCAGACTTCTGGAGTTCTATGCAGTTGGGTCCCACACTCTAGCCAAGGCTGACCTGAATGATTTTGTTGCATCTCCCCAGTTTTGAAGCTAGTTTTTCACATACCAAGGAGCCTGTGGTTGGAACCCTAATTTCCTAGGTGGAGATGGGGCAAGAGATTATGAACCTGACACACCACAGATGCCAGTTATGTTTATTTTGTTTTGAGACAGGGTCTCTCTACGTAGCCCAGGCTGTCTTGGAACTTAGTATGTAGATCAGGCTGGCCTCAAACCCGCAGAGAACTGCCTCTGCCTTCCATGTGCTGAGATTAAAGGTGCTGGGCACTCTAGTCCAGGCTGGCCTTAAATCTGCCAGGTCCTGAGATTACAGGTGTGTACCACCACAGCACTTGAATCTTTGAATTTGGCATAATCTCTCGTTTGCATTTACATAAACTCACTCTTAGTTATTAGTAGCAACATTACCTGACTCATTCTTTTCCCCCTCCTCTTCCTACTCCTCCCATTTTTGAGAAAAGGCTGGCCTCAAAAGAGTTGCAGCAGTTTTTACCCAAGCCTTCCAAGTGCTGGAGTTACCTGATACCCCAGCACTCACTTTTTCCTTGGAAACAATACAAAAATGCGTGAGATACCTCAGATTATGAAAGTGCTGAAAAATCAGTCATCTGTTTTTGGCTCCCTGTTCTCCCCAGAAGTAACTCCTTTTCAAAGACAACCTGACCTCCAGGGCATACTTGTCCCTCTCTTTATGCCAGTGCCTCCCAGTTCATTGTTCTGTCCAGAGGCCGGTTCCTCCCTTAACAATTCAAGGTAAAAGGGATTTCATGGGAAAGCAGCTTGAGCCCCTGGATTCTAGCCCCAGTACCGAAAAAGGGAAAAGGGATGTTATTTTTATTCCTTTTCTTTTTTTCCTGGCGCTGCAGTTTGTACCTGGGGCCTTTGTGCCAGGCAAGCGCTCCACCACTGAGCAGCATTTCCAGCCAGCTGCTTCATTTCAGCACGTTGATGCATGTAGATGCTTCATAATTGACTGAACTGTTGACACATGTTGAGGCTAAAGAGGAACAGGTGCTCTGTTGAATGAAGTATTTTTGTGCTTCATTGTGTGTGAGTAGATTCACCTGTGGGGTAGAATCAGGAGGCAAAGGGAATTTCTTTTTTTTGAGACAGGTTTCTTTGTGTATTCCTGGTTGTCCTGGAACTCACTCTAGACCAGGCTGGCCTCAAACTCACAGAGATCTGCCTGCCTCTGCTTCTCAAAGGCACGTACCACCATTGCCTGGCAGGGAATTTTTGATTTTGCCATATTGCTAAGTGTGGTGGCACATTTCTTCGCAGGCGGATCTCTGTGTTTGAGGACGGCCTGGTCTACAGAGTGAGTTTTAGGACAGCCAAGGCTACCTGTATTGGAAAAAAAAAATTTTTTTTTTTAAACCCAAGTCAGAAGTGGTGGCCCACTTGGAAGGTAGAAGCAGGCAGATCTCTGTGAGTTCAAAGACAGCCTGGTCTATATAGTACAGTCAGGACAACCTGAGCTACATCAAGGGAGCCTCTGTTTAGAACCGAGGGAGCTCCTTTGGTGTCGGGGCTGGGAGGCCAGTTGTGTGTCTAAGCATAGTCTGTGCTGCCAGCTCTACACCCTGTGGAGTCTGGAGGCCTTCTTGCTTTACCCCTAAAGTCAACAGGGTATTCATTCCGTACCTAAGTCCGGCTGCCTCAGCTCCCTTGTTTCCAAAGCTAAGGGACGAAGTAAGGGAATTTACAGTTGTGACCAAATGGAGGAGGGGGAGAGAAATCTAACACCCTTCCCACAGAGCCAGTGGCCTATTCAGAATTTATAAAAAGCCGGGAAACAAAGGCAGGGCGTATGTAAATGTAACTGTAGGTTAGCTTGATCTGTTTTTTCCTGGGTCCCACACTATCTCTGAAGGGTTTATTTAAATCTCTTCTGATTAAAATAGGGTCTTAAAAAGCCCCGTTTTAAAAGAGAAAAGAAGCCATTTTGTAGGGTGGGCAATCCTACCCATTCCCAGTTCTTTGTTCCTAGGTGTTTTGATAGGTGGGAAGCTGAGGCTTTCTTTTTTTTTTTTTTTTTTTTTTTTTGTCTTTGGAATAGTACTTTAGGTGTCAGGTTCCTGCATTCATATAATTTTGCTAGTGGAAACAGTCAATTGTCTTAGTGAGGGTCAAGGGTCAGTATTTTTTTAAGAGTATCTTCTCTGGCCCTGCCCTGCTGTTCACTGCCTGAAACATCTTTAATTGCCGTCTATACACCATAGAAGACCAGAGGACATAGGAAACTCAGAGGAAATGGTGGAAGAGCCCCAGCACGTGGGTCCTGGGTGTTAAAGTCCTACCTGCTGCAGGGCGTGGCTGCCATGCCCTGCCCTCTACCGAAGAATGGGCTTCTCCCCCAGAGGCCCTTCATTGTAGAACAAGACTCCTTGGGTCTATCACCCCTTTTTGCCCTATCTCCTCCTTTCCCCCTTCCTGTCTGGTCTCCCCCCCCCATCCCCCAGCGCACAGGCTCCTTTTCTCCCTTCCCCTCCCTCAATGCTCCTGGTAAATGTGCATTTATACAATATAGCTTCGTCTGGCAATTAGCTCATACCATTTTATTTGATCGATCATCCAGGATTGAACTCATGTTATCAGACTTGGCAGCAAACACCTTCTCAACAGCCCCAGTTTCAGGGACTTTCTTTCATTTCTTTTTTGTTTTTATTTTTTGATATGTGTTTATTTTTGTTTTTATGTATATTGAGTGTTTGCATGTATGTCTGTGTACTGTGTGCATGCCTGGTGCATGCCTGGTGCCCATAGAATCCAGAAAGGGAGTCAAGTCCTCTGGAACTGGCGTTACAGATGGTTGTGTGGGTACTAGGAATTGAACCTAGGTCCTCTGGAAGAGCAGCCAGTGTTCTTAACCTCTGAGCCATCTCTCTAGTCCCCTCCAGGGACTTTGTAACGGCCATGTTCAATAAGCAGCTAAGGAACATAGGAACTTGCTCCATAAACCATTCCTTTGCTGTGCTAAGTTATATGGAAGCAGATGAGTCGAAAGTCATGTTGAAGACATGAGACAGACTGCCTGTAATGTGGCATCAGCGCCACTTGGGTTTCTGTCCCTGCTAGGTGTGCAGGGGTGGGCAGCTGCATTTCTCACTGTGTATATTCCACATCCCTGTCTGGCCAACAGTGACCGCATTTTCTTTCACAGCAAGTGTGGCTATGTTCTAATCTGAAAAATGTGTTCTCAGGAGGCTTGTGTATTAGGCTACATTGTGTCCATCAAGGGTCTTTCTGTTTGTATTCTTTGGTGCTACTTTTTCTCTAGTCCCATGTACCACTTGGGTACTAGAGAAATTGAAGGTAGAAACCCAGGGAAGGAGCTGAAGAGCAAATCAGTGTCTTGGTTATTAATAAAACTTAGCTATACAAGAATGAATTTAGATAGCCCAGTGGGATGTTGCAAGCCTATAATCCCAGCACTTGGGGAAGCAGAGGCAGGCAGATCTCTGAGAGGCCAGCCTGGTCTACAAAGGGAGTCCAGGACTGCTAAGGCTATACAGAGAAACCCTGTCTTGAAAAATCAAGCAAACAAAGAATTTAGTTGATCTTATTAAAATTACTTTTGAAAATTAGAAAGTGGATACCAGCAATTAAGTGTAAAAGAAACATTTTAGAAATAACTTGTTCCTTTCAACAAGACTTTCTTTTTAAGCTTCAGTTTAATTTATTATTGTGTGTATGTGTATATGATTCGGGTAGGGGCATGCTGCAGTGTACACTTTGAGGTCAGAGGACAACTTTGGGGTTTTCATCAAGTGTCTTTACCCATTGAGCCCTCTGTCACTTGTAAGGCTTAATTACAAAGCAGGGCTGGCTGTCTACCTCAGACTTGTTTAAAGGGTTAAATGCTATATGTGAACATGTACAGACCGAAGTTTTCAGTGTGTGTGTGCGTGTGTATGTTTGTGTATGTGCATGCATACAAACACAGAATGTGTGTTTGTACATACATAGACAAATAAGACACCTAGATGTAGTGTCTGGTTTGTGTATGTGTGTGGATACATAGTGTGTAGATGGATGGATGGGTGGGTAGGTGGGTAGGTGGGTAGGTGGGTGGGTGGATAGATGATGGGTGGATGGGTGGGTGGAAGGATGGATGGATAGATGATGGATGGATGCCTGTGTGTACCTAATTGGTTGGTGTCTCAGGCAAGACATCGCTGTCCTCTTCAGTGCTGGGACTTGTCTGCTCTCTTGCCTTCTTTTCCAGTCCTGAGCCTGCATTTGGCCGGCTCTGTGTACCAGCACTTCTGGTGAAAGTGGGGCACATGGGAACCTCTATTGGTGGGAGGAGCCTGGCCGATTGAGCAGGAGGTCTGCTGCCCCACCCCAATGCTGGTCACCTTATATATAGTTAATTTTTTTCCAGTTATATTTTGTCAAATTCTTATCAACACATTGAAAAAGACCACTTACAGTTAATTCTTAGGTAAATAAAAGGTAATTGATTATACTTTTTTTTTTTTTTAACTTCTGGTTTAGAATTGAATGGGAAGCCAGGAGTAGCGGCACACACCTTCAATTCCAATTCCAGGACAGGCAGAGCTACACAGAGAAACCCCATCTTTGAAAAACCAAAAATAAGCAAACAAAGGAATCAAATGAGAAATTCTGAATTTAGATTTTTTTTTTGTAGTCTTAACAATCAGAATTAAATCATTGTGTTGGTATGGTGACTTAGCTTGTAATTCCATCTACAAATGGGCTGTATAGCTCAAAGCTAGCCAGGGCTGCAGCGTGGGGTTGTGTCATAGAAATGAATGAACTAAGTCGTTGGCTCTTGTTATTGTTGTTTTTGAAGCAGCATCTCACTGTTTAGGCCAGGCTGGTCTGAAACTTCTATTCACCTGCCTCTGTGTCCTGACTCTTGGGATACAGGCAGTGTGTACCCTCACACCCAGCTGCTGTTATTTTTGCTATTGTGTAGTTCTGGGGATGAGCCCAAGGCCTACGCGTGCTAGGAAGTGCTCTACCACTGAGCTCTGTGCACCCTTTTGCCCCTGATCTTGCTGTTTTCCAACTTGAGTGTTGTATAAAAGCTGATGGTATGTTTGTAGGAGCAAGGTGCTATTTGACCTGTGATGACACCATGTCCTTGTTTACAGGTAGGCGAAAACCAAGAGTGCATCGGCCTCGTTCTCCAATATTAGAAGAAAAAGACATCCCGCCCCTTGAATTTCCCAAGTCCTCTGAGGATTTAATGGTGCCCAACGAGCATATAATGAGTGTCACTGCCATTTATGAGGTGGTGCGGAACTTTGGCAGCGTTTTAAGGTTGTCCCCCTTTTGCTTTGAGGACTTCTGTGCGGCTCTTGTGAGCCAAGAGCAGTGCACACTCATGGCGGAGATGCACGTGGCGCTTCTGAAAGCGGTTCTGCGAGAAGAGGACACATCCAACACCACCTTTGGCCCCGCGGACCTGAAGGACAGTGTGAATTCCACCCTGTATTTCATCGACGGGATGACGTGGCCCGAGGTCCTGCGGGTGTACTGTGAGAGTGATAAGGAGTACCATCACGTCCTCCCTTACCAGGAGGCAGAGGACTACCCGTACGGGCCGGTGGAGAACAAAGTCAAAGTCCTGCAGTTCCTAGTCGACCAGTTCCTCACCACCAACATCGCCCGGGAGGAGCTGATGTCTGAAGGGGTCATCCAGTACGACGACCATTGTAGGGTCTGTCACAAACTGGGAGATTTGCTGTGCTGTGAGACATGCTCAGCTGTGTACCATTTGGAATGTGTGAAGCCGCCTCTTGAAGAGGTACCAGAGGACGAGTGGCAGTGTGAAGTCTGTGTAGCACACAAGGTGCCTGGGGTGACTGACTGTGTTGCTGAAGTCCAAAAGAATAAACCATACGTTCGACACGAACCTATTGGCTATGACAGATGCCGGAGGAAATACTGGTTTTTAAACCGAAGACTCATAATGTAAGTAAATCTGGCCATCATTTGTGTACACGCTTAGAGGGAAACCCTTTTCCTTCATGGCCGATATGGCAGAGCCGTGCCATGTTGATGCAGAAGGCTGGGATTTACTAATGAATTGTAGGGAAAGGCTTGTGATGGAAGAAGTATGGTATTTCAAAAACTGAAGCGACTGGGTTCAGGTGCGGAGTGTGTGCCATTCACTTCAGTACCCAGTGTCCTGCTGCCCTCCCGCAGCCCGCTGAGAGCTTTGCACCTGACTTGGTGTTAGGGCTTGAGCCTCCTCTTTACTTTTAGCACAAGGCAGTAGGAGCAGCAGGAGCCAGCCTGCCTGAGACCGGGTGTTCTATATTGGCTGCAGTCCCAAGGAGATTCTGACACATGGGATTATAGTCTGAGTCATGGGGTTTCAGGCCTGTGGGGCAGGAGGATCCCAAGTTCAAGGCTTGTAGAACAGAGCAGGCTACCTTGGGGAGTTTAGCACGACCCTGTCTCAAAATAAAATGAGAGGCTGGGGAGCTGGTTTACTGGTGTTAGTGTGTGTGAGGCCCTGTGTTCAGTTCCAGCACCACAGAAGTGGACAGATGTGCAAAAAAAGCCCCGAATCAGGGGCAAGTGGGGTCAGGGGTTGCTGTGCTTAGCCTCTTGGGGGCGCCAGGCAGTGTTGGAGTCTGGGCTGAGGACTGAGTGTCCTTAGAACCCTGCTAGAGGATACCGACCACTTGGTATGTTGAGCTTCTACAGTGTTGAGGCTTTCTTCCAGCTCTTAGACTTCGGTGGAGAGAAAACGCAGATGAAGATGGACTTCAGGGCGAGGTGCGGAGGGAGAGCAGTGAGAGCTGACACTTGATTTGTTGTCTGATTTACTGACTCACTTTGCTGGAAGCCTGTGGAATTTCCCCTGTCTCTAGGGACAGACTACACAACTGGTGCCGTGGAGGTGTACGGTGACAGGTCTCGTGTGGATCTGTTGCCACCAGTGGAGTATTTGTTTGGCATTTTGCCGGCTGCCCTCCCCTGAGCTCTTCTGTTACTTGTCTTGTGCTATCACTTTATTGAGTGTTGGACTATTTTTGCCTTCCCTCTCCAGTTTTCCTCTTTGAGGCGAGCACGTGGGTGTGCATGCATGCATGTGGGTGTGCATGCATGCATGTGTGCGTATGTGTGTGTATATGTGTGTTTTATTTGGACAGAGTCTCATTCTGCAATTAGTTCTGGCTGGCCTAGAATTTACTGTGTAGAATAGACCTTAGACTCACAGAGACCTGATTGAGAATTTTTTTTATTATTTTAAATATTGACTTTTTTTTTAATTGTTGTTTTTAATTTCCAAGACAGGGTTTCTCTGTATAACCTTGGCTGTTTCTCTGTATAACCTTTGCTGTTCTGGACTCACTTTGTAGACCAGGCTGGCCTTAAACTCACAGAGATCCTCCTGCCTCTGCCTCCCAAGTGCTGGTATTAAAGGTATGTGACATAGTTTAAATATTCTCTAAGCCCTGCTGTTAACTTTTTCTTAGCTGCTACCATGTATTTAATTTTTGTATATGTAAGAGTGTTTTGCATGTACCTGTCTGTGCACCATGTTTGCAGTACTCCCAGAGGCCAGAAGAGGGCGCCCCTGTAACTGGAGTTATAGGGGTGAGTCACCTTATGAGTGTTGGGTCCTCTTGAGAGCAGCCAGTGACTTACTCTGTAATCTTGCTCCCCCCCCCACTTTCACATTTGATCTGTTGGTCTGTCTGTCAGTCCGTCCGTCCGTCCGTCCGTCCGTCCACGTTTTTAAAGTATTTGTCTGCACTGTGTCTGCCCGGTACCCAAGAGGCCAGAAGTGACTACTCGATCCCCTGGAACTGTGTGGGGGGCGGGAATTGAACCCAGGATCTTTGCAAGAAGAGTATACCACTCCCCACATCCCAAGAAAAAAGGCCAGCAGTGGTGGTGCACCCCATTAATCTCAGCACTGGGGAGGCAGTGGTAGGCAGATCTCTGTGAGTTAAAGGTCAGTCACAGCTCCATAGAGAGTCCATGTCTAAAAACACAAAACCAAACCACAGAAACCAGTTAATGCTCTGAACTGCTGCGCTGTCTCTCCAGCCTCATTTTTTTTATTTATTTATTTTTTAAGAGTTCTTTTGTCCTATTATTATTTGTGAAAATAACAACACGAGTCTTTACTTTTAAGGAGTGTAACAGAATCCTGATTTTATTTTATGGATATAGTGTTTTAACATCCTGAGTGAATTATCGTAATGTTTTGTTTTCTTAAGACAGGCTCTCCGTAGCACAGACTGTCTTTCAGTTCCCAGCAGTCTTCCTTCCTCAGTCTTTGAAGTGCTGGGACATAGGATGAGTCACCACACCAGGAGTCTAGCTGGCTCTTGAGTGCTGGGTACAGGTGTGTTTCTTTACCCCACTGCTGCATGGCTTAATTTTTTCTGTGCTGCCTCCACCGTTACTTGTTTTGGTCTTTAGCCCCAGATGTCTGTTCTTCCTTAGTTTTAAGCTGTTGGTTAATACTGTGGAACTACCAGCTCGTTGGCAGCATTAAGCAAGTGGGGGGGGCCATATCAATTTCAGGCCGAACGAGGGGTGACAGGCAGTGTGTGTTAGAAGCCCCGCTGTCCGGCTCCTTTTCTGGCGAGCTGCTCAGAGCACAGCGGCCGTGTCGGCGGCATGTGCTGTGCGTGCAGCATTGCTGTGTTCCCGAAGGCCTCAGTTCTGAATTGCTCACACCAGGCCTGGAGGCTTTTGAGCCAGAGAATTTCAGCTCTGCTGTATTCCCTAGAGGCCAGACCTTTGGCTTGGAGAGGTGGTCTCAGAGGTCTGCTTAAGCAGCCTGCAGCCAATTCTGTTTCAGAGCTGCAGCCCCCACCCCAAAATGCCTGCCAACAGTGGGGTGGGATTCTCAGCTGCCTTGGGGTTAGGCTTTTTTGGCGGTTCACTTTGATCATGTGACCACCTGCTTTCAGCTTTTTCAATTGTCTTTCCTTTATTCTGAATTTATGTCTTTAAAAAATTCTTTTTAAAAAGTCATTTCGTTATGTTTTTAAACAAGCTATTGCTGTCAGCCTTTTTTGTCTTGTAGACAGGGTTTCTCTTTGTAGCTTTGGCTGTTCTGGAACGCTCTCTGTGGATGAGGCTGGCCTTAAACTCACAGAGATCCTCCCTCTTTCGCCTCCCTGAGAGCTGGGTGATAGGCATGGGCTATTATTTGCGTGGAGGATAGGGAGCATGCACTGCACGCGGTCAGCGCCTGTGTGAGACATCTTTTGCGTGGAGGATAGGGAGCATGCGCTGCACGCGGTCAGCGCCTGTGTGAGACATCTTTTGCGTGGAGGATAGGGAGCAGGCACTGCACGCGGTCAGCGCCTGTGTGAGACATCTTTGGGAGTTGGTTCTTTGCTCCTATCACCTGGGTCACAGTTGCTGACGAGCACCTTCATCCACTTGAGCCTCTTTCTCACTGGCCCGTTCCTTGGCCTTTTAGATGTTGGTTTCCATAGACTGTTTTTTTTCTTGAGCGACTTAGAGACCAGAGGTGTCTGGTGCATGTGTAGACACAGCTTGACGTCTTTGAGATCTAGGTGATTTTTAGTTTTAGAAGCCTGCGGATAGTAGCTAATAAGATAAAAAATAAACAGTCCAAAGCAACGTTTATTGAGCACCTAATATGTACCTCACTTTGGGTGTCCTGAGCATTTTATATCCAGTTCCTTACGACAGTGCTGTAATATAGGTTCTATACCTGCCTGTGATTTACAGATGGTGAGACTAAAGCTATGGGAGAGTAAATAACTTAGTCCCAACGCTTTGTATCTGTTTGCAGGTGAGACCTCAAGTCGTCTGTAAGAATGTTTCTGATAGTGTCAGAGTGTCCCCATGCTGGCTGGCGGCCGGCAGCTGTCTGTAACTGCAGTTCCAGGGAGCCGAAACCTCTGGGCTCCATAGGCACGGAACACACACACACACACAACTAAAAAGAATAAAAACAAGTATGTTTTCAAAACAGTGTTTCCAGCCTCACTGTATACTGCAGTCAAGCTTCTAAACAATCCCTTTGAAAGCCTGCTACTTGAGTTTTAGAGTTAAGGTGGTAGCGCTGACTGCGCTTCCAGAGGACCAGCACCCACCTTGTCACTGCCTGACGCTCTAGTTCTGAGGTGTCTCACGCCCTCTTCTGGCCACTGTGGGCACTGCGTGCATGTGGTATAAAAAACCATATTCAGGAAAAAAAAAACCTTAAAAAACAAAAACAACACATATAACTGGGGGAGAAAGCCTCTCTGATAGTTTTTGGTTTGTGTGCACAGAGTGTATCTGAGATCTTTTATATTTAGAAATAAAGGAATTTTTAGAAAACAACTAAAATTTAACATTATTGCTTTTACTCAGTAAATAACTTAAGCAGGTATACCCAAATAAAGAAGATAAAATAAGACTTAAGGAAGGAAAGGACTTATAATTTGTGAATGTCCATGAGCATTGGAAATCAAGTGGTCTGAAGGACTGAAATCACACTTTAAAGCACTTGTGGATTAATCAGTCATACGGTATTGATGACGTTAAATAGTCTCTTAGTGGAACAGCAAGTTCATTCATTTAATTTTGGTTTGGAAATAATGTTTTATGACATTGGATTTAATGTTGGTTTTATAAGCTCTGATCTCTCAGATTTCATGCTTGGTGTATAGGAAAGTACACAAATTAATGATTACTCAAACAAATATGGATCTCTTTTTTTGTTTTGTTTTGTATTTATTGTTGTCTGTTTGGGTATTTGCCAGTATGTGTGTTTATTATGTGTGTGCCTGTTGCCTGAATCGGCCAGAAGATGAGGTTAGGTCCCCTGGGACTAGTGTCCGAGCTGCCCTGTCAGTGTTAGTGGATGCTCGGCCTGTGGCCCTGGTCCTCTTCGAGAGCAACCTGTGCGCCTAACCTACTGAGCTGTCTTTTTAGCTCTTGGTTTGTATTTTTGAAACAGAATTTTCCTAGGTAGACCAGGCTGGCCTCAAGCTCGCAGAGATCAGCCTCAGCCTCAGCCTCAGCCTCCAAAGTGCTGGGATCAAAGGCGTGCGCCACCACCGACCTGACTAGCAATATGTTTTAATGCTCTGATGTCTTGAGTATTTTCTGTTTAACATCAGCGAGGAATCTTTAAATGTTAATAGTTATACAATACCCTGTGCCTATGTTAATAATTAGAAGTAAATCTGAACGGTTTCTGTGTCATTTATGAGAGTTAGATTCATATACTTTGAGGTTAAGTGTTCCTTGTGGTGGACATATGTAGAAGCTGGGAAGGTTGCAGAGCCTTGTAAACTGTTCAGGCAACTCACTAGAAGTGGAGCTTTGCCACATGTTTTTCCTGGAAGCCTAGAAGTTGAAAATGTTGACTCTCAGAGGCCCTGGTGCTCATAGTAGAGGAAGGCCTCAAAACAAAGTCTGCTCGTGAGCAGTATTTTAATTATGATGCTAGCAGCAAGTAGAAAACTGCCTTTACTAAGTGAGCATTACAGTATGTAATGCTATAGGTTGGTGACACGTGCAGTAAGAGAGCAATTCTATATGAATTTATGCCAGCAGATGCCATGTCTAGACTAGATTCTGGGAAACTCTCCTACCCACCCTCCCAATGCTGTTCTCTGTTAGCTGAAATGCTTTCTAAAGAGTTACTTATTTGTTTATATTTGAGACAGAGTTTCTCGGTTTAACAAAGCCCTAGCTGTCCTGGCCTCATGCTGTAGACCATGCTGGCATCAAACTCAGAGAAATCTGCCTACCTCTGCCTCCCGAGTGCTGGGACTAAAGGTGTGCACCATTATGCCCAACTTGAAGTAGTCTTCTAAAACTTTTTTTTTTTTTGAGACAGTGCCTCTTTTTATCTATCTATCTGTCTGTCTATCTAAATTTTTTGTGCTTTGCTGTTTTGCTTGCATGTCTGTGTTGGGGTATTAGATCCCCTTTAACTGGAGTTACAGTCAATTGTGAACTACCATGTGGGTGGTGGGAATTGAACCTGAGTCCTGGAAGAGCAGCCACTGCACTTAACCAATGAGCTGTCTCCCTCTCCAGGTGCCCTCTGTCCCCCCCCCTTTTTTTTCAAGACATGGTTTCTCTATGTAGCTCTGACTGGCCCGGAACTTACTCTGTAGACTAGGCTGGCCTTGCGCCCAAAGAGCTCCACTTGCCTCTGCTTTCCAGGGTCAAAGGCACGGAGCTCCACTGCTCGGCCCTTTATTTTTATTTTTTAAAGTTTGTGTGTGTATGGCGGCAGGTGCCATTGGAGGCCGGAGGCATTTGGATGCCTGGGGCTGGATTTGTGGGCAGTTGTGAGCCATCCGCCATGGGCACTGGGAAACAGACCCGCACCCTCTGCAAGGCAGCGCAGGCTGCTAGCTTCCGAGCCATCTCTCCGGGCCTTCTTTACGTATTTCAGTTGACGCAGCCCCACAGCAGTAGGTAGCTGCATGAACTGTCAGACGAACTGTCAGTGTTTTCAGTGGAGAAGCAGAGAGGGTCAGATCACACAGCTTGTGGTAGAGTCAGGATGGAATCAAGATGACTGCAGGACAAGTGCTCCTGACTGGCAGGTGCTGCGTTGTTGGTACTGTTAGTAAAGGGTCACCGGGACAAAACTGTCAGGAATGAGGTCAGTCCTGGAGGCCAGAAGTCCAACCTCAAGGTGTCAGCAAGGCTCTGGGAAAGAGAACCTGTTGTCTTCTGCTGTTGACAGCTTAACTACTGACTTTGCTTCAAGTCAGTCACGGCCATTTCTATCAGGTGCTCAAGATTTTCCTTCAGCCTCTTGTCCATACTCAATTCCAAAGCCTCTTCCATAGTTAAGGATGTTTACAGTAGCACTCCACTTCCTGGTTCCAAGATCTGGGCAGCTGCTGGGGCCCCTTTGGTAAAACACTACTAACGGCTCAGAGTCGTGCAGCCCTGACCCTGAGACCCTGGAAGCCAGACTCTGAGGGCTCTCTGCGGCTGCCCTGGGCCTCTCCAGGTCCTGGACAGGCCTGTCTCTGTAGGGTGGCTTTTCTCTGCACCGCCTCCCCTCCTCTTGGGAGGCCGCTGGAGTCTGGGGTGATTTCATTTCAAAGCCTCTGGGTAAATACAAGCTACACCAAAGGCTTAGTTAGGCCTTGAATTTGGGGCCCCTTACAGGCCTTCTTATTCGTCTGTGGATTTGTTGAGAGAAGCTTGAAGCTTCCTGAGAGTCACTTTCAGAAGTCAAACCCACCTCATGTGTGTCCCGGTAGAGGTCAAGCTGTGCAGCGCACACTTGGAATATGTGTGTTTGCAGATTTGTTTTCCTTCCCACCCTGTCTGCGTCTGCCACCCTGTGAATTGGTGGGGGACATTTGGCATTGAGCACCAGAGGGGCAGCTGGGCCAGTTCCGGGAGCCAGGGCTCACGGGCCAAAGCTTCCTCCAAAGCCAGAGAGACCCACCATCAGCACTCAGTTATTCCGGAGAGAGGCAGCTGTCCTAGTTCAGTCAGGTCCTGGGCTGTGACCAGATAGACTGGAAATAGCCCCAGAGCGCCAGTGTGGCAGACAAGGCGCCCTGGGCAGCATCGGCAGCGGTGGTTGGGGTTTTGCTACTCTGTTTGTAATGAGCTTATTCTACCTCCAGAGAGGAAGCTGTCGGTGGGAATATTACATATTTTTGATGAGCAGAAGAAAGGGCACCCCGTTTTTAGAGAGGTGTTAACAAGGGAGTGTGTGGTATGCGGTGTGTGCGCATGGCGTGTGGTGGAGGTGTTCGAGCATGCGTGCCTGAGAGGAGAGCGTGAGACAGTAGAGTGGCTGCTGGGAGCCATTGGAAGGGTTTGTACGGAGGCGGTGTTAGATGTACTTCACACCCTGCCAGCAGACAGAATCAGAACTAATTGTTGCAGTTACTCCAGGTTTGAGTAATTTCATTATAATAAAAACTTACTGAAAGCAACTGAGTGTAGAATGGGCGCCGCCTGAGGCAGTGAGGTTGTTGTAGAGGGGAAATTCCGCAGCGACCACGAGAGTCCATATGCCCTTTAGTTGTTAGGGACCCTTTGCGTCATTGTGGGTTGCTTGAGGAAATCTGCAGATTGGGGACCTGGAGAGATGGCACAGTGGTTAAGAGCTTGCTGCCTGTCTAACAGAGGGCCCAAGCTTGCTTCTGAGCCCCCATCAGGTGCACACAGACTCCCGGAACTCCTCTCCAGGGGATGCCATGCCGTCTCCTGGCCTTCACAGGCACGCTCACAGTGGTAGACATAACGACTACACATTATACATACATAATAAAACAAAATCTAAGAAGTTGGCAGAGTGTCCACTTAGTTGAATTTGTTCCTATTATAGTATCTTATTTTCCGAATTGTTTACCAGTCAGCAGTGTGACTCCGGGTGAATGGAGTCTCAAGTTAAGGCAGACTAAGGTCTCATGCAGTAGCCCACTGTATTCAGGGCAGCAGACGGTTTGTCCTCCGAGGTTTAAGAGCACACGAGTGAAGCGTCCCGTCACAGGGACAGGCCTCGTGTTGTGGGCAAGCTACGCAGGCAAGAACGTGTTTTCCATAGGGGCATGTCAACAAGTAACAAAAACCAGCTGTGAGGACTAAGCTCATTCCTGTCCGCTGCACCTGGAAGGGGCACAAAAGCGCCTTGTGAGAACAATTCCCTGGTTTTGAAGAAACTGAGGCCACAGGATCCATGTTGTTTTCTTGGAGTTTTCTCAGCCCTTCAGAATTCCCCTTACCCGACTCTGCTCTTGAATGGTGTTTTGACACATAATGAAACCTTACACTCACCAAGTGTCTGTCTTAGAACTTTAAACTTTAATTCTTTAAAGAATTATACTTATGTACTTTGTTTGAGTATCTCTATCTGTGGTTTGTATGTATCTGTATGGGTATGTGCACAGGAGTGCAGTGTCCATGGAGGCTCCAAGAGGGCATCAGGTCCCCTGAAACTGGCAGAGTACAGGCAGTTGTGAGCCACCTGACGGAGGTGTTGCCAAGTCCTCTACATGAGCAGTACCTGCTCTAACCACTGGGCCATCTCTCAGCACCATCCCCTAAAATAGTTCTTGTGCAGGATTTTTTTTTTTCTCAGTTGAAACCTGTAGCTGCAAGCCACATTACTTGTCAGCTGTGTTTTGAGAAAAGCATCATAGGCAAGCTTATCTTCATTAGCGTGACCCTCATAGAATGTACTTCATAAGCTGACACCACTGGACTGCATATTTGTCTGGGACCTGAAATGGACTTGAAATGCCGCCATGTGGGTGCACCGTGTTTCTGAATAAAGAAGAATGAAAAACTTAAAAACTAAAGATTTGAGGTATAGCTCAGATGGTAAAGGGCATATGCCTGTCATGGATGAAGCTCTGAGTTTCATAAGCCAGACACAGTGGTACTTAAGTGTAATCTCAGCCCTCAGGAGGGGAAACAGGCAATTCAAGGCCAGCCAGATTACATGACAGGAGGGGAAGAGGAAAGGAGAGGGGGTAGGAAGGGGTGAGCAGGGGAGAGAGAGAGCATGAGCTATCTTTATAATGAAAAAGCTGTAAGGTTGAAATTTTAGAAAATAAAAGATGGGATTATTTATAGTTTAAGGCAATCACAGCCTAAGTCAGAGCTAAGTATTTGACACTGTCAATTTTTGACACAGGATTGTGTGTAAGAGCTTTTAATGAATGTTTCTGCTGAGAAGACTGACTTGTTAGTTTTGGAAATTAGGTTAAGATCATTGTCATACTAGTTATAATAAGATAGCAGGGCACAGTGTCACATGCCTATAATCCCAGCACCTGGGGAGGTAGGGACAGGAGGATCTCTGTGAGTTCTAAGCCACACTGGTCTATAAAGTGAGTCCAGGACAGCCAAGGCTACACAGAGTAACCCTGTCTTGAAAAACAAAAACAAACAAAAAACACAACAAGGAAAAAAAACCAACTTAGGCTTGCTCTCTGGCCATCTTGGCAGCTGCTCTTGGTTGGGGTTTGTCCTGCACCTGAAGCAGGAAGACAGTGGCTGCAAAGAAGATGGAAGCCTCTGGAGATATCACTTCTAATTCAGACGTGCTGTGAAAAGGATGTGCTGGGACAGACATTCTGAAGACGACTGGACAGGACAAAACAAAGTTGGTTATTCCTGCCAACAAGTGCTCAGCTTTGGAGAAATCTGAAGTAGAACACTATTTGCCATGTTGGCCAAAACTGTTGGCCATCGCTTTCAGGGCAATAGTATTGAATTGGGTGCAGCATGCAGAAAGACTAGAGTATGCACACTGACCCAGGTGATTCTGGTGTTATTAGAGTCAGGCCAAAACAGACTGGTTAAAAAGTAAGCCAGGAAAGTTCTTCTTTAATAAAATTTCACTAGAGCTAGTTTTAAAAAAAAAAAAAAAAAGAAAAACAACCAACAACTTAGCAGAAATATCTATTAGAGCGAAATGTAGTGCCATAACCTGTGTACTCTGGGTAGTAACAAGAAAATGACTAGGGTTCCAGATTCAGTCGAGGGTTCCTGTCTCCTCAGGTAAGGGGGAGCAGGATGCCTGACATGGCCTCTGTACACATGGGGTACAAATACTAGTACCCATGTTTGCACATGTGCCAAAAAAGAAAAAAATACTGTGTAAATTTAAAAAAATTGCTAATTGACCTGTGATTGATATGTTCCCTTTAGAGTTACTGAATAATACACTCCTGGAATCCCTCTAAACTTTCACTGCCTCAATAATAATATTTTGTGTCTGTTGCTCACTAAGGAGTTCCCAGTCACTGTGTAGTTGCTCTGTCTAACATGTATCTTCAAGTCTTATGGTGGCCCTATGGCAGTGCCCAGTAACTTCACTGTGCAATGGAGGTACGGAAGTGGCTTGGAGGAAGCTTGTAATGGCCAGGCTGTCAGTATCACGGGACTGAGCCCGTTCAGAGCAGACATTTCCAGTTGAGGCTAGAACCCAGGCCTTGAGCATTCTGCACTGATTTTCATTCCTATACCGAGATTGTGTGTGTGTGGCTGTGTGTGTGTGTGTGTGTGTGGTGTTTTCCATGTCGGTCTGTGCACATGTTTGTTTCTATGTTGTCAGACTAGAGGTACCCTCTTCTGTTGCTTTCTACTTACTTTTTGAGATGAGGGTTACTAATTGAATCTGCGACCTGCTGATGAGTGAGATGGGCTGGCTAGCAAAGTCTAGGTTCCTACTTTCCCCACACCCTCATTCCTCCATTCTCCAGCCACAGGCCTGGCACTTGCCTAGACACTGGAGCTCTAGACTCGGGCCTTCATGTTTATGGAGCACCATTTATTTCCTCCACGGACCACCCTCTGCAGGGCACTTGTGTGTGTGTGTGTGTGTGTGTGTGTGTGTGTGCGTGCATGTGTGTGTGCGTGCATGTGTGTGTGTTTATACACACATGCACTCATGTAGGCGTGTAGAGACCTAAGGGTGATACTGAGCATAGAGACCTCAGGTGGATGTCTTGATCTCTGTCCACCTCACGCTTTGAAGTACCATCTCAGTGAAATCTAGAGGTCAGTGATACAGCTAGCTTCTCTAGCCAGCTTGTGCCAGGGGTGCGGGTACACCAGCTTTTTGGGCTAGAATTGCAGGCAGGCCACCATACACACCTGAAGTCTGGGTTGTGAGTCACGTACTTTAACAAGAATCCATCGTCCCGGCCTCCAGGTCTTTCCGTAGAGCTCAGTTCCTTGAGCTCCACCGCTTTGCCACTGACACACAGGGAATGACAGATTCTTAGGCACTTCACAAGACTCTTGAGTCCCTTCTGAACGGGGCGGAGGAGAAACTTCATGAGGTGAATTCCTTTCTGGTGGGGAGGTGTTTGGCTTATAAGGTGTTTTTGTGACATTTTCAAATGGTCCAAGTTGGCCTCAAAGTCATGTAGATAAAGCTGCCTCTACCTCCCAAGTGCTGGTGTAACACCGCTCCCAGCATTATGGGATGCATTCTTGAAGTCTTGCTCTTGGTGGTAATCTGCCTTGTTTTTTCAGTTAGTAACTATCTCCATTAAAGTTTACAGTTCCCTTAGATGTGGATGGAACCTCAGAGTTGACAGGAAAGGAAGCAGTCTCTCTTCTCCAGTTTGAGCTTTGAGTGTCTTTAAGAAGAGAGAAGAGCCAGGTGGTTGTACATACCCTCAATCCCAGCACTAGGAGACAGAGGCAGTGTGTTCAAGGCCAGCCTGAGCTACATGGCAAATCCATGTCAGCCAGGGATACACAGTGAGACCCTGTTATAAAAAATAAATCAGGGGCCTGTGTGGTGGTGGTGGTGCACACCTTTAATCCCAGCACTTGGGGGGCAGAAGCAGGTGGATCTCTCTGAATTCAATGCCAGCCTTGTCTACAGAGCAAGTTCCAGGACAGCTAGGGCTACACAGAGAAATCTTTCTCAAAAAGGAAAACAAAACAAGAATAAAACAATAGGACTGAAGAGATGGTTTCACTTGCTGTTCTTTCCATGCTTCTCAGCATCCACATGGCAGGTCACAACCATCTGTAGCTAGTGCCAGTTCCAAGGGATCCAGTGCCCTCTTCTAGCCTCTCTGGACACTGCGTGCATGTGGTACAGTTAAACACACATGCAGCCCACATGTAAAATGAAAATCTCCCACCCCCCAAAAAAAGAAAGAAAGAAAAAGGAGATAGATGAGGCACTGTTGCCGGGTTAGGTATGACTCCTAAGGCCCAGGGCCTAGGAAAGCCTCCCAGCACCGTGAGGTCTGTGCAGGCTGTGTTAACAGTGGAAGTACGCTCTCTGCTCTGCTGTCCCGAGCTGTGAGACTTCCGGGGCTTGGGTTAAGATGCTCACTAGGCTGCTGGAGGGGAGGTGCTTGAGGTCTGGCTGCTCTTTGCCAAGCTCTCCAGTCATGACTGGGCGTTAAAGTTATGTTTTTGTCATATGTTTAGGTATTTGCACATAACCTCACTTCTCATTAATACTGAAATTTATTTTCACCTAAGAATTGTGCGCTCAGAAACCCAAGCAGTTAGAGGCAATTGAGTGTCAGCGTGTAGTCTTGGCATTACACGGTTGAACTTGGTGAGCAGATGTTTGTTTGGTAAGTGCTACTGTGCCTAATGTTTTCCCCTCCCTGATTTTACCACAGAGAAGAAGACACAGAGAATGAAAATGAAAAGAAAGTTTGGTATTACAGCACAAAGGTCCAGCTCGCAGAGTTAATAGACTGTCTAGACAAAGATTACTGGGAAGCAGAACTATGCAAAATTCTAGAAGAAATTCGAGAAGAGATGCACCAGCACATGGACATAACTGAAGACCTGACCAACAAAGCTCGGGGCAGCAACAAATCCTTTCTGGCGGCAGCTAATGGTGAGGGCATTCTTGATTATTCAGTAAGCGCGTAGTGTGAGAATTCTGAAACTTGAAAACGTGCTAAGATGGCCAAGTTACATTTGCTTTGCTTTCGCCCTTCATGTCATTGTTTTCTACAGAGATCCTGTCTGTGCTAATGCAGATTAGGATGCTGTGCTTTTTAGTATTTTGCTCCTTGCCTTGGTCACTAATCATACCCCCTCCACTCACAAATCATTTGTTTCTTGTTTGTTTAATGAGAGTCTTTGGGTTGAGGTTGATCTTGCACTCATCATGATCCCCCTGCCTTAGCCATTTCAGTGTTGGGACTATGAGGGCTGTTCTTCCTTACCTCGTTCATTTGTGTCCTTCTCACTTCATTCATTCCATACTGTGCATTCAACTTTGTAGAACATTTACTGATTTCAGCTAGATTTTTCCCACCTCCACACAAAATCGAATGGGTGCAGTTCTCGTGACTGGTGCCCTCAGCTTTTAGTAATCCTGTTTTAGACAGCTGTCTTGAGTGCCCCAGAGCTGTTCTGCATTGGTTTGTCTTGTAAATGCTGTGGATCAGAGGCTAGACAAGTCTTATCATGAGGATTTACCCTCACTCCCTTACAAAGTTTTTCTAATTCTGGAAAATGGGCTAGATAACTATAATTTAAGAAATACAACCAAGTCGGGTGCTGCAGCACGCACCTATAATCCCAGTACTCAGGAGGCAGAGGCTTCGAACTTCTATGAGTTCAAAGTCGGCCTGGTCTATGGGGTGAATTCCAGGACAGCCAAGGTTACATAGAGAAACCCTGTCTTGAAAAAAACTAACTAAATAAATAAATAAGAAAGGAAAAGAAAAGAAAAAGGAAAAAGAAATACAACCAAAATGAAGGTGGAGAACAGTGATGGAAGGAAGTATAAATGAGGACTGCAGAACCCCCAGAGGAGTGCTGGGTTTCTTTGTCTTTTTAGACTTTGCACTATAATGGTAGACTTGTTTCCCATGAGGATTTGGTTTTGTAGTTCGGAAGCTGCTTTACCATGGCTGTCCTTCTCCAGCCATTGGATTCTCTGTAGCCAGTTTCTCACTCTGAAGAGTCGTCAAATAAGCAAGGCGGCAGTGATGCAGTGAACCAAGGACATACACACTACATAGGTAGACACAAGAATCTTATGCATATACACGGGTTAGGGGGCGGATATTCCCGATGTCATGGGACCCAGATTGTATAGTTACAACATTTTCTAATCTTATGATTAGAGAACCAAAGTTTAGCTAGGTGTAGTGACATTTAACCTTTAAGCCCAGCACTCAGGAGGCAGAGGCAGACAGGCAGAGTCTAAGGCCAGCCTGGTCCATAGAGAGAGTTCCAGGATAGTCAGGGTTACACAGAGAAACCCTATCTCAGAAAACCAAGAAGAAAAAAAAAATGTTGCATTGGTAGATGGGTAAGACATATGAAGAGAACAAAGAACTTTGAAAAAGTTCTCAAAGGTCAAAGCTAGAATAGTTTAAGCAACAGAGTTATGGTGTTAGAGAGAGGGGTGTCGGTCATGCCTGTGATCCTAGCACTTGGGAGTAAAGTGGAAGGCCAGGGGCTGGAGAGATGGCTCAGTGGTGAAGAGCACAGAAATTCTTGCCAAGGACCCAGAACCCACACGGTGGTTTACAGCCATTCCTGACTCCAGTTCTGCTGCCCTCTTCTGACCTCCAGAGACACCAAGCACACATGTAGTGCACATAAGTGCATGCAGGCAACACACACACACAATGAACTTTTTATTTTTATTTTATTTTTTTACTTTG
This sequence comes from Meriones unguiculatus, assembly GCF_030254825.1. Lineage (NCBI taxonomy): Eukaryota > Metazoa > Chordata > Mammalia > Rodentia > Muridae > Meriones > Meriones unguiculatus. The sequence goes on from NC_083355.1 coordinate 14,760,505, forward strand.
TTTCTCAAGATAGGATTTTTCTGTATAGTCCTAGCTATCCTGGAACTCACTATGTAGACCAGGCTCGCCTCGAACTCACAGAGATCCACCTGCCTCTGCCTCCTAAGCACTGGGCCTAAAGGCATGTGCCACTACTGGTCAGCTTAAAAAAAAAAAAGTTCAAAGCCAGCCTCAGACAGCACTGAATTTGAGTCCAGTCTGAGCCTTGTGACATTCTGCCTCAAGCAGATAACCCAACAGACAAAACAACATGAATAGATGCTTAATTTGTGGGGGTGATAACATATCCCAGCTACTGAGGATGCTGAGGCTGGGGGATTGCAAATTTCAGCCCAGCCTGGACCTCATAATAAGAACCCCTCTCAAAGGATGTGTTTTATTATAAACCAAAGAGTCTTTTAGTATCCATGTGTCCATCCTGGTTCCCCTATGCTGGTACCATACCGTGCTATCACCCTGCCCAAATTGAAGGAGGGTATGCCCTTATTTAGGCCCTCAGTGGTTTTCAGAGTAGTTACGAGGCTTCAGAAAGAAGCACTTCCATACGGGCTCATTTCACTCTGGAGGAGGTGGAGCTCTGCAGATCTAGGGAGCTTGCTCAGGCGCAGGGAGCAGATTGCCCTCAGGTGTACACTGGCTTTCCGTTCTGCTTTTGATCCTTGTGCTGTGCTGTACAGGCTGAGCCTATGTCCGTTTGGAGTGTCTGTCATGACAGGGGCATGTGCCAGAGATGTGCTTGCAGTCTCAAGAGTCAGACTTTTTTCACTGGGCATGCGTATTGCTGTGTAGCCTGGGTGTGCCTGGGTTCTGGGTGAGCATTATCATGCTTACTTTGCCATCTCATCTTTAAGAAGAAAGTTGCAGCCACGTCTAGTGGTGCACGCCTGTGATCCCAGTGCTTGGGAGGCAGAGGCAGGAGAACCTCTGTGAGTTCTAGGCCAGCCTGGCCTACAAAGTGTGTCCAGGACAGCCAAGGTTACAAGGAGAAACTCTGTCTTGAAAAGCAAGAACAACAAATTATCTTTGTGTGTGTGTTCACACGCATGTGCGTGTGCCTGAGGACCGGAATAGGTCATTAAGACTTGCAGGAGTTACAGCAGTTCTGAGAGCCTTTTGAGATGAGTGCTGGGAACTGAATTTGGGTCTTCTGCAAGAGCAGCAAATGCTTTTAACCAATATGTTATCTCTCCAGCCCCTTTATTTCTTGAGAGGTCTCTCACTGAGCATGGCACTTACTGCTCTGCTAGGCTGGTGACCCATGGCTGCAGGGATCCCATTCATGCCCTCAAAGTGAGTTGCTACACCCAGCTTCTAGTGGGAGCTGAGAATTCAAGCTCACGTCTTCTAGCTGGTATAATTTTCTTTCTTCAAGACTTAAGAATACTGGATATTAAATCAATCTCTCTGTCTCTATCTCTGAGACAAAGTTTCACTATGTTGTCTCTGGCTGTCCCAGGGTGCTTGGATTAAAGGTGTGCACCACCAAGCCTGGTGAACATTAAAAGTTCCATTTGTTAGTAATTTTATATTTAGTTATGGAAAGAAAACAATTACATTTGCTTTTTTTATTATAGAAGAAATTTTGGACTCCTTAAGAATCAAAAGAGGGGAAGATATTGACTGTGATCAGAACCCAGAAGAAACAGAAAAAGACAAGAATGAGGTCGAGAGTGACAACTCCAAAAATGCTGAGAAGAGCAGAGAGGAGTCGGAAGACCAGTCCCTTGAAAAGGACAGTGATGACAAAGTCTCTAATGAAGAGCCTGGGCAAGGAAAACCTGAGGGTAAAAGAATTACTTGGTTCAAAAGAAATATTTTATTAATGCTATTTGTGAAACCTCTAGTATTAATGGCAGAATGCAAATGGAATTTTACTCCAAACAGCTATTTTTTATTCCTAAAGATATTTAAGATAGTTTCTTCCTTGTAACATCACAACCATTGTAATGAGTTTTCTGTATTGATGGATTTGCAATAATATTATACTTATGTCTAAGAAATTGGCATACCTATGATGTTGATGAAAGGTTACTATTTTTATGCCAGATTATTGGTAAAATATGTTCTTTTAAAAAATTAATTCTAAAACATTCTTAATATCTTACTCTTTATTTTTGGATGACCATTACAAAGCTATCTCGGAATCTGACTTGCTTTAAAATGGCCATCAAAGAGAAGCAGGATTTTTGGTGACTGATGATATTTAGTAGTTGATTGAATGTGGCCACTTGTCCAAAGCCAGTTTTGAAGCATATCTTTAAAGTTTTGTTGTGCGTTTTGCTGTAGAGCCAGCAGAAGTTGGGGATAGAGGGAACTCTGCGCCAGCAAATCTTGGCGACAACACCACAAATGCTTCTTCAGAAGAGACTAGTCCCTGTGCAGGGAGGAGCCCCGAGGGCTGTCTCTCAGACACCCATGATAGCAGCAGCATGGCAGAGAAGAAGGTGGCATCTGAGCTCCCCCCGGATGTACCAGGTACAGAGGGCAGTGTATCAATGCCTCTGTAATGGGGGGAACCCTTCCCTGTGCAGTCAGAGCTGCATGTCACCTGGAACCTGACAGTCTGCATTCATTCATGCTGCTTGCTCACAGTGCCATTCCTGATTGCTAAACTGTCACCTAACATTGGATGTTTGGCAGTTGTTCTTGCAGTTAGTGCCTGGAACTCCCTCTCCGTCCTCATGCTTGCATTTCTTAGATGGATTTGTGTGCCTGGCCACCAGACCATCCTGGCAGAGACTTTGATTTGAGTTACTCACATAATAATGTCTGTCTCCATGTTGAGTGACATAGCCCTTCTGGCTCATCCTATACTAACACATTAATTTTCTGTTTGCATGTGCTCATGTAGTGCTAAATGTCAGACCATAATATTAGTTGATAATCCATCATCACCAACATTTTTGCAAGATGCATTGATATGTTAACCAATAATTCCAGTTTTAACCTTTTTAACAATGAAATTTTACTTGGAGTAAATTATCATTACTAAGAATGTGATTATGACTTTTGCTTTTCAAAAAATTCAAAGGTATTTTTATTATACTAGACTATATATAATTCAGATGATTAAAATCAGAAAATAAACATCAGTAATCTCAGAGTCATGGAGGAAATCTTAAAGGTCCTTTCTGTGAATATAAAAATGTTGTCTTCTCAAGCTCGAGTGTGCGTTATTGCTGTGTGTTAGCGATGCTGGAGTGTGACTGGTGTGTTAGGGGTACCGCTGTGTAGAGCATGTGCATTCTAGGCCGGCTCCTAAATTAACGCCACTCAGCCTTTTATGGGCCTCCGGGTTTCCGATTGGAATGTGGGGGATTTCGGCAACCAGCTCCGAGAATTGCTGAGAACCCCAGTGAAAGCTTAGGTTACGCATAGGCTGCAAGTGAGCCCAGCTGTCAGCGGAACCGGTCACACAGCTGGCACTGAGGGCAGCGTGCTCACGCATCAAGGTGCAGGAAATCAGGAAACTATGCTGCCATGAGGCGGAGTGCTGGTGTGGTGGGTCAGCCTGTAGGGTCAGCGCTGGCAAGGCCGTCGGCGACTCAGGGCCTTGCGTGGTGAGCTCCGGGCTCCGCAGGGTTGCACAGGGGGACCCTGTGTCAACACAAAAAAGGAAAAAAGACTCGTGTAGCCTAGAGAACTCTAGGTTTGGTGGTTGGAAGTTTAGTATTCAAGTATTTGGGGCACTGAACTGCGGACAACAAAGAGTAAACTTAGTGAGAAACTGTAGGGGAGTGTCCTGACTGAGTGCTAACAACGATCTTAGAATTGTTTAGCAAGTAGAGCTTTCAGCTGGGCAGTGGTATTTCTCAGGGAGTCTTCTCAAGGGGCTGCGGAGACACAGGTCTGTAATTTGGTTCTACAACTGACTGACTACTTTTAGGGTTTGGTCAGTTTTATTCTCATTTTCATATATTTGGGCTAAAAGTTGAAGGTGGAGTACTGTTGCTGAAATAATGTGGAAAAAGAACCTTCCATGTTTGTTACTTTTTAAATATAATTTTTGCCCTTTTAGGTTGATCAATACTTAATGTTAATCTTAGATGTACTATTGGCTTCAGGTATGACATAACTGACCTGTTTCTAAACCAAACCTGATTGAGTTTGACCTGTTAGATCCTTAGGTCCTAGCCCTTGTATGCTGTTATTTTACATGTGTTTATTTTGGGTGGGTAAACACACACACATGCGTGCATAGCCCATGTAACAGCACATGTAGAGATCCAAGGACAACGTGCTGGAGTCAGTTTTCTCCTTCTTGGTGAGGGAACACAGTTTGTCAGGCAGCAAGCACCTTTACCTTCTAAGCCATCTTGCCAGCTGCATTTTTGTTTTTATCAAGTAGTTAATATAGTAATAAGTTTCAGACTCTGTAGGCTGGTGGGAATACATCCACGACCAAAGTGGAATGTGAGTCCTTGCTGACTGCGCTCTGGCGCGCAGCAGAGAGACATAGAGTACCGTCCTCGCCCTCAGGGAGGGTGCTCTGCTGTCTCCCGTGGCTCTGCTTCTCTGTGTTCTTACTTATCCAAGAACTAATTGTAATTGTTCTGTGGCTTGGGAGGGTGCTGTGTGCTTTGTGATGCCCCTGAACCAGTCTCTGTTCTCACTGTTGAATAGCTCCCCCTTAGGTCAGTGGATGAGATGGTCGTTGAGATTTGGAGAGTTAACTCTAGGCGGTTAAAAACAGCATCCATGGTATGGAAGAGCTCACTTGTTTGTTTTTTTTTTGACTTAGAGACTATGATGTCTTAGTTGGGATTTTATTGCTGTGAAGAGACACCATGACCAAGGCAGCTATTATAAAGATAAACATTTAATTGGGGCTGGCTTATAGTTTCAGAGGTTCAGTCCATTATCATCATGATGGGGAGTATGGCAGCCTGCAGGCAGACATGGTTCTGGGAAAGAGCTGAGAGTTTTACATCTTGATCTGAAGGCAGCCAGAAGGAGACACTGTTCCACACCGGACGGAGCTTGATTCGAGGAGACCTCAGAGCCCATCTCCACAGTGACACACTTGCTCCAACAAGGCCACACCTTCTAATAGTGCCAGTCCCCATGGGCCAAGCATTCACACACATGAGTCTATGAGGGCTAAACATATTCAAACCACCACGACAGACAATATTTATTAAGTAAAGTCTTTGATAGGATAATACTGTTGGACTGGGTGGGGAGATATTCTGGGCTGGTTGTTACTGAAATAGTGTGATGGATGCTTACCAAGTGAACGACCCAGGGGACCAGCCTGTGCAGCTGCCCACCAGAGACCGACTGTTCTGTTTACTTTTCTAAGTTTTAGGTTTTCTTTCATATGAGTGTTTTGCTCGCATGTTTATCTATGTATCATGAGCATGCCTGGTGCCTGAGGAGGTCAGAAGAGGACATCAGATCCCTGGAACTGGAGTTCCAGTTGCTTGTGAACCATCTTGTGGGTATGGGACTCAGACTGTACTCCTTTGCAGGAGGAGCAAATGCTCTTTACTGCTGAGCTACCTTTCCAGCCTCTGATTTTGATTTTAAAGAGAGAAGGGGGGGTGAATTATAATACAATATATAATTTTTAATGTCTGTTTGTTTCTTTGAGACAGGATCTTTCTATATAGCCTTTGCTGGCCTGGAACTCGCCATGTGTAGCAGGCTGGTCATGAACTGTCTACCTCTGCTTCCCAAGAGCTAGATTTAAAGGCATGGATCACCATGTTAAGCTGGTGTCTAACTTTAAAAAATCTTTTAACCTTAATAAAATGCCAGTAAGAACAAAAATACCAGTGTTGTGTAGAGCATCATCGTTTGCTCTCAGTCCATTGTAGAGATGTAGCACAATTAGTTTATCCTTTTTATATATTGATGATCACCTGACCATTTGTGTGCTTTTATGTGTATCTTCAAGTGTCTCCAAGTATGTATGTGTACTGTGTGTGTGCCCGAGGCCAGAAGAAGGTATTCGATCTCATGGAGTTGGGGTGACAGTCTGTTGTCAGCCATCACGTGGGTGCTAAGAACCAAACCCGGGTCCTCTGCTGTGCCGTCTCTCCAGCTTCCAGTGGTAGTTATTTAAATAGTTCCCACGGTGGGGGCCATAATGAATAATACTCTTATGATTATTCCTTTATGTATATTTTTACATATGCACATGTTTTCTTAGAGGTAGAAATGTAATCATGGATTTCCTGGTCTTTAAGTCTCTGTAAAAAGACTCTGAGAGAAGGGGCTTGTGCAAGCTTCCCTCACAGGGTGAGAGCTCTGACAACAGCACCCCATTGCCAGCAAGTGGCATCAGCACTGTCAAATGGCCTTTCCTTTTCGGACAGAAGTATAGGGATCCTTCAGATGGCTGTGGGAGGGGGGATTGTGGTGGTTTGTACCTATAGTTACCAGGTGATTTGAGGACATGGAACATCTGTGCTGTGTCTGTCTTTCTGTCTGTCTGTATCTGTGTGTATACAGCTCATTTGATTTTCCTCTTTTATGAAGTGCCTGTCCTTTTCCGTTATACACGTTCTGTTTTTGAATGTTTTGTTGGAGAGTGTAAGTCTTTTTTCCCTTAAGGGTATCTTTACTACAACAAAATGCCTGTGTTGTTTTTTTGAATGTTTCATCTCCCAGTCCTTGATTAAATACAGCTTGGTTATGATTATTTTTCTCATATATTACTGCATCTAATTTCTTAATATTTTGGATGGGATTTTCCATCTACTTTCATAAGTGAGATTAACTTATATTTTTCTCTTATATCCTTATCAGTGTCTAGTGACAAGATTATTTTACCTTTATAAAAATAATCTTGGTGGGGGCTGGCGAGATGGCTCAGGTTAAGAGCACTGGCTGCTCTTCCAGAGGTCCTGAGTTCAATTCCCAGCAACCACATGGTGGCTCACAACCATTTATAAAGAGATCTGGTGCCCTCTTCTGGTGTACAGGTGTACATGCAGACATAATTTTATACATAATAAATCTTTTAAAAAATGTTTAAAAAATAATAATCTAGGTGGCTGGCGAGATGGCTCAGTGTGTAAAAGCACTTACCGTACAAGCCTCAGCCTGGGAGCCCATGGTAGAAAGCAGTCCCCAACTCCTGAAGTTGTCATCTGAGCTCCACCTGTATACTGCGGCGTACACATGCCTGCACCCACCACACGTGCTAATAATAAATACAGCTTAAACACTAACAGTAGTCCTGAGCCGGGGAAATAGTTCACTCACTGATTCTGAGTTTTGCCCCCAGAATCTGTATAAGTCAGGTGTGATGGCTAACAATCTTGCCAGAAGGATAGTCAGCCAGCCAGCCTACTTACTGAGTCCCAGGCCACTGAGAAACTTGTCTTGGATATCTTGCTGGGGCTGGTAAGATGGCTCAGTGGCTCTCACTGGGCAAGGCTGACGGTACTGGGTTCAATTTCTAGAATTCTCACCAAGTTCGAGAACTGACTCCATGACTTTATTCTCTGGTCTCTACACCCAGCTCTTGCTTGCTTTTCTCTGGCTTATTTACTTCTGATCTTTCTTCTTTCCTCCTTTTTATTTCCTTTGCTTTTTTTTTTTTTTTTTTTTTTTTTTTTTGGCCCTGTGGCTCAGCTCCTGAAGACCTCCTGTGCAGGCTTTCTTCTGTGCTTGCTGTCAGTGCGGAGTTTCCCTCTGCTCTCCTTTAGTTGAAGCTTATAATTTGTTTTTCCTGTCATTTTACCTCTGTGATGTTAGTTGTGGGTGGTGCTAGATGTGAGGAAGCGCTCTACCACTGAGTTAGAGCCCCAGCGTCAGGTTGACGTTGATATGTCTCATACATGCTTGGTGAGCATAAAGATGTACATGCATACATACACAGATTCCTTGTTGGGTGTGGCGTCAGACAGTTAATATCAGGTTTTTAAGTTGTATTCTAAGTCTCTTCTTTCCCTTCTTTGCAAGACGCTTAAAAATATTTGCAATTATTTACTAAGAAAATGCTTTTCTTCCTTTCTTGTTCGTTTTGTGGTACTGGGGATTGAAGCCAGTAGCTTATCGTGTAAGCAAGTGCTCACCACTCAGCTACCCTCAGCCTCTCTACTCTTTAGTTCATTTTCACTAAATGCTTTCAAGTTTTTAATATATTTTTTGAATTAATATTTTAATCATTTTGAGATGTTCATTTATTTAATATTTCCAAGCTTTGCCACCTTCTTTTGGTTGGCATTTATCTTCTATAGTAGAGAAGTTTTTTCAAAGATCTGTGTGTGTGTGAGCGTGTTGATGAGAGTGCAAGTGTTCATAGAGACCAGAAGAGGGCATCATCAGATCCCTGGAGCCAGAGCCACAGGTAGTTTTGAGCCACCTGATGTGGGTGCTGGGAACTGAGCTCAGGTCCTGTGGAAGAACGGAGTGTGCCCTGAACCTGCCTCCAGAGCAGAAAAGTTGTAACATGAAAGCGTAGGGTGTGCCATGGCGTGTTAGTAGAGCTCAGAGCACAGCTTAGTAGGACTTGTGGAGTCAGAGGACTTCCTGGGGTCACAGGTGTAAGCCAGGGTGCTCACCCTCTACATAGCTTTAGTTTGCATTTCTCCTGGCTTAAAGTAAGCAGTCAGGTTTCCGTGTGTTTAGAGGCGACTTTCATTCTTCTTGTGGTTATTCCTGGAGTCTTCTGTATTCTCTGTGCTGTGGTAATCATCGTATTGGGTGCAGTCAGAAATCTAAAACATTTCATGCAGACACTGTTTCCCCATTCTTCATGTATTTACTATAGCTGGTGTGACATGGCGCCAGTCATGATTTAGTGCTCGGAAGAGTACCTTTTCAGTGACAAAGAGGAATACAGAGACTTTCTGAACTCCCATGGCTTTCTCTTTTTCCTAGTACTAATTTCTTTATACTGCTGAGGAACTAAACTGCTAGTGATGCTCTGAAATTACCCAGAAAGGTGAGCACACGTAGATAGAAGACCCCAGAGGTAAAGAATCCTTTCTAACTCCTTTTCTGATAGAGACCTGTGAAGATTCTGAAAACGTGAGGATGTAAGCTACATGTTTTGAGTGTTTTTCTCAACAGAACCGCCTCTTCCACATCTGATGTGCTCTGAGTTGTGTGCAGTAGTTTTTTAAAGTTTTTTCCCATCTCTAGAATGTTGAAAGGTTGCCTGCCTTGCTCCAGATGGTGATAAAGAGCCTGTGCGTTGATGGGCACTTACAGTAACTGGTAGGGTACGGCTTACCAACCTCTCACACAGTGCATTCATTCCTCCTCCGTGATCGGCTTTGCTTTCTAACGCTCAGCATCCTGATGAGGTCCTACAACTGTTAACTGCTTCTCTGACATTTAGATTTTTTATGTGATTTTCAATGTAAAAATCAGATATTCTATTTTTCTAGAAGACTCTAACAAGACATGTGACAGCAGTAACACTAGTGCTACCACTGCCTCCATCCAGCCTAATCTGGAAAACAGTAGCAGCAGCAGTGAGCTCGGTTCTGCCCAGAGTGACTCTGCTGAGGCAGCGGATGATCCTGAAATTGGAGAAAGAGACTCCCATACACCTGTCTCTGCTCAGGAAGAGATAGGTAAGAGCACGCCCATCCAGTCAAGGGAGATGCTTTTTCTTTTTCTCTTTTTCCTTTGGACATTTTTAATTTTTTTTAAGTAAAAGTTTAGTGGGTTGGGAAGAATTAGTGATTTTTATTTTTGTTTTTAATTAACATGAGCTCACTGTTCTTACTTTACAATAAATAAAAAGAATTTGGTAAGAGGAGAAAAATAGAAATCTTTTTATTCTCCCGAAGTATAACCACCATCAGTATTTTGTATTTTCCATTATGTTCATACCTGTATGTTTACAATTTTTTTGGCTTTTTTGGTTTGTTTTGAATATTAATGGGATCATTCTGCATGTGTTATTCTCCATCTTGTTTTGTATTTTTTTCTTTTTGTTTTTCCACTCAGTGGTAGGGACTGTTCATGTTAGAGTTTAATGCAGTGTTTTTAGCTGCTGCATGGTATCTGGCTATTATCTTGGTGGTGCTGTCTGCCAGCCTCCACACATATCTGTATTCTGCAAGTGTCTCTGGCAGTGTATGAAAGGACTGGCTGGTCAAATGGTAGGTACCTTTTCCAGATAATGGTGGATACTGCCTAATTACTCACTCAGGGGGGCTAATTTCCATACGTGTCTGTTTCCCAATGCGTACACTTAAATTTAACACACCATGTGTCTTTTTTTGCCAGTGGTAAGAATATATTTCATGGAAACTTTGCATACTCCTGCTTATGAATCCGGTTGTTTCTTTTCATGTGTTTAATATTCTGTATTTTGATGATTCTTGTTTCTGCTCAATTTTTCCTATAGAATTTTAATATTTAGGATTGCCTTATGTATTATGTTTGTTAATATCTGCTTGACATATGTGCTTATGTATTAGTTTCTTGTCTTTAATTCTCTACTGTCTGAAATTTTTACATTTTTATGCTGTTAAATTTATTCATCTTTTTCTTCAGGGTTTCTCTGAATGTGGTATACTATTAAATAGGAATACAATCTCACAAATATTAATATAGTAAATAGTTTCTCATAACAAGTCGATAGCATTGTTTTAAATTTATTTTGAATAGAATTTCATATATGACATATGGTTGACTTTTCAATTGTAAGTGACCAGACCATCTTAAAATAGTCTAAATGTAGAGGGGATTTAATTAACTTATGCAGTTGGGGAGTTCGTGGACCCAGCAGTGAAACAACTGCTTCTGTCTCCATCCTTCTCCCCACTCACACACACTCTCTCTCCATCCCTCTCTTCCCGCCACCCCTTTTGAACTGACTTATATTTGTGTGACAATTTCATTCTTTCCTTATACAGACAGGCTTTTCCAAGTTGCAGGTAAGATGGCACCAGCAATTTGTTTTCATGTCTTTCCAAGGTCTGTGGCCCAAAGGCAAAGGCCCTACTCCTGCTCCAAATCAAAAGTCTTTGAGGAAGGAATTTGAGTGGCTTATCTTGGATCATATTGTTCCACACCTGTGGCCAGGGCAGGCAAGGTATTATTGATGGCTCCAGCAAAAGTATATGATTGAAATGGGGTAGGAATGATTTTGCGAAAAGCAAGGGCTGCTTCAAAGATAGGGCCCACGATAACTGCAGTTCCATCCTCGGCAGCTCAGCACAGCATGAGACACACTCCTGTCTGTTCCCATACATCCAGTTCACAATGCCCCTGTCTAATGTGGAGCACAGATCTCACTCTCACCTGAAAACTTCCCCTTGGCTCACAAGTGCATCCAACAACTGTAATTATATCTAAGATTTCTGTGTGCTGTGTATTAAGTATGACAGATTTGGCGATAGCTTATCGTGTAAGCTTATATATAACCCATATGAAGTTCTGAGTTTAGCTGTTTTCAGCATTGCTGTCGTGCTAGCAGAGGCTCTACTTTGGCAAACCTGGGGTAATTCAGTGGCTAAGAAGTGAGAGGCATGTGAGAAATGTTTTTCTGTTTGGTAGCCTAATTTCTGCTGGCTATTATACGTTATGGGTTGTTGGGAATTGCTGTTGGATGAACAATCGTATGTACCAGTTTGGCAGATTTGCAGAGTTCCCTGCCTCGACTTCCCATGTCATTGTAACATTCCCTTATAGGTTTGTAGGGATTGCCACTAGTACCTAATGCTTAGTAACAGGCCTCAGGCTCCGTGGACGTGAGCAGCCCTTCTACTTCCTCACTTTGGTTGGTGGGCCTGTGCTGGCCTATGCTTGCCTGAGAGGCTGGCATAGAACCACTCCCTGATTGCCACCAGGCTCACTTCAAAGATTGATTTCTCAGTGGCAGCAGTGTGGCCCTGGGGTAGAGTGTCTTCCATGAGGGCCTTTCCTTTCCCTGGGTCTTCAGCTCTGACCCTTGCAGGTGAAGCTGCATCTTGCTTTTAATTTTACTAAGCCAGCAGATGCAGAGGGTCAATTCTGAGCAGCTGTGAATTGTGGCTGTACACTGAGGGAGTGCAGCCTGAGCCCAGACTGCATCCATAAAGTCTATTACAGGATGTTATAAGTGGTCCCAAGAGTTCAGCTCCAGCACACATAGAGTCTAAGAGCGGATAGCAGTACCCAGGGTTACAGCTTGGCATGGCAAGATACTCAGGCCCTGCTCTAGCCTGATTTAATCAGTGGCATGTTTTGTAGACAAAGACTTAAAATACTTTCTGGATTAATTAGTATTTATTGCTGTCTACAGAAATCTGCCTTGTTTAAAACATAAATGAACATTTGTTAGTGGAGTTTACAGGATCATCCAAGGACTGGTGATAGCCTCAGGTGACCCCTCTGGTTCAGGAAGCTAAGCAAGGTTATCAGCATCTTCCTCAGAATTTTCTCTTCTTACATCTGCTCCAGGGTATTGGGGATTCTTATTCCCCACAAGCTGTAGTCTTTCTGCTGTAGTGGTGCAGGGTACCAGCCTCTAGTTTCATCCTTCCTGCTCACTAACAGAAAAGCAGATGCCTAAGGTGGGGATTCAGCCCAGAGCTAGAGCGCTTGCTCATCACGTGCAAGGCTCTCAGTTCAGTCCCATGAAAGGAAAGAAAAGGGAGAGGAGATGAAAGGAGAATCCAAATTTGGAAACCAAAACATGGGGGCTGGAGCTGATAGCTGATAAGAGCATTGGCTACTCCTCTAGAGGACCCAGGTTCAATTCTCAGCACCCACATGGCAGCTCACAACTGTCTGTAATTCCAGTTCCAGGGGATCCATCCCACCAGGCATGCATGTGGAGTACCTATCTGTGCATGTAGGCAAAATGCCCATACATATAAAATAAATAAATAAATCTTTAAAGACAATGACAATAGCAACAACAGAAAAAACCTCAGACATGGACTAGGCTGATGCTGGGCTGGGAGGGTTACCTAGTGGGGTGGTGCTGTGTTCTGTCTGGGTGCTGTAGTTTCTTCCAAAGGCAATTTCATATCCCCTCAGAGGGAAGGAAAAGGAGGAGACACAGTGAGCTAACTACTGTTCAACAGTCCTCCCTCTGAAACAAAGTTTCCCTCTGTGCATTTGTCTCCACTTGCCGGAAAATAACCTATCTGTAGATAGTATGGTAAATTTCCATCAGTGATTTACCAGGGCTACACTGCTTCTTTTTTTAAGCTTTAAATTAAAAATCAGATCTTGTTCAATTTTCTGGCCATTGGAAAATGCATGGTGATGAATGGCTGGGGTATGTATGTCCATTATCCAATGTGAAATTTGTGCATATAGAAAGCAGAAATTGCTTCTGGGCATTTAAGCTATCACTATCAAAAATGAAGTCATAAAGCAGATGTTGAGAGATCCATATTATGTTAAAAATAATTGTTGTAATGAGTTTTCACAGATAATTGTGTAACTTATAGAGAAAAATTCATTTGTCACTTATCTTTAATATTTAAGATCATTGTTTCTTAAGTAAACTTCAGTGGGCAATCTTTCTAAAATTAACTTTATCCTTTAAATATACAAATCTATATCAGATATAGAAGGCAACATTTTTTTATGCGTTTGAGTTGTTAGGTTTGTTATTTGCAAGTTTTGGGGGGGCCCTCTTCAGTTTCAAAACAGGTACTACTGTTTTCTGTAAAATAATAAATGTATCATGGTATTTTGCTTTTGATGTTTGTTGTGGAAGAGAATATTCAAGAATTGATAAATTTGCTTTGCCTATGAAAAGACTTCATCTGCTTACTTCTCTTGGACTCTATAAATATATGTGTCATGTGGGTGTTGGATAATAAGGCATTCTTAGTTATTCTTCCTGTCAGCATCACTTCGTGGCGTTTTTATTTGATAATAGGTGATTTCAGATTGGAGAAGTCTAATGGAGAAATCGCCGAGTCCCCTGGAGCTGGGAAAGGAGCATCTGGCTCCACTCGGATCATCACCAGATTGCGGAACCCAGATAGCAAACTCAGTCAGCTGAAGAGCCAACAGGTGGCAGCCGCAGCCCACGAAGCAAACAAGTTGTTTAAGGAGGGCAAAGAGGTTTGTTCCATTTAAAACAAAATTCTGTGCACTGTGAATAGTTAGAATTGTGGACCAGGAGATGGCCCAGAGGTTAAAAGCACTGGCTGCCCTTCCCAACTGTCAGTAACTCCAGCTCCAAGCGATCTGATACCTGTGGCCCCCAAGGGCACGTGCGCTCATGTGCCAATACCCACAGGTTGGTACACATTAAATAAATATTTAGAATTGGATTGCACCTTAAAATCTTTAAAATAGGTTTAAAAAAATCTTTAAAATTTCCTTTAGGGAATTTATAGACCTAGTTTTGAATTGTATTTTTTTTTTCTTGTGGTTGAGGACCAAGAACAAAACCGTTAGGCTCATATTATGGTAAATACATTTATATACCCAAATTTAGTCTATTTATTAGAAATCCAGTGAGCCCTTGGGAGAGCAGAGTGAACTGTTTGCAAGCAATCCTGGCTGATCAGCATGATCAAAACTGACACTGAATGTCTCTCTTCAGCCAGCTGTGGGCAGAGTGGTGACAGCAGTGTCTCTCAGATGGTCATTCACAGGGCTGTGAACTGTTAAAGGAGCCTGAAGCCCAGTTTGAGGCAAGCCTGGGCTAGCTACTGTTAAGAAGCAGGCCAGTTGAGCTGTGTACCAAGACCCTGTCTAAACCCGACACCCCTCCCATCACAAGTATTGTTCTTGTCCTCCACTGGAAGATTGAGCCCAAGTTTTTGGAAACCTTTGAAAGACCCCAGGGCCTATGGCAAAACTGGAAATGGAAACAGCAACAGTCGAGGGTTTTCAGTCATTTCTTTTTAGGGGTTGGTGTATGTAATGCTCTGCTAGTTCGTTAAACTGTGTGTTAGAATCTTCATAGGGTTATAAATAGGCTCGTGTAGCTGAGATCCATGAAGTACACAGGGGTGTCTAACCTCATTTTCTTCTGCAGTGTATTTTCCTTATTTGATTGTAAATGACTAACTTTTACTTTTCAATTTATTTATTTTGGAGGGGTTCTTTTTTTTTCCCCCCTTCAAAATGGGTTTTTTTCTGTGTAGCTTTGTCTAGCTTTGAACTCAGAGATCTCCTTGCCTCTGTCTCCTAAGTGCTGGGATTAAAGGCATTCACCACCACCTCCTGGCTTTACTTTTGTTTTTTTAACTTATATTTTATTAGTGTGTAGGTGTGCACACAGTCACCCAGATTTATGAGAGGCTGTCAAAAGACAACTTTGGAGTTAATTCCCTTTCCACCTTGTGTTATTGAGATTAAAGTTGGGTTACCAGACTTATGTGGCAAGTGCATTTACTCACTGAGCGGTTTCTGATGTCCCCTGCCCTGAGTCAGTTTGCTATGTGGCTAGGTATGAATTCATGGTCTTCTCATGTCAGCCTCCTGAGTGTTAGGATGAAAGTATGAGACACCCAGCCCTCACTTTAAATTTTGCTTCTTTTTCTTTTTTTAAATCTCTCCCCCACCTCCAAGTTTAACTTTTAAACTTCAGTCGCTTATTCATAAGCTGTTGCCTGTTTGAAATGATCAGTTACAGTCACGGAAAGATAGTTGTCAGACAAAATTTGTATCTTGGCCACAAACCGTGATGTGTTTACTTTTTCATTAGGTGCTGGTAGTTAACTCCCAAGGAGAAGTATCTCGCCTGAGTGCCAAAAAGGAAGTGGTCATGAAAGGGAACATCAGCAATTATTTTAAGCTGGGACAAGAGGGGAAGTATCGCGTCTACCACAATCAGTACTCGACCAACTCATTTGCTCTGAACAAGCACCAGCACAGGGAAGATCATGATAAGAGGAGGCACCTTGCACACAAGTTCTGTCTCACTCCCGCCGGGGAGTTCAAGTGGAATGGATCTGTCCACGGCTCCAAAGTCCTGACCATATCTACGCTGAGGCTCACCATCACGCAGCTGGAAAGCAACATCCCTTCTTCCTTTCTTCACCCCAATTGGGCCTCACACAGGTAAAGGAAACTGCAGTAAATGTGTTGCTGTAAATATGCTAACTATCCATAAATTGATCCTTAGTAGGTGTGCCCCTTAAAATATTATCACCAATGAGTTCAGTGAAGTCACAGTGG
Organism: Meriones unguiculatus; assembly: GCF_030254825.1. Lineage (NCBI taxonomy): Eukaryota > Metazoa > Chordata > Mammalia > Rodentia > Muridae > Meriones > Meriones unguiculatus. The sequence continues at coordinate 14,776,558 of NC_083355.1, forward strand.
GCCAGAAGCTGAAGATATGTGTGTAGTTCAGAGGTACTAAAGCAGCACTCATCTTTGGAAAACTTTGGGTATCAGAATTTTATCCCTGGAGTAAGTGGAGACCGAAGTTAAAAGATACTGTAGGTTAAGGAATTGGAAGGCTGCCTTGAGTTGCTCCCGGGGTATAAAGTCTCCGTTTCTCTGAGCTAGTCATCCTCGCTGTTCTTCTGTGTTTACTCCTGCCATGTAGAACACCTTCTAATTTGAGCTGTAAACCTGAGTCGTGGTAGGCTGTGGCTGCTGTGTTTTCAGTTACTAACAGCTGAGTGAGGTGATTTCTTCCTCTGAAATGCAGGGCCAATTGGATCAAGGCTGTCCAGATGTGCAGTAAACCCAGGGAGTTTGCACTGGCCCTCGCAATTTTGGAGTGTGCAGTGAAGCCGGTTGTAATGCTGCCAATATGGCGGGAGTCTTTAGGACACACCAGGTGAGTGACTTCTGAGCCTTGGGAATGGTGAGTGTTGGGTACTTCTGATGTAATCATGGAAAAGCCCAAGAGATCACAGTAAAGACTGTCTTTTCCTCATGTCCATTAATTTTTAGGATGTAAGACTGTAATGAAGATATAAAGAGATCAAATATGTTTTTACTATTTTAAAATTTTGTGTGTGTGTGTGTATACTTGTGCATGCCACGGGTGGGAATAGATTGTCTTTCCTCATGTCCATTAATTTTTAGGATGCAAGACTGTAATGAAGATGTAAAGAGATCAAATATATTTTTACTATTTTAAAATTTTTTGTGTGTGTGTATACTTGTGCATGCCACGGGTGGGAATAGATAGAGAGAAGTTTATTCTTTTTATATTACTGTTATTATGGATTTTTAAGACAGAGTTTCTCTCTTGTAGCCTTGGCTTCCCTAAAAGTTACTCTATAGACCAGGCTGGCCTCAAACTCCTGGAGATCCTCCTGCCTCTGTCTCCCAAGTGGCTGGGATTAAGGGCGGACACCACCATCCGGCCTGAGAAGTTTATTCTTAACAGGTGTCCTTATTCCCTGAGCCATCTTGCCAGTTTCCATACATATTTAAAGACATTACAAGTGAAAAGCATCTTGTGTGTGTGTGTGTTTTGCCTACATGTATGTTTGTTCATGGTTATTCCTGGTCTCTGCAGAGGCCATAAGAGGGTATTAGAACCCCCGGAGCTGGACTTTTAGACAGTTGTTCGGTATAGGCTGTAGGACCCAAACCAGGTTAAGAGCAGCCACTGCTCTTCATCGTTGAGCTCAAGAAACCACATTTTAAAAGCACTTATTCTAGAATGTTTCTGACACTATGCTGAGGATCAGGCTCATTTTCTTTGTAGCCTTGAATGTCTGGCCAAAGGTCAGTGACTACCAAGTAGACTCAGAGCTGTGTCCTTGAACAGCAGGATAGAAGCACGTACAAGAGCCCTTGCTGTCCTTTCAGAGGCGCAGAGTTCAGTTCCACCACACATACCCAGTTGGGGTGCACACACCTGTGAGCCCATTGCCAGGGATCAGATATTTGGGAAACAGACCTATGGTGATGGCTTTCTGAGAAAGTGAGCTCAAGGTTCATTGAGAGGCCCTGCCTTTAAAAAAATAATAATAATGTAATAACAAAAATGTGTAAGACCGCTTGTGTCCACCTCTGGCCTCTAGATGCATGCACATGTGCAAGCGTACTTGTGTACCCAGACACATCTTAGAAAATAAATAAAAATAACATTATTTTTAAAAATTATTACAAAGAGTGGGCTATAGCTCAGTGACCAAACATTCACCAGATCTGCACAAGACTTTGGGTTTTATTCCCAGAACTTCAAGCTGAATAAATAAACACGTTATTTATGTCTTCGTGTAACTTCTCTCCAGTTTCGTTACCCAGTTCTTTACTTCCATCACTGAAGCTGAGGTAAGAGGATCACAGGACCTTGTCTCAACCAAAAGATAAACCACCAAAAGGGATTGGTGTTTATATATTTACTTACTAACAATTTAAAGCACAAAGTAAGAGTCAGTTTAACTTATCCGTCTTCCTACTGGGATTGCTGGAATGGATAACCCTCTAACTTTTGAAATAGGCATTTATTTTCCATTTCTTTAAACATGTTTTATTTTATAGAATGTTTTAAAGCCAAGTATGGTGGCTCACATCTGTAGTGGTAGCACTTGGGAGGCTGGGACAGCAGGATCACCTTGAGTTTGAGGCCTGGACTGATAATAGTTCCTGACAGAATGAGTGGGCCTTGGCTACAGAACAATACTGTCCCCAAACTAAGCAATTAAAAGCAAAAAGCAAAACACAAAAAGAGTAAGTTTCTTAGTGATGTCAGTCTTTCTCCTCTTACTATAAAATTCCACTCATGTGTAGTTGGATTTTTGGAGGGTAGAATTTGGTAAGATAATTGAAAGTTTTATGTAGCAAAAAAACAGTAATAAAACTGTAAATTAGGCCAGGCAGTGGTAGTGCACGCCTTTAATCCCAGCACTCAGGGGGTAGAAGCAGGAGAATCTCTATGAGTTTGAGGCCAGCCTGGTCTACAGAGCAAGTTCCAGACCAGCCAAGGCTACACAGGGAACCTTTGTCTGGTGGGGGGAGGGAAGGGGCTTGAGGTCAGGAGACAGGGAAGAAAAACTGAGTCAGAAGAACAAGGTAAGCTGGGTGTAATGATGCTCACCTTCAATCTCGATACTTGAGGGGTAGAGGCAGGAAGAGTTCTGTGAATTTGAGGTTATCCTGCTCTACAATAGCAAGATTTAGGCCAGTGAAGGCAAATTAGTAATATCCTATCTGGACTGCAGGGAAAGGACAAGGCCAGAAGGTCTTGAAATGCTGAAGTGTTGCCTGGTTGATGTCATTCGGTTTTCCTCAGCTGCTGTAATTTTGTAAGTGCAGTGGCCCTGCTGTGTCCAGAAGGGTGTGGCCCTCCTCAGCCCTCTACTCCTCCTTGAGATGCGGGGAAGTGAAGTGATACACATGTTCCATTTGTGTCGGAGAAGTCCACCGACACTTGCTTTCTCTATGGGATCAGCTGTGATCACCTCTGGCCTACACACATAGGCATTCACGGTCCAAACACACACAATATATGCACACACACAAGGAAGGATTTTGTTAAAATCTTGTGTCTAGTGGGTAGAGGCTTCTGCTGCCAACCGTGAGGATCTGAGCTTGGTGAGATCCTATCTCAGAAAGTAACAAGCCAGGACTTGGGACACAGAGGCAGGTGGATCAGGAATTCAGAGCTTGAGGTCATGGAAGGATTCGTGAGATCCTGTCTCAGGAAATAAACAACAACAAAACAGGGTTTGAGATGCCACCTCAGTGGTTAAGAGCACTGTCTGCTCTTTCACATGACCTGAGTTCAGTTTCCAGCACTCAGGTAGTGACTAACAACTAGCCATAACTCCAGTCACAGTCTGGTACCTTTTTCTGGCCTCCATGGGTCCCTACAGACATGAGGTACACATAAACTCATGCAGGCTCTTACACCTACACATTAAATAATGAATAAGTAAATGTTCATTTAAAGAACAGATATTAAATTGAGGTGCACACATCTTTAATTTAACCTTTATGTAGTAGAGGATGGATAATTAAGTTTGAACCCAGCATGAGCTACATATATAGAAACTTGGTCAAAATACCTTCTGTCCAGAAGAAGCAGAACAGAGCTCTCAGGGAGTCCTTAAATCATCCCTAAAACCCACAGAAGCTCAGCAGTGCAACATTGCATCATTAAGCAAAGAGGACATGTTTCAGGGAACAGACCTCATTGATCAAGATTAAAAGACAGAACAAAACCAAACAAACCTTCAGTGCTAATAGAAGAAAGACAAAGCATGGAATAATTTATATTTTTGTTCTGATACTTTTCTTTTTAAACAAATATAGAATCCAGGTGCCATAGAGGAGAAAATTGGACACATGTATTTAAAATTCTTGAGTGGAAAACCATTATTGTTATCAAATGCAAAAGAGAGATAACAAACTGAGGGAAAATAATTGTACCATAAATGGACATTTTCATGGGTTGGCAGAGACCTTTTGTAGAGGAAAAGGGCTAATAGTCCAGTGAGAGAACAAAGGACCTGGACACGCATTGTACAGGAAATGGATGTGAAAGGCTGGAGACAGAATGGTGACTTCTCTCGTTGGAGATCAGTTTCCCTCCCAGTATGCCCAGCAATTTTGAAGTGTGATACTCAACCTCAAAAAACGGTATGAGGCAGTAGACTGGGTTTGTGGTTTATGGCAGGCCCAGGTGCACCTTGATTCATCCTATCAGCATTTCAAGCACAGGGACTTCTGGTCTCTCTATCCTATCACTGAGAGGGCCATAGAGGGCTACCCCCATGTTCAGGATTAAAGACACACAGTGTTGTATGTTGTATCTCTACAATAACAATGCACTCAGGGCACTGCCTGGACCTTAGGTGTAGAGCTGACAGTTCATGCTCCTGGTCTGGGGCTCGGATGAGTATGGAGAGTGGAAGGAAAATGTGTCACCTCTGCACCCCCAGGGTGTTGTTAATGAGAACTGGGTCTGCGTGGTCCTGTCCTGACATGGCTGTCTTGAGCCTCCAGTCGTCAGTAGTGTCCAGGAACGTTTTGCCCTACAGACATAGCTGAACTACAGATTTCTTCGTCTTGCTGCCTCTCCCCATGAAGACTTTGTTGGTGGCAGCCAGAGCAATAGCATTTTACTCAGCACACGTTACAAGTGAACCATACGAAAGCAAAGCCTAGTTAATGTGAGAAAGGGTCTGTTTCCCTGTAGTCAGAAACCAAGAGCCCAAGCTGGGCATCTGGCCCAGATGCTCTTCTGCTCATTGTCAGCAGAGCCATCTGCTCCAGCAGCAGTGATGGCTCAACCTCTGAGCTGGAGCTGGTCCCAGGAGGACAGAAGCCATGGAAACAGCTGGTGGTGGCACAGCCACACCCAACTCCTGTGCCTGAGGCTGTTAGGTGTGTTGCTGAGTGAGGCTTGACTCCCTAGTTCTGAGACAGGGACCAGGTATTTCTCTTCACAGCTCCCACAGTTGTCCGAGTGAGCAGAGGATGAAGCTGCGTGCTGAAGCCGCGTGAGAGCAGGGCACAGAGCCTCCTCGGTATAGTGGGCAGATGGTCATGACATAGCCTGCTGTGCCCTCAACTTTGAGCATCCAGCCTCCCATGTGCTAAAATGAGGGGCTTTTGCTACCACACCTGAATTTTATTAATTTGACAAATTGTACTGTGCCGGGCTTGGTGGCGAACAACTGTAATCCCAGCACGTGAGGAGGCAGAGGCAGGCAGATCTCTTGTGAGTTTGAGGCCAGCCTGATCTACAAAGCAAGTCCAGGTTAGCCAAGGCTATACAAAGAAACCCTGTCTTGAAAAGCCAAAAATTAAAAAATAAAAAGGTGTTGTGATGTGAAAAAGCTTAGTGCTTGCCCAGCATACTCAAGGCCTGTGCTTTAATCTGGCATGAAAGGTCTCTGAGTATCTGGTTTTGCTGATTAAAAGCCATAGTCTACGTGGCTTGTGTGGGTTCAGTTCTGTTTGTCATGGGCTGCAGTAGACATCCGTAAGTGCTGGCTTGTGCATGGGTCACTACAAGAACAAAGCACTAGTGTTTCTTTTGGCGGGTGTCTAGCAAGGCTGTTCCTTTTCACTACTCGTTTTCTGCTCTCATCTCTCCTAGGGAATGCTCATCTGCCTACTCCTGTCTATTGGAGTGTGTCTGGGGTGTAGGGTTGTAACTAAGCACTCTGGGTTTCGTCCTAATTTTCAGTTTTACTTTCATATCTTTTTTGTTTATTTTTCAAAATTAAACATAGTTTTTTTAATTAAATAGGTTTTTTTTAAATCCATGTATTCTCAGGTTACACAGGATGACATCAATTGAAAGGGAAGAAAAGGAGAAAGTTAAAAAAAAGGAGAAAAAACAAGAGGAGGAGGAAACAATGCAGCAAGCCACATGGGTAAAATACACATTCCCAGTGAAACATCAGGTAATTGTCACTGTGCTCTGCGACAGGATGCCACTTCTGAGTGTTGTCATGGAGATTTGAATGCAGTCATTCTGCTTTACTTTTGTTGTGATTGTGAGTTAGTGAGGGTGTCGTGAACACTTGTAATTTTTGTAAGGCATGTTTTCTTAAAATTTGAGACCAATTTGTTGAAACTAGCAATAAAAATACAAAGTGTTAAGTTCTTGCAAAAATTTTTAGATTCTTAAAAAAAAATTAGATTCCCACTGAAAATTGAATTATTTAATAATTTTAATTAATTTGCATGATTCTTTTATTATAATTTTATTTATGTGAATGTGAGAGACAGGGAGAGAGAGAAAAGCATGCACATGTAGAGTCACGGCATAATTTGTAGGGGTTGGTTCTCTTGCTGCCATCGTGTGGGTCCCAAGGATTAAACTCGGGTCATCAGGCATGACGGGCCTGCCTGCCCTTCCCCGCTCTGCCATCTCTCTGGTCCAGTTTGCCTGATTGTTAGCTTTGTTTGACAGATACTTCTCTTGCTCTGGGTGCTGTGTAACCATTGTACTTTCATTTTTACCAGGTTTGGAAACAAAAAGGAGAGGAATACAGAGTGACAGGGTATGGCGGCTGGAGCTGGATTAGTAAAACACATGTTTATAGGTTTCTTCCAAAATTACCTGGCAATACTAATGTGAACTACAGGAAGCCCTTTGAAGGAAGTGAGTCATCAACTGTTTTAATAGATCCCGCTAATACAAAATCTTTAATGTTTCCATTGCTGGAGGTTTGGGTTTGTTTGTATTTTCTCTTTTGATGTTGTTGTTGTTGTTTTAAAGACAGGGTTTCTCTGTATAGTCCTGGCTGTCCTAGAACTCACTCGATAGTGCAGGCTGACCTCAGATTCAACAGACTGCCTTCCTGCCCCACCTCCGCCAGCACTACCACTGGTGGCTTAGTTTTTCTCTTAATAGAACCACTTTTGATTGGTGTTATTTCTTAGGATTTTATAGTATATGGGAAATTACTGGTTTGGTTTACTGTTAGAAGCTCTAGTTTTTGTATTTGAGATTATTTATATTTCGTGTATATGAGTGTTCCGCCTTCATGCATCTGTGTGCACCATATGTTTATACCTGGTGCCCATGGAGACCAGGAATAGGGTATGAAGGCTCCTGGCCCTGGAGTTAGAGACAGCTGTTGGCCACATTTAGCCATGGTTCTGGGAACTGAACCCAGGTCCTCTGAAAAAAACCTCAGGTGCTGTTAACAAGCGGAAAGAAAAGTGAAAGAAAAACGAGAGAGAATAATTTTTAAAAATTCTCAGCCATGAAATTACAATATTATTTTCAAAACCTGTATTTTTTTTTTTTTGGTTCGACCACCCCAAGATCTTATATTCAGTACTAGTTGACATTCTCAGAGTTATTATTTATATAAACTCAGACAGGGAATGAATAGGAGCCCTCTGACGGATGCCAGTATTCCGAGTTGTAAAGCTCAGAGTGTGTCCCCATTGTGTGTGTTGTGTATGCTGAGGTCAGAGGTCATTCTTGAGTGTCATTCCTCAAGAGCTATCTGCCTTGTTGTAGCATCAACTTAAAGTTCTGTATTTTAGTACTTGGTGGCTTCACCTGAACTAAATACATTCAGTTCTAATGTTAGGGGCCTGTAGGAGTGGCTCCAAGGTTAAGGGCACTTGCAGAAACTAGAGTTTGGATCCTAGCACCCACATTCAGTAGCTCAAACTCCCTTTCCTGTAGGGACTTTGATTTTCTCTTCTCGCCTCTCAGGGCACCTGCGCTCAGATACGTATCCAGACATACAGGCATACACATAAATAAAAAAAATCTTTTAAAAACTTACATTCAGAATATCTGTGGCCACACATGTGATTCTTTTCAGCCAAAAATAATACGGATGAAAATAAGGATGAACCAGATAAAAGAAAAAGTCCACGAAGTCCAAAAAAAATTAAGACAGAGTGTGATTCTGAGAAAGGTGAGGCAAAAGATGCAAGTGCTACAGCTGGAGCAGACGATAGTGCAATGGAGCTCTCCAAGGTGCCTGAGAAGAAGGAGCAAGGTAAGCAGGGTCAGGAGGGATGGCAGGGTCAGGAGCGCCCTGGGCCACGTGCCCTCTCATGTCAGCCTGGTTCATGGAACGGGTAAATCACCCTGCCAATCTGTAAGTGCTGTAGCTGGTCACAGACTTGTTCAGCGTTGAGGACAATTTGACAACGTTTTCATCATGCTAAAGGAAGTTGCTTGCTGATCCCGCCCCATCCGTCTATTCTCTGTGTATTTGTCTTGTTTTAGACATTTCATTTCAATGTAATCAGGCAATCTGTTGTTCTCCTTTAATCCACTTTGGAGCATATTCAACTACACTGCGTTGGTAGACCACAACTCATCTGTCTAGTCATTGATCAATGAATAATTGGGCCTTTTCTGTCTGTTTGTTTGTTTGTTTATTTGTGAAAGGGACTCACTGTGTAACTCTTGATTGGCCTGGAACTCACTGTGTGGATCAGCCTGGCCTGGAACGTAGAGCTGTCTACCTGCTTCTGCCTCCTGAGTACTGGGATTAAAGGTGCCACCATAACCAGCTAATGTTTGAGTGTTTTTGTTTTTTGTTTTTAAACATTAAGTTTACTTAATTTTTGTGGGTTCCAGGGATCAAACTCAGATCCTCACACACTTAACAGGAAGCCTTTACCCAGTGACCCATCTTAGCAGCTCTGTGGACAGGTATTTCTGTAGATACAGGTTTTTACTTCCTAGTGGTATATCAAGGAGTGGAATTGCTGGATTGAATGGAAACACCATATTTAAGCTTTTGAGAAACTTGAGGACCAGTGAGGTATATATAAATAAAAATGTTTTAAACTTGTTTGTTTTTTTGTTTTGTTTTGTTTTTGTTTGTTTGTTGTTTTTTTGTGTTTTTTTTGCTTTGTTTTGTTTTGTTTTCTTTCACATAAGCAACTAGAGAGGTGGCATACTGGATCATGTGGTTGGAGCTTAAGTATGAGGATTGGGAGTTTATATTCCCAGAATCCATGTACATATCACTTTACTTGGGCATTGGTGGCTTGCCTATAATTCTTGCACTTGAAGTCAGAGCCTTGCTACCTAGACTAGTTGTATTTGTAAGCTCTGGGTTCAGTTGAGACAGTCAGTCTCAAATAATAAAATAGAGATGATTCTTAGGTTTTTTGTTTAGATTAGTTTGCTGTGTAGCCCAGCATGTCCTCAAACTCAAGCTACACCTGCTTCTACCTCTGCAGTGCTGGATAACACACCTCAAGGGCAGCACAGTTGATAACTGACCATACCTGCAGGCATAATGTCATTTTCCACCATAGAACCCATCAATTTAGGTACCAAAAATCAGAAACATCTGGTATTTGAAGTGTATCTATTTTTAAATTCTATTTACAATTTAACAGTGTCCATGACCTATTTTTAAGTAAAAATAACAAAAGTAGATACTTCTAGAAATGAAAATAGTCTCATGAATTCCTCATTTCAAAGTAAAAATTACGTATTTATCAATGTCTTTAATTTACAGATGTAAAAGAACTTTTAGATTCTGATAATGACAAGTCCTTCAAGGAAGAACCAATGGAGATCGATGATAATGTGAAAACAGAGTCACATGTGGACTGTCAGGAGAGCACGCAAGTGGACGTGGTCAATGTCAGTGAGGGGTTTCATCTAAGGACTAGTTACAAAAAGAAAACAAAATCCTCTAAGTTGGACGGACTTCTGGAACGGAGGATTCGACAGTTTACACTGGAAGAGAAACAGCGCCTTGAAAAGTTAAAGCTGGAGAGCGGCCTGAAGGGGGTAGGCAAGTCCCCCACAGGCGCTTTGAAAAGCTCCTCTGAATCCCCAATATCCACAAAAGCAATCGAAGGATGTCGGGGTGACTTGCTTAGACAGGAACAAACCCCCAGTCCAAGTCAGGCTAGCCCTGCAGACGTGGGCCAGGATTGCTCACAAAGTGAGTCCTTGGTTCTTGGCATCAGTGGTCCTAGTCCCAGCACAAACAAACTGTATCCAAAAGATCAAGTATTAGATGATGTCTCCACTCAGAGTCCAGGGCCAGACTGTCAGAGACAGAACTCTGTTGACAGTGACCTAGATACCAGTATCTCTGAACCTGCCAGTAAGGGACTGGAGCTGAGTCAAACTAAAACAAAAGGAAGTGACTCTTTCATTGATGACTCTACACCAACCAGGGCAGATGATGCTGGCAATTTCATCTATCAGAGCAAGAAACCACCCTCACAGGAAGATAGCAGCAGCATTGTGTCTTCTTCCAAGAGCACATTGCCTGCATCAGTACCTGAAAGTACCATTGACAGAGATGCCCGGTCCTCACCAAAAGCATCGGACTTCGATGGGAAAGGAGGTTGTGACTCTAAATATAATAGCACTTTGGAAAATAGTTCTGATACTGTGTGTGTTCAGGGTAGTAGTGAAGAAGACATGATTGTTCAGAATAGCAGTGAGCAGTTTATAACTCCAGACCAAGGTGTTCATAGTGTAGAGCCGTCAAAATGTGAGTTACTTTCTAAATCCACCGAAAATTGTGAAGACAAACTACAGGGTAAGGTAACTGAATCAAATGGTAAGAAAACAGTCCAGAACCAAAAGCTGGATGAGAGACCAGTTAACAAATGCACTGACCAAACAAGCCTAAAACATACCACTGACAAAAAGAATAATGAAAATAGAGAGTCTGAAAAGAAAGGACAGAAGGCAAATAAATTTCAAATAAATGGCAAAGAGAGTAAAACTAAAGGTTATCTCAAGGGGCAGTGTGTGAAGGATGGCTCTGACAGTAAAGCTGTGAGTGGTACTGCTGAACCAAAGGTCAATAATATCAATAAAGCCATCCCTGGAAATGTCAAGTCACTGGCTGTTAAAGAATCTGCTGTGAAGCCGGTCGTCAATGGTGACGTCATCATGGAAGATTTCAATGAACAGAACAGTTCAGAAACCAACTCACATTCACTGAGTTCTTCAGATGCCAAAGGGAATCACCAAGATGGCCTCCATGTCTTACTAGCCACCAAAGCGCCTGACAGTACACAGGTAACCATACCCCCAGCCCCTCATTCAGAATGTAGCTCATTAAACCAGGTGGAAGACATGGAAACGGATGGTCCAGAGGGTAAGAAGGCTACTCCATCCCCTGTTAGGACAGAGGACTCTACCCTTAGTGAGGACTTGATGGATGAAAATGGTCTGTCCTCCAGCAACGATGAGAATGTCAATGGAGAATCCAGAAGGAAAACGGTCATCACAGAAGTCACCACAATGACGTCCACGGTTGCCACAGAATCAAAAACTGTCATTAAGGTAGCAAAGGGGGACAAGCAAACTGTGGTTTCTTCCACAGAGAACTGTGCCAGATCCACTGTCACAACTACCACTACCACTGTGACAAAGCTCTGCACGCCCTGCACAGACAGTGGTGTGGACACCATCTCTGTAAAGGAGCAGAGCAAGACCGTGGTCACCACGACCGTGACGGACTCCCTGACCACTGCAGGAAGCACACTGGTGACATCTATGACAGTGAGCAAAGAGTACTCCACAAGAGACAGAGTAAAGCTCATGAAGTTCTCAAGACCCAGGAAGACCCGCTCAGGAACAGCCCTGCCATCCTACAGGAAATTCGTTACCAAGAGCAGCAAAAAGAGCATATTCGTGTTGCCCAGCGATGACTTGAAAAAGCTGGCCAGGAAAGGAGGGATCCGAGAAGTCCCTTACTTTAATTATAATGCAAAACCTGCGTTGGATATATGGCCATATCCTTCTCCTAGACCAACCTTTGGTATCACATGGAGGTATGTACTTTAAAACGTTACTGGGGGGTGGGCTTTGTAAAGAGCATTTTTTGTTTTTGTTTTAATTTCATTTCTAAGTAAAATGAGATGGCGGAAGAGAGGAAGCACATGTGTAATGGCCAGGGTTAGTGATGGAAAGGAGATACAGAAAGTTGCTAGCATGGCCAGCCAGTGGTACGTTGATACTAAAGTTACCCAGCAGCCACGGACTTTCCAGAAATAGACCGGATTCTTTTAACATGCATGTCCATTTTAACTTCCATGAAAGAAAAGGAAATGCCACACTTGTTTTTAGGGTCTAACTTTCCAGGTTATTACCTATTTTTGCTTAACACCATGGCAACTACTGAATAGGGCTACCAATTCCCGGGATTCATGAAGAAGACCTTCATGTCGTGCCTTCATAGTGAAACTAATTTATCTGATAAATTTGTTTTGAAGTTCTCAGTTATTTATGAAAGAAAAGATAGACTGTAATTTCCTTAGGAATGTCTTAAAATGCCGAAATAGTCTTATTTAGAATTGTAAGTTTAGAGTATTGACAATTGTTAGCCTGTGTTCATTTGTCACTAGGAAGAGGGCTCAGAAGTTCCTCTATGGACATAGAGTAATTTGCCCATGACCACAGAGGCCAGGTCAAGCATAGCACCTGGTTTTCCTGACCCCAGCTGAGCACTTCATGTGCTTTTCGCTTTCACATGCTTGGTTATCCGTGTTCTGTCCCTTTCATGTCTCTGTCTATCTTTTTACCCTTGTTGAGAGGGATGAATGTAAGCAGTGAGAACAGAGAGCCTGGAAAGCAGTGCTGTAGCCTGCATTGGTTTTACGGTTATTTGTTCCAGCTAGTTACTGAGCAGAGCATCATCTCTCTTAAGACTTCATTTCAGTGTCTTAATATTTCAGCTTCCATTAACATCCTCCTTCTTTATGACCTTTATATTACAGTCAGCTAGCTAGTGTCAGAAAAGACCACAAAAGCCATGTAACTGTGAGCCCCCCCAGAGGAATCATTCAATCTGGTGACCACTCAGCGTTTGTATGAGCACGTTTTTATTCCTCATCATTGGTTTGAAGTAAGATGTCATCACTTCATGCCCATACACTAGAGACAGCTGAAAAGTACACTTTCTCTGCAGGGCCTGCAATGAAGGATTTGCAGAATCCTGCAGGGAATCAAGGAACTCTTCATTGCAGTTCATGGAATTGTAGGATTGCTCTGCACTTTTTTGCTTTCTTCATTGAGAGCGGTCCCAAAGTGCATCCTTGACTGTCCTGCAGGTAACTTCTTTCCCACTGGAAAAGTTACTGTGTACATACAAGTAGATGAACTAAGATGCCCTGGCAGGCAGGGGCCTGGCCTTTATTTTATGCTCCTTGTGTTCCGAAACGAAAGGTAGTTTTGCTGGGAAGCACTGTTCTCCGAGCCTGGGGAGAACCAAGGCCCAATCCTAATGGGGCGCCAGAGCCCTTGCATGCATGGCTGTAGTGCGGGCGCCTTGACTTACAGAGTTTTTATTTGCGCTGGCATGCATCATATCTGTTTGGTCAGTCATTTTTTTAATGGAAAGAAACACCTTCCTGTACGTTCTTAATTGTTGAAGTTGAAATAAATATTTATCTCTTCTGACTAATAGAAGCCTGGGTTTAAAAAAAAGTGTTATTCTTTATTTATTTATTATTATAAAACTATTCATGTAAAGTGTATTTTTATGCTAGTTCTTGAATCTCAGGTGTTTCTAAGACCTGATGTGTGAGTTTTTACTTATTTGTTGAACGGTGGTTCTGATGGGTCTAGCTGTGCAGCCCAGGCTGGCCTCAAATTCCTGTCCTCCCACCTCAGCCTCATAAGTAGTCGAGACACACGCAGGCCCGGCGTGTGTGATGCAGATTTTTAAATGTAATGTTAAAGCTGAGCACTATAGGAAATTGCCATGTGTCGTGGATGCAGTGAAGACCTTTTGACCTCTGTACACACATTTCCTTAGACCTGTTTTCCTGGGCATGACTGTATGTCACTGTCATTTTGAACTGGCAGTTGTTCTCCATATGGCTGATACTAGAGGGATCCTGCTAACGTGTCTGCTGAGATTATTCTGAGTGATTGAGGGACGTGCTGATGACTACAGGGAAGGGAGGGGGAAGCTCAGTAGGAGAGAATGGGAAGCCTTGGTTTCTAGTTTCCCACGCTTTTCTTTAAGCCTTCTCTCCGGCATAGCTCCTTCTGACTTCTGCTTTCTTCTCCATGCATTACCAACTGTGCCCACCGCCTTCCCTCTGGCCATAACAACACAGGATGTGGCGTGTGACAAGTGTGTGGCTTTTACACACTGTGTTCCTTCTTGTGTGTGTGCCCCGTGCCTTCAGTCAGCCAGCCATATGTCCGATTAAGATGTGCTTTGCAGACCTATGTACTTAACCTCTCTTACAGCTCCTAACAGGTAGAGTCTAACAAACTTCTTTCTATCCCAGCCTCATTCCCAGTCTTGACACACTGACACTCCATTGTTTGAATGAATGAGTGAGTGAATGAATCAGCAGACTCTATGAGATGGGTTTATCCACTGATGCTACCTGCATTTTAAAATAGCATTGCTCTTTGGGATATTGGTCATTGGTAGAGGCTTGCTGGTATGTACAAGACTCCGGTTCTGTCCTCAGGAAAGTAGAGGGTATTATGTGTGAGTCAAGGCCCGTGGAGAGAGGGTTCAAAGTTATTGTTCGACTCTAGAGAACAGTAGAGGGGAAAGAGAGAATAGGAAGTACTTGTTCTTGCCAGGAAGTACTTGTTCTTGCCAGGCGTGGAGGTGCATGCCTTTAGTCTGAGCCAGAGTTTAAGACCCTCCTGGTCTACAAACTGAGTTCCAGGACAGCCAGGGCTACACAGAGAAATCTGTCTTGGGGAATAAAGAAAGGAAAGGAATAGCTTGTTCTGGCATACCAAACTTCTACAAAGTTTTCTGTGTGGCATGCCCTGAAAGTGACTATTACTCTTAGGATAGCTCTATGCTAGTCAGGATCTTGCTGCTAATTTAAAGGCTCTGCCCAGGTTGTTATGTGAAAAAAACATTTCACAGTTGGAGCTAGGAATTAGCCAGGCACAGTAACCATTTGACTAGAGCTTAACCATCACACATTCATTTTTTCAAATGATAGTAATAGAGAAAGGACCACCTTTCCCGTGCAAGGTTGGCCTAAGACATACTGTCTGCCTGCTAGTGGGGGAAATTATTTTCATTATGTAAGCTTTCTCTATGCTTCATTCAGCCTGTATATTCACTTCATGTAGTGTGAGAATATCCAAAAGGAAATCTAATTATGCAGGTCTTAATAGGGAATTGACAGCTGTTGGCTGCTTTAATTGATGTTACAGTGAATTCCATTTTAGGATAAAATATTCAGTGAAATTGAGTAATTTCATTTTCAGATGTGTTTTGAGTGTTACTTTTAAAAGGAAAAGTATATTCAGTAACTTCACACTCATGCTTAAGAAAGAACATGAGCCCAGGTTCCCTTCTCTTCATCTGAGTGGCTGGTACAGGCTGTGGCTTTCTGTAATGGCTTTCTTCCTAGGATTCCAAACTTAGGCAGCATTTTCACTCTTCGTATTATGTGTAGTACTCATGAGCTCATGTTTGTAAGAGCCACCGTGGGGACAGAATTCCTTCCTGCTGGGAAAGGTGGTCTTGCGTTGGCAGTGTTTCAGTTTTGTTTTACTCTTTGACATTCAGATTTTTGTTGTTGTTTTATCAAAAACTATTTCATCATGGTTTTTGTCTTCAAGACTCCTCTATCAAATTTAGTAACACAGTTAATGAATTCTCCTGAATTTTTCATGCAGATATTTTAGTAAATTAATGAGAAGATCTTTATTAATTGTCCATCTTAAGATAAAACACCTTGGTTGGAGAGATGGTCCAGTGCTTAAGAGCACTGTTTGCTCTTTTAGAGGTCCTGAACTCAATTCCCAGCAACCACTTGGTAGCTCCCAACATCTCCCGATCTGATGCCCTCTTCTGACTTTCAGGTGTATGTGTAGATAGAGCACACATATATGAAAAATAAATCTAAAAAAAAAAAGATAAAGTACCTTACTGGAAGTGAACCTCCATGATTTAAAGTTATTAAATGCACACAATCCTAGTAACTCAAAGGTATTATTTTAAAGACTCTGTAATACCATAGTGTTACAGAACTGTGTTACAAATGCTGAGTACATAGTGAGTGTCAAAAACATGTTTTTCAGTTTCATAGAGAGGAAGAGAAGAGAGAGTGAATGGGTATGTGTTTGTATGTCTATATGCAGTTGATCTGGGTTGTTCTTTCAGGTACAGACTTCAGACGGTGAAGTCCTTAGCAGGAGTGAGCCTGATGTTACGGTTACTCTGGGCCAGTTTGAGATGGGATGACATGGCAGCCAAGGCTCCTCCAGGAGGAGGGACTACACGGACAGGTAAGGGAGTCAGGCTTGAAGTTTAAAAGGTGTGGCCTAATGATGTAGCTCACCTGCTAGAGTGCATACATATGTTATGTATAGAGCCTGAGGTGCGTTCTTAGCAGAACCAGGTTATGGTGTCGCATGCTTATGACCTTAACTTGAGAAGCAGGAAGCAGGAGGATCAAAGGTTCAGGGTAATCTTCACCTGTGAGTTCAAGGCCATCTTCCATTACATGAGACTGTATACCAAAAAGAGGTAGCCAGACCTGACAGTAAGGCCTATAATGCCAGCTACTTACGAGGCTGAGGCAAGAGGATCTATTTAAAGACCTGTTGGGCTACTTAGCTCAAAGCCAGCTAGAAGAACTGTTCCCTCCGCCTCCTCCCCCAAAACAAACAAACAAACAAACCAAAAAAAAGACAAAAAAGCCAAGAAATTAGAAAGGAGTCTGTGGCTGTAGCCCTTGCCCAGCATGTATAGAAGTGTACCCTCAAGTTTTCAGGTGCCGTGCAATCAACATTATAGGGCAAGGTTCACATTATAGGTGAGTCAGCACACACAGACCCAACTAAGTTTTCAAATGATAGTTATTATCCTGTAGTGTAACCTCAAGCATTGTTTTGATTGCGTGCTGCCTCTGGGGGTTAGCTTGGACCTTTCACACATTTTGTTTGTTTGTTTTGTTTTTCCACTTAATTTTTCTTCTGCTACTCATGCTGAAGCAGAAGCATTGCCACCAGTTTCATGCCAGCCTGGGCTTACACACCAAGTTCTAGGCCACCTTGGGCTGTAGAGTGAAACCTTGTATCAAAAAGGAAAGGAATGAGGTGCCTAGCTGCATCATGAGAACCCTAACTTAAAAACAAACAGCAGCACCTCAGGCTGGAAAGACTATGCTTGAAACTTTCACCAGGAAGAAACTCAGCTAATGTAACCAAGCAGTAACGCTGTGGTTATTAATAAACCAGATGTTCTAAAACATCATTTTGGATTCACATCCTTACAGACGTATCAACAGCTACATGTTCTAAGTGTCCTCATATTCCAGGTGGTTATTAAATGTGTAAATCATGTTCCCATAGAAACTTCTGAAACTGAAATCACAACCACAGAGATAATTAAGAGGCGTGATGTGGGTCCTTACGGCATTCGTTCTGAGTATTGTATCAGGAAGATCATTTGTCCCATTGGAGTTCCAGAAGCACCGAAAGGTAAGACATAGAAAAATGTCTTGGTTCTGTTAATTGAGGTTTGGTAGTAGTTGTCTCCTTAAATTCCTTACTGGCACTACAGACTGCTCCTGTATTAAGGAACATAAAAAATAATCACGGAGACAGGAGATTGCTTTGAGTCCCAGGCTAGCCTGCCTTACAGAGTGAGACCTATTTCAAACACCAAGGAGATGAGGGGCTGGAGAGATGGCTCAGCAGTTAAGAGTGCTTGCTGCTCTGGTGGAGGACCCAGGTTCAGTTCCCAGCACCTACACGTTGGCTCCCAACTGCAGTTGCAGGGGCTCTGAGACCTTTGTCTGAATTCCATGGGCTCTTGCATGTGTGTGCATATTAACTCATGCAGGCACTCAACACAAACACATAAGTATCCATAATATAAGAGACCTGCACATGTGCATAAAAAAAAAAAGTAAGTGTGAAAGAGAAAATGTCTTCACAAAGAAACACTTTAAAAATTGTTCTCCCTAGATTATACATTTGTTGATATTAGCTTTAGACTTTATTTTAATGAATGAAGCTGGGAAATAACACCCATTTGAAAGAATACTGATAAGTAGCTTCGGTTCTGGGGGTAATGGAATACTGCTATCCAGGCACCAAATAGTGCTATCCAGGCACTACTAGCTCAGTTGGTAGGCAGAGCGTAGGTTGGAAATGCCTTCCCAGCAGGTTTTCTCCTGGCATACCCCAGCATCTCCTGAGTCACTGTCTTGTATCATTCTGTTCTGTGCAGGCCTGGCTCTACTGCCGCTCTGCTCCCTGAGAACTTACTGCCACTCAGAGCACTGGACAAGGCTCAGTTCTTATTCCTCTTTAGAGTGTTTTAGATATTGTTGTTTTTCAAGACATGGTTTCTCTGTGTAGCCTTGGCTGTCCTGGACTTACTTTGAAGACCAGGCTGGTCTCTAACAGAGATCTGCCTGCCTCTGCCTCTCTGAATGCTGGATTACAGGTGTGTGCCACCATGCCCAGCTTGGTGTTTTAAATCTTATTGGAAGGTTTTTGTATGTTCTTCAGCATTTTGGATGCCCTTTTTATATTGGGTAAATGTCTCCCCAGTGTTGTGGAGGGGAATGGGTACTGCCATCTCCATCTCAGCTGTGAAGGACTGTTAGGCTTGCTTTAGTCTTTCGGGGATACAGAGATCGAGGTCCACTGTGACCCACAACTTGAGTGCAATGGTGCATCAGGGGGCTGAATCAGAAAGATGCCATGGCTTGGGTTCCATAGGGAGTTCTCGGCCACGCTGCAGCGTACATAGAAGGGCAGTGTTGGTGAAGAAGAAGAGGGAGCAGTCAAGCACAGCAGGGCAAGGGAAGCCCCTTCCTTCCCCCATGGTTATTAGCCTTGCTTCCTGCGAGTCCCTCAAAGATGGTCATCTTCTGTACCCCCGTGTCATAGCTGGAAAAATGGCAGCATGCTAAATCTCTCGGCAGAAATTGTATTGATGTTGGAGTCTCAACGATGACTTGCTCTTAGTTACATGTGGACACAGGATGAGGAGCAGAGTTCCAGGCAGAGAAGGGGGTATAAAGGCACACCAGCCCTTTCCTGTGGCCTGCGAGCCCTGGCCACTGCCTGCTGTCACAAGTGAAGTTTGATTGGAACGCGGCTGTATGTAATTCAGACATTGTTTTTCTGCTGATTCTTTTAAGAAATGATTTATTTATCTTTATTTTATGTGTGCTGGTGTTTTGCCTGCGTGTGTGCCTGTGTAAGGGTGTCAGATCCCCTGGAACTGAGGGACAGAGAGTTGTGAGCTGTTGCGCTTGGGTACTATGAATTGAACGCAGATCTTCTGGGAGAGCAGCCAGTGCTCCTAACCACTGAGCCATCTCTCCTACCACAGGCACTTTGGTCTAGATTTGCAGCATAGACCTTCTGGTCTGTGTGGGCTCAAGGATTTACAGTATCTTGCCTTTTAAAAAGAAAAGTTTGGCTGTGGGTGGCGTCCTGGGCTTATAGCAGACTATGTCTTAAATTAAAAGACGTGGCTTGCCAACCACCATGCCTCATGATGATGTGAGACATCAGAAGAACTCCGTAGAAACAGTATTGCTGAAAACATTCTGATTTCTCTCACCAAGAAACACCCACACCTCAGCGGAAAGGCCTTCGATCAAGTGCGCTGCGACCAAAGAGACCAGAAACACCCAAGCAGACGGGCCCAGTTATCATTGAAACCTGGGTGGCGGAAGAGGAGCTGGAACTCTGGGAGATCAGGGCTTTCGCTGAGAGGTAACCGGTTAGCACCCTGTCAGGTGTTTGAAGCTTTTGTAGCTTCAGAACTAGAAAATTATAACAGCAATAGTCTCTTCAATCCATTCTGATTAATTTTTCTCTACCTTTTGATTTAAGGGCTAATTCTGGGTAGTCCTGTTTTTAAATCTAGTATGTTAGTATTATATGTATTTGTTATTTTTAAGTCATCTTAAACGTTCATTTAACACAGAAATAGTGTTAAACATATGATGCCTGGTCAGCCAGATGTAATTTATAATCGATCTGATAGTTGCTCCTTTCCCCCCCCCCCCCAGAGTGGAGAAAGAAAAGGCTCAAGCGGTGGAGCAGCAGGCTAAGGTCAGTGGGCAGCAGGTGGGATTGATGACGGGGGAGAGGGGAAGAGAAATGGATGGGACAGGATGGGATGGGACCGTTTAGCCAAATTGAGGAGACAAAAGCCCAGGGATTATATACTCGTTTGTTTGTTTGTTTGTTTGCTTTATTTGTTTTTCTGAGACAGGGTTTCTCTGAGTGGCCCTGGCTGTCCTGGACTCACTCTGTAGACCACCAGGCTGGCCTCAAAACTCACAGAGATCCGCCTGCCTCTGCCTCCCTGAGTGCTGGGATCACAGGCCTGCACTGCCGCACCTGGCTTTACATGAGGCTTTTAAAAGTGTGCCTCATGTTTCATTTCTTGAAAATACCTCTGTGATACAAGAATCTGTGGTTCTGCAAATGGTGCACATGCTTGCAGGGATTGAATCTCCTGATTATTGTTGTTACAATTCTCTGAGTAGTTTCTAGAAAGAATTTCTTTCCTGCTGAACTCTAATGTGGCCGGTGAGGAAGTTCACCGAGGCTTTGAGTTCATTGCGGTCAATGCTTATTTTTTTAGGTTTCAAGCCATTCTTTTTTCATGTTTTATAAAGCATGTTTTTCAATTTACTATGCATCTTTCTCTTGGCTTAAACTTTGGTTAAATAGCACTTTGGGGTTATGTGTTTAATGCCTCCATGGAAATGTACAAAAAAACTGTAAGCATCTGTTCCTATAGCAACTGGCTACTTGTTCTGTTCTTTGCTTTCATTGGTGTTAAGTTTTGTCATCTCTGCAACACAACCTAATGTGGCACTTCTTAATTTGTTTTGAAGTAGCACTTCAAGTTTTTAATGCATTTCTCCTACTGAAATACTCTTAATTACGTGTTCCATTTCTTTACTTCTATTTTCCTGTGAACTAATTGGATCAGATGATGTCTCTTGAGTATGCAAAACTAAGCTCCTTCACGTCTGATAAATAAGCATTAATATGAAATACTTCAAATTCTCTTCAAGCATCTGGTCTGTCTGCAAAAATAATCCAAATAGAAGGGCTGTGACTATAGAGGAGAGGTGAAGCCCTGGGATATGGGTTCAGTAGAGTCTGAAACAGCGTCTCCTGTAGCTCAGGCTCTCCCAGATCTCAGTGTGTACCTCCAGGTGGCCTCAAACTCATGGGAGTCCTCCTGCCTCTGTCTTCCACCATGTTCAGCTCTTGTTTGTGGTTTTGAGACAGTGTTACTCTGTATCTCAGGCATCCTAAAACTCAAGGCAACCCTCCTGCCTCACTCTTTTGAGTGGATCTTAATGGCTGAATCACAGCTCCGTCATGAGCTGATTGCACAGCCTGTCTGAGCTTGAGTCTCTTTATGTTTGGTGTTCACGGTGCCAGCTTCCTGATTTAGTGAGAAGTATTGCTAAGTGCAGTATTACACATCCAGTTAGTCCTACCTAAAGTTTCATACTTGGAAGCCTGTACTGTTTCTTGTTAGACCACTGTCGATAAAGTGTAGATACATTCCAGCAGTCTTTAATTAAAAACATACAAGTTTGGTGGGCAGGGTGGCGCGTCCCTTTGATCTCAGAGGCAGAGGCAGGTGGATCTGTGAGATCGAGGAGAGCCTGGTCTACAAAGTGCGTCCAGGGCATCCAGGGCTCTATTACATACAAACCCTGTCTCGAAAAAACAAAACAAATAAAAAATCATACAAGTTGTCTTTTCCACCTGTTTTGCTTTGATGTTTGTTTGTTTGTTTGTTGTTTTAGTTTTTGAGACAGAGCCTGTGTAGCCCTAGCTATTCTGGAACTCTGTGTATAGAGGAATCGAGCCTCAAGCTTACAAAGAACCACCTCCCTCTATCTCACCCTGTTGGATTTAAAGGCATGTGCCACTAGGCCTAGCTTGGTTTTTGAGAGTGTGTCCTGCTCTTTTGCGTAGGCTGGTCTCAATTTTGAAAATGCTCCTGGGAGTTGGGATTACAGATGTGCCCACTGTACGTAACTTTACTCTATGGGGGTTTTGTTTTGTTTTTTTGTTTTGTTTTCATTTTTATTTTTATTTTTTGCAGTGCAGAACAATGAACCCAGAGTCTTGTACGTGCCAGGCAAGGACTCTACCAAATAAGCTGTAACCCTAGTAACCCTGGTGTCTGATGATGAGATTTTTCCCTTCTATATAAAGCATTTACAGTACCTTTCATGTACTTACATAGTCCATGAAATATTCCCAGTACTCAGGAGGCTGGAGCAGGAGGATTGTTCCAAGTTCAAGGCTACATAGCGTTAGTTCCAGGCTGCCTTGAACTACAGAATGAGACCCTGACTCTAAATAAACAGTAACAATGTCTCAAAACTATAATTTCCATCTAGCTTGATCACAAGTTTGCTGACCTGAATAGTAGTAATAAAACTACAGTGGGGCACAGTGATGCACACCTTTAATCCCAGCACTTGGGCAGGCAGAGACCTCAGATCTCTGTGAGTTCAAGGCCACCCTGCTCTACAAACCAAGTCCAGAACAGAGAAGGCTACACAGAGAAACCCTGTATGGAAAAGCCAAAAACAAAAAACCAACCAACCAAACAACAACAAAAAAAAACCCTACCATCATGATCTTTATGATTGGCTAACCTAAGCTACAGCTGCCTTGTCAGGCCCACCCCTTTCTTCCTACTCACACTGAGTCACGGGGTCCTGTCTCCAGTAAGACTTCCCACTCTTAACACTGGAGCATTTTAATCATTTAACTTTTTTATTTGTGAACAATGTATAATGATGTAGATGCTTAGAACCTTTGTGAAGGGTTCAGGCTAAGCTTAGCCAGGCATGCTTTCGTTTCGGAAGTTCAGTATCCAGAAATCCTACAGCATGGGGTTTGTTGTGGAGAACCGGAGCTCACGCTTCCTCTCCTTGACTCTCAGAAACGCTTGGAGCAGCAGAAACCTGCAGTCGTAGCGTCCACCACGTCCCAAACAAACAGCACGAGCAGCACCGTCTCCCCAGCTCAGAAGGTGATGGTGGCTCCCTTGAGTGGCTCAGTCACCCCTGGAACAAAGATGGTGCTAGCCACAAAAGTTGGATCTCCTGCCACAGTCACATTCCAGCAAAACAAGAACTTCCATCAAACTTTTGCCACGTGGGTGAAGCAAGGCCAATCCAATTCAGGTAGAGCCGGGGTGAATGGAACATTGCTCTTCTTCTGGGTTGGGAAAAGCAT
This sequence comes from Meriones unguiculatus, assembly GCF_030254825.1. Classification (NCBI taxonomy): domain Eukaryota; kingdom Metazoa; phylum Chordata; class Mammalia; order Rodentia; family Muridae; genus Meriones; species Meriones unguiculatus. Next base: position 14,799,830 of record NC_083355.1, read on the forward strand.
TTCTAACCTTCATTTCGTGAGAGAGTTGCTCTGCTTCTGCCACTGCTTGACAGGCCAGCTGTGGCAGTCGTTTGTCACAGGCGCTCTTTGTGGAGCCCCTCTCTGCAGTCCTTACCTTCAGCACCCACATGGCGCACTCGGAGCAGAGAGGAGGTTTCTATCATTACAGAACGGGCCACATTTCATGCATCGGTGCCCTTCCTAGAAGTCAGTACGCTGCTGGTTATTTAAAAGTCTAAAGCTCATTAAATGTCTTATACCCCATTAGCCACCAGCACAGCTGCCACCTCTGCTACCACCATTGCCAGCACAGGTCAGACGTTCCAAATTACAGGCAGTCCCGTCACTATGGCAGGAAAAGTAATTACCAAATTGCCACTTCCTGCAAACAGCAAGATTGTCGCTGTAAATGTGCCAGCAACACAAGGAGGTAAGGCAACCTCGCAGAGTTTGAGTTCACCCTCGCCAGATCATGCTGTCGCCATCACTCCATTTCCTCCTCACTGGTCTCAGTCGTCAGGTCTCACATTCTGTGTAGCCACTCTGCAACCCACCACACGCAGTTTCTCCTCAGACACCAAGAAGCGCCTCACTCTTTCCGTGGAGGGCGGTGGTTCATGTCTTCTTCGTCTCTCTTCAAGGCGTGGTCCAAGTGCAGCAGAAAGTCCTGGGCATCATCCCATCGACCACAGGTCCAAGTCAGCAGACCTTTACCTCATTCCAGCCCAGGACCACAACCGTCACAATTAGGCCCAATACCTCAGCCTCTGCAGGAACCACCACCGCGTCACAGGTAAGCCTCTTCCCAGACTTCTCTGTTGAGCAATGTTGGACGCGTGAAGGTGACATTCCTGTGGCCTCTTCCAGCATCAGTTCAGCTCATCTTTCTTTGCTATGATTTCGTCTGTGATAAAGTACCAATTTGGAAATACATACAGAGATTTTTATATTTTTAGTGAACAAAAGCTGTACATGATACGTTAATTTTGGCATTCAATTAATTGCATGTTGGTATTGTTGTAAGAAATTATTATTCGGCAATATTTTCTGGAGAAAGCTGTGTGGCTTGATGGACAGCACCTCCTAACCCTAACCCTCTGGCATCCCCTCCCACTGGCAAGAGTTCTCTCTCACCTGTGCTTGTAATTCATCTGATTTAACTCATTTCTGATCAAAAAAGAAACAGATTGGAATATACTGTATGTCAACTGTTACATGACATATTAGATACAACATTTCTTTGGCACTAGTGTCATGGAAAAAATTTTAAAGTCAAAATGTTCCGACTCGGGGGCTGGAGAGATGGCTCAGAGGTTAAGAACACTCACTGTTCTTCCAAAGGTCCTGAGTTCAATTCCCAGCAACCACATGGTGGCTCACAACCATCTATAGTAAGATCTAGTGTGCAGGCAGGATGTTGTATAAATAATAAATAAATCTTAAAAAAAAAAAAAAAAAATGTTCCGACTCTAATTAGAGAACTGAAGTAAAGTGCTCATTATTGTTGCTTTTTAAACTTTGATTTTTGTTTCTTTATTACAGTCTCCGAGTCCTAGGACTCAGCCTGGCCTCATCATTGAGCACTCGTGACAGAGTTGAGCTTTCCTGGTTTTTCCTGCCTATTAGTCTCCCAGGGATTTTTGTCATCAATGCCAAAGAATTTCATCTCTCATTTGAGTTAAAGTTTCTGTCCTCAGAATTCCACCTTTATACCAACACTGACTGCAGTTTCAAATGTAATAGTGAGGAGACAGAGGCAGGTGGATTTTTGTGAGTTCCAGAACAGCCAGGGCTATAGGAGAGAAACCCTGAAGTTCTAAGTCCATTGTGTTTTCGTAATTTTGAAGCAGCTTTAATTCTTTTTTGGTTTGGTTTGGTTTTGGTTTTCCTGGCTGTCCTGGACCTTACTCTGTAGACCAGGCTGGCCTCAAATGCAAAGATCTGCCTGTCTCTGCCTCCCAGTGCTGGGATTAAATGCATGTACCACTACCACCCTGCTGAAGGAATTTTAATTCATTGTACTTTTTTCATCCACAGGTAATCACAGGGCCTCAGATCCGCCCTGGTATGACTGTGATTAGAACACCACTACAACAGCCAACACTAGGAAAGGCGATTATTCGAACACCTGTGATGGTGCAGCCAGGTACTCGTGCATGTGCTGATACTATCAGTGTTTGGGCAGTAGGTCTGGGAAATTGTGACACGCCTCTCTGTATTAGTAAATATTGATCAGAATTAGTGTAAGTGCACATTAAATTTCTAGTTCACAGTGGGATGGGAACACAATACTGTTTGTTCTTTTTCTCCACCAAAAAGAGACAAAGTAAATTTAAGTTTACTTACAGAGTATAGGAAAGCACTAATAAATGTAAAACATAGCATTCGGACCATTAAAGAGAAGAGCAGAGCTTTTGTACGTGTAAGTTACAAAGGCAGTTGCCAGACCCTCAGTCATTCACGGTTAACGTAAGCAGATTAAAACTACCGTATTGAAAGTCAGAGACGGTGGCCTAGGCCTGGCTCTTGATGCTAGAGCTTTTGCTTTGTGTGTATAAGGCCCAGTCTCTGGACCTTGCCACCAGGGCCAGTCTCTGGACCTTGTCCACCTTGCCTTGTGGACAGGGTCGGTGCCTGCCAAGATGCATCCCTGGAATGGCCTTAGGGGCAGTTGTGAGCACAGGGTGGGCGCTGAGGCTTGTATCTGGTTCTCTAAAAGAACAAGTTCTCCCAGCCACTGAGCCATCTCTCTAGCCCCCAGGACCAGCCTTTTCTCTGTGTTTCTGGTAGTAAGCAGTATGAAATCCTAAAATGCTAACTTCCCATGGATCATTCCCAAGTGCAGTGTATAGGAGATGGTCCTGGGCTCCGGAAGCACTCACAGCTAAATCTTTGGGGTCATCTTAAGTGGGTGAGAATAACCCAGAAGTTTAGAAGGAGGAACAGTAATGAAAAACTTTTACAAATTATTAATCATCTCATAAGGTTACCAAACTTAAGAACATTGTTCCCAAGAAAGCACACAGATAGATGCAGCCCCAAAGCCATTACATTTGAGAATTTACTGTATGACAAAAAGGATGCCTTTTGTTTTGTTTTGAGATGGGGTCTCATTACAGAGATCTGCCTGTTTCTGCCTCCATTGCTTGGTCTAGACTGTTTCTTGACTCTGTTGATGTCAGTAGGAGGCTTTGGCTTTGGTCCTGTTTGAGCTCATCTTGGGTTATTGGCTTCCAAATGTATATTGGAAGATTGAAATGGGCTGCATTCATCTATTTTAATTCAAAGTGCTAAGAGCATATGAGTGATGGGGGTGTCTTGCTTGTGCAGGTGCTCCCCAACAAGTGGTAACTCAGATCATCCGAGGACAGCCTGTTTCTACCGCCATTTCCGCCCCGAGTCCGGCTTCTGCAGCACCTGTGCAAAAAGGCTTACCTCCAGCAGCAGCAGCTGGGACCGCACAGCCTTCACCCCCACACACACCCCGCCCGCAGCAAGGGCAAGTGAAGCTCACCATGGCGCAGCTCACTCAGCTGACACAGGGCCATGTAAGTACCGTAGCTTTGACTGGGGAGGCAGCCCTGTCTTCGCTGAAGTTTACCTTTGATCGGAGGTCATTCCTTGCAGTACGTGCTTAAAGAAATCATTGCCTGGGAACGGGAAGGTGGCTCAGAGGTTGGAGCTCTGGCTGCCCTTGCAGAGGACACAGGTTGAGTAGCTCTCTGTAACTCAGTTCCTGGGGATACGACACCCTCTTCTGACTTCCATGGACACGAGGCTTGTGCATGGAACACAGATGCACATTCAGGCAAATGCTCACACTCACCATTAAAAATCTTTTCAAACTATACAAAGAGAAGAAATGGCTGCCTCCTGGAGTCAGGCTTATTGACAGCATAATGTCCAGCTGTTTGGATTTCTTCAGTTGGAACCTGTACCAATGAAAGGGAGAAGCCTTTCAGTTACCAAAATTTTATTAGTTGGGCAATTTTCATAGGAAAACAAAAAAAATTGGGAGCATTAAACTACTTGCCTGGATTATCCAATATTGTTGTCTACTCTTCTATCAAAACCCAAAGTTCCCAAAAGTCCATTTTTTGTGGCTTTCCACCAGATGAGCCCTTCTAATGGTGGAAAGATCAGCAAGAGCACTGATGCTGTTGAAGAGTTGGGGAATTCGCTTGTGTGCGACCTCATTTCGAACCTTACTGCAGGGTTGGGAGACAGCAGTGGGCAGAGTGCTCGCTGCATAAGCGTGAGAGCCTGGGGTCCCTCTGCATCACCCACAAGTCAGCTGTGAGGGCTGGAGAGATGGCTCTCCCGCAGAGAGAGCACTTCCAGAGGATCCAGGCTCAGCTTCCAGATGTCGGTTACCACTTCCAGTAACTCCATCTTCAGAGATTGGCACCTTCTTCTGAACTCTGTGGGCACCCCCACACATATGCAGAGATGCATGTGTACACACACATATATATACATACATACACACACACACACAAATTAAAAGTAAAGATAAAATTTTAAAGCCACATTTGTGTCACACAACTGTAGTTATAGAGCTAGGAGGGAGACGGGTTCTCGGGAGCCACTATCAAAACTCCAGCACTAGGGGACCCAGCATCCTCTTTTGCTTTCCAGGCCCTCCTGCACATACATGGTGTTCACACACACATACATGATAAAGGAAAACACCCAGTGTTATCCTCTGACCTCTGTGTGCATGCATAAGCAAGCACATACACCATATATGCACCCTAAAACAGACTAGAGCTGCAAAATGGTTGGTAGAGAGCTTATGTAGCACCCCAAAGCCCTGGGTTGGACTATGTCACTGCATAAATCGAGTATATTACCATGTACCCATAATCCCAGCATTTGAGAAGTAGATATAGGAGGATCGAGAGTTTAATAAGGTTATCCTTGACAGTTTAGCAAGTTTAAGGCCAGCCTTATGTCAGGCCCTTTCCCAAGAAAGACACATTTTTTTTTATTTATTTTCTTTTTTTTTTTTAAATCTTACTGCAGTGCTCCTAATATGCATCTTGGCCTCCCTGTAAGCAGGTGCTTGCGATACGTTGATGTAGTAACCTTGCAAACTACTGAGGAAAGACAGGGTTTTCAGTCAGGTTACTGGCCTGATTGGCCGCACATAGGAGACCATAAACTTGAGACCCCAAACCACAGCCTTGTGCCTCATTCTGAACTCAATTCTAAACTCAGCGTTCTTTCCTTTCTTCTTTTGTTGTTTTATCGTGAGACAAGGTTTTATATATGCTGAGATATATCTGTGTAATCCAGAGCGTAGAGGTGTTTACCATCATACCCAATCTGTGAGACGCTATGGGTCAGACACAAGCCTGTGCCTGCTAGACAGACTAGATCGAAATGTACCTCCCCCCAGATGGGTCATTTTCTCATTCCTTCTTTCTTTAATTTAGTTTTCGTATTTTGTTTTTGGTGATATGGGTCTCACTTTGTCATTCAAGCTGGCCTCAAGTTTCTAATTCTTCTGCCCACACATGCTGAATTCTGGATTCTGGAATTATAAAGATAGTATACCCAACTTCCACTTCCTTTTTTTTTTTTTTTAAATTTGATTTTTTGAGACAGGGTTTCTCTGTAACATGTGCCCTGGCTGTCCTGGACTCACTTTGTAGACCAGGCTGGCTTGGAACCCATAGAGAACTTTCACTTCCTTTTCTTTTCTTTTTGTCTCTTTTTCGATAAGAGTCTCTCTGTAGCCCTGGCTGTCCTGGAACTTGCTGTATAGACCAGGCTGTTCTTGAATTCACAGAGATCCACCTGCCTCTGTCTCCCCAGGCATGAGCCACCACACCCAACTATTTTCTATTCTCTTACCCTTTTTTCTCGTTCCCTCCCTCCCTTTCTTTGCTGGGATCAAAGCAAAAGTCTTGACAGCTCTAAGCAAGCACTTCCTGTTGGGCTGCCCCAGCGCCATAGCTTTTTTAAAGCTACAGAAACTGTTGACCACACAGCACAGGAGGGAGAAGCAAGGAAGCTTGTGAGTTCCAAAACAGCTTGAGCTGCAGAGGAATAATACCCTGTTGCAACATTAATTATTTAATGAAAGTAATTTAAAATGGAATTTCCTGGAAAGTAACCCCAGAGCCATGGATCTATCTCTGTTGGTACAAACGTTGCTTGGTATTTGCACAGTCCTGGATTCAGTTGTTGGTACAGCAAAAACAGAGGAGTTCTTGCTGCAGCTTGTATCCTACTTTATAATCTCAGCTACTCCAGAAACTGCAACAGCACAGCAGATAATTTTAAGGTCTGACTAAACTATAGAATGAGTTCAAAGCCATCCGGAGCAATGTAGTAAGACTTCGAAGTAAAAGAGGCCTTGGTGTTGTTCGGTGTTAGAACACGTTTCTAACTTACACAGTCTCTGAGGTGAATCTCTTACAGAAAAATAGAGTAAAGTTGACCTGAACTTGAGTTTACAAAGCAAACTACAAGGAGTATGGTCAAAATGAGAAAACTTAGAAATATACCCAAGCATAGACTTAGCCAGCATGAGCAGAGAGCTAGGGAGGGACTGGGAAGGGACTCCGAGGGTAAAGCTCTCACTGTGCTAGCCTGATGACTTGCTGGGACTCCCAGAGCCCTCAGAAGCCACACAGTAGCTTAAAGACAGTCTCCAGAAGTTCACTGGCCGCTGCCATTTACAGCAGAGAACAAGAGAGACATACCCTCTCTCAGAGAAGTTGGGAGGCAAGGACTGGAAACTGAGGTTGTCACCTGAATTCCACGTGTAGGTACCCTACACACATACACACACACATACAAACACTAGATAATTTTTTTTAATTAGTACAGTTCAAGAAGGGGTAATTCCAGGGCTAGGTTTATACGCACATCATCAGTAGTAGAGAATTTAATTATCCTAGCATTTGTGAAGACATACGTTCAATTCCCACTGGACCTTAAGGAAAATGTGTATTAGCCATCTACCTAGGAGACTGATCTAAATTGAACGTTCATCAAAAGCAAGACTTGCCGGGATCAGAGTAAAGGTTCATGCACATCCAGCAGGAGGGTAGCCACGTCAGTTAGGCTGTTGCTAGCAACCCCGATGCTGTGTGGCATTAGAAGTGTGGATGCTTGAGGAATTGGAATGTCTCCTGTTGACCTGAGTGCCAGTGTGCACTGGCACAGATACTCAGAGCAATATGTTTTTAAGAATCAGTAACTTAGAGAACCAAATGTCTGTGTGTCGGTGTGATAATTACTGCAGAATGGAAACTACGGCTAGATACAGAAGTGGCTTACAAATAAAATGTTGTGGTCAGGATTTTAAAATAAGTGCATACGGTATGGTTGTATAAGATTCTGAAACTGTCAGAACTAAGCCATGCCACCGAGTAGGGTACAGGACCGCTTTATTTTACCTAGAGGCCATTGTGTTCTAAACAAATGTTGCTTCTTTTTAAGGTTTAGTATTTTGTGTGTAGGGTGCTCTGCTTGCTTGTGTTTAAGGTTTAGTATTTTGTATGTAGGGTGTTCTGCTTGCTTGTGTTTAAGGTTTAGTATTTTGTGTGTAGGGTGCTCTGCTTGCTTGTGTTTAAGGTTTAGTATTTTGTATGTAGGGTGTTCTGCTTTCTTGTGTTTAAGGTTTAGTATTTTGTGTGTAGGGTACTCTGCTTGCTTGTGTTTAAGGTTTAGTATTTTGTGTGTAGGGTGCTCTGCTTGCTTGCGTTTAGGTCTACCATGTGCATGCCTGGTGCCGATGGCGGCCAGGAAAGGACATGGGGTCGTCTAGGTCTGGAGTTCCAGACAGTTGTGAGCCACGTGTGGATACTGGGAATTGAACCCAGGTCCTCGAAAGAACAGATGCTTTAAAGTGCTGCACCAACTCTAGACCCCGAACGTTGCTTCTCCTGTGAGGATTCACAGTGGCCAAGTAAAGATAAAGCCCTGGGTAGTGACGCTCTAAAGAGGTACAGTATCACAGCAGTAAGAACCGCCCATTCCTCTAGGGAAGAGAGTGGCAGCCAGAGCACCTCGTGTTCCTTGGTACTGCATGGTCATCACAGCAGTGTTTTAATAGGTGTTTGCTTTGTGATTATTACTTAGATCTGTCATTTGTGTCGTTTTGGTCCTACAAAGAATGTGTATTTCTTAGGAAACAAACAGATGCTGGCTGAGGGAATTCCGAGCTTGTGCAGCCAAGTGCAGACTTCTAGTGTAGAGAACTGTCTGTGCTTCCTAACCCCAACCAACCCAACCCCCAAGCGCGCACACTTGAGGCATCAGGCGTGCTAGACCGACGGATTTTACACAGAAGCCTGTATGTGATAAGTCCTTGGTGTCTTGTTCCCCTTTCAAAACTCCTGGACCTTAGTGGCTCTCCTGACTCTTGTGCTCTCATATTCTGTCTTTGAGACTCTGGGGACACACAGATACAGCTGGGTGTGTGGAGTGCCTTCCCAGGGAAAAGCCCTGGATTCAGCCATGTTAGTGCACTTAGCATAGAGCAGAGCGAGGTTGATATACTCATACTGTACAACAAAAGCAGACCGCAAGACATTGCTTTCTGGTTTCACACCTTTAACTTTGGCAAGGAACTTTTTCTTCCTTTTGTGGCTCTGAGGATTGGATTTAGGACCCTGAGAACAGTAGGCTTGCACTCTGCTGCTAAGACACACTCGAGCTGCTGCTGCTTTTGAGCCAGGGTGTTAATACGCGGGTCTGGCTAGCTTTGAATGTGTGCCACCATTCCTAGATGGACCTTGACGCTTCTGAGTTTCGTAATTGGGAATAAATGACTATGGAATATAGTAAGATTTGTTCTGCCAAGCCGCTAAGCTTACTCGCTGTGTGAGGCTAGAATGAGACCACGTATAAAGATGTTTCAAAAGTATAAAATAGAGTGAATAAAAGGGGTTTAAAGTAAGAATAAGGTGTGATGGCTTAAGTCATAGTGGATTCCGGGTTATCCTTGGGTACCACTGAGAGCCAAACTCACAAAATTTAATTAATTAGGTGGTTAATTGACTGAGTGAAATAAGAATTTGACCTGGGGCTGGAGTGATGGCTCAGCAGTTAAGAGTACTGGCTGCTCTTCCAGAGGTCCTGAGTTCAATTCCCAGCTCACAACCATCTATAATGTGATCTGATGCTCTCTTCAGGCATACAGATGGATAGAGCACGTATCTACAATAAATAAATAAATCTTTAAAAATAAAAAAGGGATTTTTACCTGAACCTGATAGCTCTGACCTATACAATCCAAACTTAAGAAGTAGTAGTAAGGGTTTTTTTTCTGGTTTCTTGTAGGATTGGGGTGTAACATAAATGATTTTATTAAAACACTTCACAGATTCATGATTTGAAACTGTATATGTTGTCTGCTTTTTCCTTAGGGTGGCAACCAAGGCTTAACAGTAGTAATTCAAGGACAAGGTCAGACTACTGGACAGTTGCAGTTGATACCTCAGGGGATGACGGTTCTTCCAGGGCCAGGACAGCAGCTCATGCAAGCTGCAATGCCAAATGGCACCGTTCAGCGGTTCCTCTTTACCCCACTGACTACAGCAGCTACGGCCGCCAGCAGCAGCAGCAGCAGCAGCACTACCACCACCAATACTACAGCAGCAGGTAGACACGCGGGGTTGCCTCTTGTTGCTGGGCTTGCACATTGCACAGGGCCCAGCGCTCTGCCTCCCGCCAGCATCACAGCCACAGACAGCCTCTGCTTCAAGCCTTGTTCCTAGACCCTGTAACAGCAAGCAAGGAGGGAGGAACAGAATAATGGATACCATGGCACCTGTTCCTGCACTCCTTGTTCAGCCTTGGTGGAGCCCTGGGAATGAGCTTAGGGAGAGTAAATCCACCCAGCTTCCAACCTGTGCTTGAGTCCTGCAGGCCCATGCCTCTTAGTCAGCCTCCTATAAGCTGTCAGTCACCAGGCATGGCAGCGCACGCCTGTAACCCCAGCACTTAGGGAAGCAGAGACACGTGGATCTCTGTGAGTTCAAGGCCAGCCTGGTCTACAAAGAGAGTCCTGGACAGCCAAAGCTACACAGAGAAACTCTGTCTTAGAAAACAAAAACAAAACAAAACAAAAAAAGCTGTCAGTAACTGTTACCATGCCATAGCACAAGAGTGACACTTGACAGAGGCCTCAAAATGCCGAGCTGACACATGGAGAGCATACAGGGAATGGCCCAGCTCTCTGGCCAAGGTGATGCAGAATCTCAGTGCAAGGCTTACATCTTCTGTCCTGAAATATAGACTTCCCGGCTTCAGGAAATCCCCTTCTGATTCTTCTTTCACCATGGTGTTCTGTTCTACGTCACAGAAATCATTTTGTCTTTCTTTCTTACAGGTTCAGGTGAACAAAAACAAAGTAAATTATTACCCCAGCCCCAGGTACAACCAGCCACAACCCTGGCACAAACTCCATCACCATCATCGAGTGTGAGTCCTGCAGAAGCGCAGCCTCAGACTACTCAGCCTGCAGCACAGTCCCTGCCCCTCCCCCCACCCGCAGCGCAGCCTGAAGTCCAGACCCAGCCTCCTGTCTCGCCCCATGTCCCTTCTGAAGCACAGCCATCTAAACCCCAAGTTGCAGCACAGTGTCCGCCTCAGAGCAATGTCCAAGGACAGTCTCCTGTTCGTGTCCAGAGCCCACCACTGACTCGAATACGTCCATCAACTCCATCCCAAGTGACTCCTGGACAGCAGCCCCAGGTTCAGACTCCAGCTTCACAGCCGGTTCCACTTCCATCCCCCACATCTCTGCAGGCGCCTTCCCAAGGCCAGCCACAGTCACAGCCCCAGGTACAGTCTTCAGCTCAAACTCTTCCATCAGGACAGATATTAAATCATGCTACTGTCTCAGCCCCACCCCGTCCTCAGCCACAAACACAGCAGCCGCAGCCCCAAGTCATTTCTGTGCCTCCGCTCCAGCAAGTCCAGGTTCTCTCTCAGATCCAGCCGCAGGTTGCGGCTCAGATACAGGCTCAGCAAGGTGGTGTGCCCCAGCAAATCAAACTGCAGTTGCCCATTCAAATTCAGCAAAACAGTGCTGTGCAGACTCAGCATGTTCAGAGTGTGGTCACAGTGCAGGCAGCCAGTGTGCAAGAGCAGTTGCAGAGGGTTCAGCAACTCAGGGATCAGCAGCAAAAGAAGAAGCAGCAGATAGAAATTGAGCGTGAACACACCCTCCAAGCTTCTAACCAAAGTGAAATCATTCAGAAACAGGTAAAGTTATTAAGTCAAAGCAGCATGTTCGCTAGCGTGAATTATTGTGCTGTGCAGTAGACTTAGTGATTTGGTTGTGTTAGACGTCCTGAATGAGAGAGACAGAGCCACTGGTGGGTGAGCTTAGGCGAGCAGAAGTACTGCTTGACGGTTCCAGCGAGGGACCGCCTCCTTATTGTACGAGTAGCATCGGTGCTTATTAGAAAGCACATTTCCCTGGCAGGTAAGGCCACCTTCGCAATGTAGAGATTCATTGGAAGTCATTTGATTTGCAAGTCTCAGTCGGTCATTTGCTTATCGACTAAGCAAATTGTGGGCAGACAGTTCATTTGCATTACTTGCCACACCTTTTTAAACCCAGATGCTTGTCCGTAGTGCAGCCGGGGCATCTTGGAGTGTAGTCTGGGGGCAGAAAGTCACTTCAGACAGCCGGAGCTCTGCCAAAACGAAGCCGGTGACCTGCAGTCGTGCTGAGGACACTGTCAGCGGCCATGTACCCCCATCAGCACTAGGCAAGAGCTTCAGGTCTTACTGAGCTGTGAAGCACTATTTCTCCCTGAGCGGTGTCTGAGCTAAAACCCGTCTCTTTGCAGCCACATGAGACTGCTAGGACTAATGCTGTCACGTATGTGATTGTGAAGGTTTAAGTCAGTACTTCTAGAACAAGTTCCTCTGACGTGTTCATATCCCAGCTCTTGGACTGTTTCATCTGTAAACTGACAGTTGCTCCAGTACCCGTCTTTCGGATCTTTGTATGGGGCAGGGGCCTCTTCAGACTAGACTTTTGTTGGCGGCAGCATGGGTGGAGGTCCGTGGAGCATGAGAGTTGGGTGCAATTTGGGGCTGGGTTACTTACCATTTAATTGCAGACATGTTGGTTGGTTTCTTTGCATGTCCGTGTTTATTTGAAGAACTGCCCCTGTATTTCAGTGTTAGGGTAAAGAAAGAACAACGTCAAGTGCTTAGCTTAGTTGAGTAGCTGCCGCACGGTGAGAACCCGGGGCCGCCCCGCACCTTTCATCCTGGTGTGCCCCTTAGACGGCTCTCACCAGTTGGAACACTAACAGGTTACTTTTAGCTGTGTGCTAACTTAACTGTCTGTTACAAAGTGCGCATTTATGGATTTGTTCTGTCCTTAAGGTGGTGATGAAGCATAATGCTGTACTAGAGCATTTAAAACAGAAAAAGACCATGACTCCAGCTGAAAGAGAAGAAAATCAAAGGTAGGGAGAGGGCACTCCCAGGGCACCTGCGAGTCTGTACAGCTTGGTGTTGCTTTGGTCTTACCCAGGTTTAACGCAGAAGTGGCTCATGGTCAGCCGCTCCTTGACACTCGGCTCTCAGTTTGCACGTCACCCAGGGATGTAGACAAATGGTGCCTTTCTTTTCAGGGTGAGACAGCCAGCTTTACAGAGGTTGTGTGTTTTTCTCTAGAATGATTGTCTGTAACCAGGTGATGAAGTACATTCTGGATAAGATAGATAAAGAAGAAAAGCAGGCAGCAAAGAAACGCAAGCGAGAGGAGAGTGTGGAGCAGAAGCGGAGCAAACAGAACGCCAGCAAGCTCTCCGCTCTGCTGTTCAAACACAAGGAGCAGCTCAAAGCCGAGATCCTGAAAAAGAGGGCGCTCCTGGACAAAGAGCTGCAGATCCAAGTGCAGGTAGGATCCTGTTCCAGGGTCCGATCTTGACACACCTTTTTGCCTTCTCTTTTTTATTAAGCCTAAAATTCCAGCTCGCTTTCTAGAATTTACATTTGTGTGTCTATAGCATGGAAAGTAAAAATGGCTTTTTGAGATCTGAGAGGGCTAAGCCGTCTTAGCTGTGTTGGGTGTGTTGTGGTTTTTAGTGTCTCTACCACTCATCAGGAAACACAGCTTTAAAGAAGACTGTGTGTATGAACGTACGAAACAAGTGCCCACTCATAAAGACAATTTTTCCTAACCTGAAAGTGATCCTATAGACTCTGCTCATCCATTCTTGCATAATTTACACAGCTTTCTCAAAAAGAAGCGGGGTATTGAAAGCATTCTTTAAGGTGTATTGTACATTTCAATAAAATACCCCTCAGACCAACAGAGGACATTAGATAACCTGGAAGCTTGGCGGTCTTCCTACAGAGGACAAACCAGACAGGTCCAGCAATCAGGGAATTCATTAGAGAAAGACAAGAAAAACAAACTGCAAGAAAAAAGACAGAATTATTATTGCATGTGATGCAGTTGTTACACTGACATTCCCAGGAAAACCATATTACAACTTGTAACAGCATTATAGTCTCCAGTATTAGGATTAACCCTGAGAGAACCTCTGTTGTCACAGTGCCCTTTCACAGCAGAGTCAGAAAGCAAAATTACAGCCTTCTGCTTTGTGCTGTGATTCAGTTCAGGTAAGAGTTATTCACAGAGAATCACATATATTCACATTACAGCTTCACACATGACATTAAGAGACTATGCAGGGAGCTGGCTGGGGCAGTGCACGCCTTTAATACCAGCACTCAGGGAGGTAGAGGCAGACGGATCTCTATAAGTTTGAGGCCAGCTTGGTGTGCAAAATGAGTCCAGAGCAGCCAAGCACACAAAGAAACCTTGTCTTGAAAAACCAGAGAGAGAGTAATTCTTGGAATGGTTTTATCCTTTCTTTCCTTTTGTCTTTTTATAAACATCTGTATAAAGCTGCCTTTGGTTTATGTCAACTGGATCTCTATTTATCCCAGGTCTGGCCTCAAATTCCTGGCCCTCCCTCTTAAATGCTGGGATTACAGGCCTGAGCCACAATGCCAGGGAATCTATAAAACTCCTGTAGGTGTGATGATTCCATCCATCCACTTAGCCCCTGCAGCTGCTGGGAACTCTCTGTGTCTAGAACTGAAGTGAAGGCAGCAGCAGGGTTAGAGGAGGTTAGTGCAGTTGCTCACAGCCCTTCTTAGTAGTGGGAGGGCTGGAGAGGTGGCTCAGCAGTAAGAGCTCTGGCTGTTCTTCTAGAGAACCTGGATGCAGTTCCCAGCAACCACCTGGCAGCTCACAACTGACTGTAACTCCACTTCCAGAGGATTGGATACCCTCACACCAGTGCACATAAAATAAAATTTAAAATAATAATAATGGGGTTATAGTGTTGTTGTTGCTTTTTGTTTGTTTGTTTGTGTTTTAAGCCAGGGTAAATTAACATTTTAAAATGCTGCTTCCAGCCAATACAGGTCAGCCAGATGGTTGTTTTGGGAGAAGGAGCCTGCTTAGTCCTTCAGGGCAGGGAAGTGAAGCAGCAGTGGCTGGAGCAGATGCTCGCTCACCTTGTGCTCGGAGTTGGGAAACTGCAAGTGCCTACAGATTTGTTTTACTTTGGTTTTTTGACTCAGGGTTTCTCTGTATAGCCTTGGCTAGCCTGGAACTCCCTGTGTAGACCAGGCTGGCTTTGAATTCACAATCTTTTTGTTTTTGTTTGGTTGATTTGTTTTCCACTTGGGTTCTCGCTGTGTAGCTCTGATTGTCTTGGGACTCAGTGGTTCTCAGTAGTCCTTCCTACTGCTGTGACTCTTAATATAGTTTCTCATGGTGTGGTGACCCCCAACCATAAAATTATTTTCATTGCTATTTCATAACTGTAATTTTGCTACTGTTGTGAATCATAATATAAATATCTGCTATGGGACCCCTGTGAAAGGGTTTGTAACCTAGAGCTTGGGAACCATGGCACTCCATCAACCAGGCTGGCCTCGAACTCACAGAGATCCTTCTGCCTCTACCTCCCAAGTGCTGGCATTAAAGTTGTGCACCACTATACCTGCTTTCTTTTTTGTTATTTTAAGGGAAGGAAAATATTGTTAACTCTACTCTAAAAAAGTGTGTGTGTGTGAAAGAGAGGAGGTTAAGAGAGAGAGGGTGTGTGTCTGTCTGTCTGTCCAGGGTAGACTTGAGGTAGTTCTGTCTCTTGTCTTTCATCAGTAGTAATGCTGGGATTAGTGATGTAAACTGCTACATTTGCATTGTGCTTTCTGAGCATTGAACTCAAGCCATCAGTCCTTTGCCACAAGCATTTGTACCCACTGAACCGCTCTCTGGAGCCCAGGATTCCAATTTATGGCCAAACCTATATAGAGAAAATAATGTCTTTTAGAGGATGTTGTTGGGGCGGGGGGGTGTTTTGTTTTGAGATAGGGTCTGAAACTCACTGTGTTGCAGAAGAGGACCTTTAACTTTTGATCCTCCTGTTCCTATAGTGGGTACTGGGACCGCAAACCCATTTAGAAAATGCTGTTGCCTGGGTCCCCTGTCTTAAGTCTAAACAAAGCTTGGTAAACACAGACAGTCCATCTCTCATGCTGTTTATTGCTGGCCAGGCCATGTTTTAGGCCTTGTGTTCAGTTCATGTACAGACTGATTCTCTTTGGAGCTACTTGAGCCAGGCAGTAGTGGTGCACACCTTTAGTTTAGGATGTGAGAGGCAGAACCAGGCAGAGTTCGAGGCCACCCTGGTCTATACAGCGAATTCTAAGATATCAAAGGAAAACCATATCTTAAAAAAACCAAAACAAGCTGGGTGGTGGTGTCTCAAGCCTTTAACCCCAGAGCTTGGGAGGCAAAGGCAGATAGATCTCTGTGAGTCCAGGACAGCCAAAGCTTCGCAGAGAAGCCCTGTCTTAAAAAACCAAAACAAAACAAAAACCAAAGAGCTGTTTGGCAGGTGATAGTGTCTACTTCCTGTCCAGGATGCTCCTTCATGTAACCCTGGTGATCATTTGTTTGTCTTAACTGACCACAGGAAGAGCTGAAGAGAGACCTGAAAATAAAGAAGGAGAAAGATATGGCACAGGTGACACACGTCAGTGCTGCCACAGTACCCACACCCTCAGTGCCAGCGTCAGCACCAGCACCAGTGCCAGCGTCAGCGCCAGCTGCCCCTCCAGCTCCTCTTCCTCCTCCTTCGCCTCCCTCAGCACACAGTCTGCAGCCTGCAGGCCACCCCACAGCCCCACTGCCTGTCGCTTCCCAGAAGAGGAAGCGGGAGGAGGAGAGGGACTCCAAGTCCAAAAAGAAGAAGATGATCTCCACCACCTCCAAGGAGGCCAAAAAGGACACAAGGCTGTACTGCATCTGCAAGACGCCATATGACGAGTCTAAGTACGTGCCTCTCCCCTCAGCTTAGCTGTTGAGTGAGCGATTGGCAGCACTGGGAGAGGGTGAGCCAGTGTGAGGCTGGGCTTCATCGACTATTTGACTTAACAGCAGTGCAGTGGGGTGCTGTTCCACACGCTTACGGGGCTGGCTTGTCCTCAGCGATGTTCTTTTCTGTCAAAAACAAGCTTGCTGTGGCCTCTTTGCTTTCCCAGTGGTCTTTGTGGACTCGCTCTTAATCTGCCAGCACTGCATCTTGCAGAAGGCCATCATCCCAGTGCGCCCTGGCCTCCTTTCTGTGATGGCCAAAGCCCAGAGTCCATCCCAAAGTGGATGACCCAAAGGCGACATCGGTTCCCTTTTAAAAACATAGACCGCAAAATAAATAAATAAATAAATAAATAAATAAATAAATAATGAAAAAGAAGTTGCAGCCTAATATTGTTGTCTAAATTTCCACTGTCTTTGGAAAACAAAACCCAAAAAAAGTACATAAAGTGTTCCTTTTATATCACACTCAAAAAATGAAGAGCGTGGCAATTGGCAGCTGTTTTTGACAGTCATGACTTGCATTTGGTGACATAGTAAGATTTTTAGGGATACTATTCCATAAATATACAACAAGTTTAACTGTGCTTTACCCAAAAAAAAAAAAGATTCAGAATTAAAAATTCTTACTGTCTGTGTATGTGGTGATACGGAAACCTCTCTGTGGTTCCTAAATCACCATCATTTTGCAAATGTCAGTGGAATCCCTGCTGGGGCCAAGCTGCCTGTTGAACTCAGCAGAGTGTAGCCGTCTTCACTTGCAATGTGTGTCCCTCATTGGTGACTATCCATCATGTAAAGAGTGGCACCCTGTGAACTAATTTGCCCTATAGGCTAGTACAAGTACATGTGCCTCTCTTTTAGGTAAAACACACCGGAGGATCCCTTAAACATACCCAGGATGGGGAACATTAGGCGCAGGTCAGCCTTTAGCTGACATAGTGTTTGATCCACAGCAGATCATTTTGATGAAACCTTCTTGGGATACTGACGCTGCTTACAACGAGGCACATGTGTACCTGTACTCGATCTATTGAGACTGCCCATTATTTTGTGGCTATTTCACATTTTTTTTTGTTTGGTTTGGTTTGTTTGTTTTTCTCAGTTTGCCATTGACATTTCAATACAGCAGAGTCATTCACCCCTTGTCATAGCTGGAGGAAGGCGGTATTTTATCAGTGTTCTCTGACATTCAGACCAAACCAGCCTGGTTTGAGCACCGAGTCACTGGCTTCCAATGAGAATTACTAAAAATTGAAACTCGGGCCCTGAAGTCCCTTCCAAACCAAATAGCACCTTAAAGAGGCAACATTTAAAGCACCTCAACAGGTCCTCACCTGAGTTAGGGCATGGGGGCGTCATGGTTCAGAAGAAAGGGTCCCCACAAAGAGGCTGAAGCACCTCACTCTGCCCTCACAGTCACACAGCATCCCTCTAGGTAAAATTACCAGAAACAGCTTGGTAGACTGGGAAGGTACCAGTTGTCACAAGGCCAGCCCGGCTGCCTGTGATTGACGCACAGCTCCCTGCACAGCTCCCACCAGCACGGATAGAGACATTTTAAAGAGTGCTGGTGACCTTTCCCCAGAAGCCCGTGTCAAAGCCTGGGCTCCTTTACCTTCCTCCCTCGCTCACTCCCCTTGTCGAGCTCAGTGAACAGGAATGCCTACATACATGGACCTCTCCTAGTTTTCCTCATATCACGTTTGACCATTTGTCCTCTACACCTGGCTGGCCTGCATGATCCTTGTACTGTAACTGTCCTTGGTGTGTGCGCTTTGCTCTGTTTCCAATTTTAAATTGTGAGATACATTTTCAAACCTATCTAAGAAATAGCCCTGGTATTGAAATGGCTTCTGTAGAATAGGTTTGACAGATGTAAGTCTTTGATTCTTTGGCTTTTGGTTTCTGTGCCTGTTACAGTTTCACACACATTCATTAAGAGGAAGCCATCACCATCAGTGTGTTGTTAATTTTTTTTTTCTCAAATTTGAGTGTGTTTTTAAAGACCCATATTTCACTAAACGTGTGTTCGTTGAAATCGATGTGACGGCGTGTCCACCCTTGGTACAGTGTCAGATGCTGTAGTTTGGTAGGATGGTTGCATTCAGGGTGTATAGCTGACTCATTGCAGAAATTATTCTGTAAGAAAGTGAACCAGGGTAGAAAAGACAGATTTACATACCATGCAGCTCAAAATGACAACTACATTGTCATTTTCATTGTGAATACTTTTAGGTTCTATATTGGCTGTGATCTTTGTACTAACTGGTATCATGGAGAATGTGTTGGCATCACAGAAAAGGAGGCTAAGAAAATGGATGTGTACATCTGTAATGATTGTAAGCGGGCACAAGAGGGCAGCAGTGAGGAATTGTACTGTATCTGCAGGACACCTTATGATGAGTCACAGTGAGTTGATAAGAGCATCTGTTTGACAATTCAGGAAGCCGCATTTCTCGATTGGTCACTTACCTGAAAATGAAAGCAGGGCCTCTCTGCTGTGTGTTATACACCTACATTACAAAGCCTTTCCAGTCTTTTTCTCTGTTCCCTCTCTTTCTCTCTCCCTTTCTCTCTCTCTCTTTCTCTCTCTCTCTCTCCTTCAAAATGTATGTTGCTTCCTAGTGAATGATTGAGTTGCCTTGGGGGAAATGTCGTTTCTTCAATATGTAACAAAGTACTGTGATGAAAAGCCTGTCTGTGAAGTGGTGCTCCGTTCTAGCTGGGAGAAGCACCCTTGGGGTGAGCTGTGCCTCTTTACTAGCTCACTGATTTTGCACTCTCATTTGATACGGGACATGTTGAAAGATTTTTTTTTTTTTTTTGGCCTTATTTTGAGCTTTAAAAGTCAATCAAATGTTTTGTATTTTTCTGTAGATTGGTTCCCCAGTAGTGCACAGTACTTTAAAATTCATGTTTACGACTGTTCTTAATATCCAAAGTATTTGGTTAACACATTGGGGTGTGAGTCTCGATTAGTAAAACAACCATAATGCTAAAAGTGCTTTATACCCCAGGGGTTAGCCAGTTTTCAGTTGCATGATGGTCTTTAAAGGTAAAGTCTAGGCAGGAGCAGCCTGTTCTGTGTGGCCTCACATTTCCATTTTGGATCTTGCAGATTTTATATTGGCTGTGATCGGTGTCAGAACTGGTACCACGGGCGCTGTGTTGGCATCTTGCAAAGTGAGGCAGAGCTCATTGATGAGTATGTCTGTCCACAGTGCCAGTCCACAGAGGATGCCATGACAGTGCTCACACCACTGACAGAAAAAGATTATGAAGGCTTGAAGAGGGTGCTGCGCTCCTTACAGGTAAGAAGCTGCGGAGGGCTGCACCTGAGGGTGTCTCCCAGCGCCCAGTGAGAAGAGCTGGAAAAGGTGCCTTCTGCCAGGTGCCGGTGACCTGAAGTTTACCAAAGGTGCCACGTCCGCTGTTGCCTACCTATCACCCGAGAGCATGTTAAGCATTGGTCTGTTTTGCTTTTGAAGAAAACTGTATCTCATAGACATAGATGAGAAAACAGTTCGGGTTCTCCATGTATTCTCTCACTAGAAATGAAAGAATAGGGAAGATTGGGAGTATAGGAAACGGGTGTCAAAGCAAGGCGTTGTGTTAAATCTCCGCTGTAGTTGCAGTCAGCGTCACGAGACCTGGAAAGTCAGCCTCAGTGCCTGGCAGAGTGCTTTTCGGCATCTGACTCTGCCACCTCATTACCCAGTAGGGATTGAACATCCCAGCATGCTGAAGGGCTTGCCGGTCCAGCATCCCGCAGCTGGCAGCTCATCGCATAGGAACCAGGGAACAGACGTCATGTAGGCCCCACCCCTGTCACGAAGGTCCTCGGAGCACTGTGACTGTAAACCGCGATCATTTAAGAAAACCTGTGCCTCACTCGAGTGACCAACTTCACTTTGGGAACGTGCCGCTCACTTGACTTTGCAGGGTTTGACCCCGTGAGGCAGCTGAATAGGATTAGTACGTATGTTACTGCATTCACAGACGGTAATGACACTTGTTGTTTGTTGTAGGCCCATAAGATGGCTTGGCCTTTCCTTGAGCCGGTAGACCCCAATGATGCGCCAGATTATTACGGTGTCATTAAAGAGCCGATGGGTAAGTGCTTGAGCTGAGCAGGGAGGTGCGTTTCAGAAGTCTTGGGCGAATGTTCTGTCATCCATGGTGCTGATGCATCATGAGAGTATCTCAGGCATATAGGTGACACTGGAACTGTATCAGTCACTCTGGATGCATACTTGAGGTGTGTTTGGAGGCTGGACTTGATAGGCACTCTTAGCCCAGGCCTGCGCATACTTGTAGTGCTTCTCCTGCCTGTACCTCCCAAGTGCTTGTTACAGGAAGGCACCACAGCCATCTTGGAATAGCCATTTCCGTATGCCTTTGAGCCTGCAGCTTAACATGGGGACAAGGGTATGTTCGTGGCAACAGTGTTTGTGATGGCAAAACACTGGAAATACAACAAACTGTCAGTCCAGTAGTCACTCAGTAAAACTAGGTGAGTAGAGAGTTGTACAGCCGAACAAAAAGTGAGTGCAGTCAGTGAGCCCAGCCTGATGAACAGGCAAGTCCAAGGACCACCAGTGGAGAGCCTGCCCCCTGAGAGTAAGCGCTAGTAGTCAAGCTATAACTGAGCAAAGAACAAAGCTGTGACAAAGCAAAGAGGGGCAGCTACGTACAGTCACACTTCCGAATCACATGCCAGCTGGAGAAATTACAAAAGCTGAAGCACAAACATTTGCCCATAGGTGAGGCGTTCCCTCTAGCTGATAGAAGGCTTGTGTTTTTAAAGCCAGCGGAGTGTTCTCAGAAGAGAGGAGAGCCTGAAGAGGCTGGAGGGAGGGTCTGTTAAGTCAGCGGCTGAGTGACCACTCAGTGGCAGAGCATTAGCCTTACAGACTAAGAGGCCCGGGACAGTTGATGCTTGGCCCTTTCAGAACAATGATTCTGATGGCTCTGTGTGGCCCACTGGCAGAGCAGCCAGATGCCCTGCCCACTGGGCCATCTCTCAAGCACCAGTAAATTGAGCTTCTAAGCCACACAAAGCCATTAGAACCATCATTATGAAGAGACAGACAGCTATGTAGAGAGACCCTGTCTCTCAAAACAAACAGCAGCAACAAAAAGATAGACAATTTCTTTTACATATTTATGCTTAGATCCAATGGCATGGTTTCCTTTTCCTTAAAGAGTGGAGTGAGTGGACCCCTGCCCTGTGTAGTTACCTGAGAATGAAAGAACCTCCTTAGCAGCAGCCAAGGTTCCAGAGCAGAAGCAGTGTTGAGCAGCACTGAGATGCTCTTTGCAAGTCGCAGCCTCCAGACCTGGAGTAGCAGTTTCAGAAGGATTTAAAGTAAACACACATGTCGAGTTCATGGGAGCTGCAAGACAGGGAGGAACACCTTAAAGCTTGGAAAATATTTTGTTTTGTGTTTTTAAGACCTTGCCACCATGGAAGAACGAATACAAAAACGGTATTATGAAAAGCTGACAGAGTTCGTGGCAGATATGACCAAAATTTTTGATAACTGCCGTTACTACAATCCCAGTGACTCCCCCTTTTATCAGTGTGCAGAAGTTCTTGAATCATTCTTTGTACAGAAACTAAAAGGATTCAAGGCCAGCAGGTAAGTACGGGTGTTCAGTGTTCTTAACTAAGTCCTTCTTTAAACTCTGCACTGTCCCTACTGAAGGATTGGCCAGTGTAGTATCCTTACTGAGTTTGTTCCTCAGACAGAAAAATACTATTCCCACAAAGTCAAGACTACGTACGGGATTATGCTATAGGCATGGCAGTGCACAACTTTAATCCCAGCACACAGGAGTCAGATGAGTTTGTGAGTTTGAGGCCAGCCTGGTCTACATAGAGTTCTAGACCAGCCTGGTCTACATAGTGAGTGAGACCCTGTCTCAACTAACAAACAAAAAAAGAGCATGGCATTGTGCTCTGCTCTTCAGAACGGAAGTAGACACAGTAACGAGAAAGGCCTGTGTCTGTTAATGTGGTTAACACGAAGTCACTGTGTGACATGCTGTTGGCAGGAGTCTGTCTGCTGACTCCTGGTAAGCAGGGACAGCTCTGGCTCCCCTCAAACCACCCAAGGAGAAACCCAGCAAACAGGGCTTAACAATGCTGTGCTTGGGTTATCTGTGCTGCACCTTAGAAATGGTCAGCTGCTGGTTTTCTGGGTGCTTTCTCTAGGCTGTGCTAGACTGTAACTCTCAGTTTTTCTGAACCATAAAAACCTTGAGCACCTCTGCATGAAGTCTTCCAGCTGTGACCTTTGTGTCCCTCTGTTTCTCAGCCTCACCCCCATCTCAAGTCCATGAAGCTCTTCCTCCTTGTCAAGGCTTGGTGCCTCTCAGGTGGTCACAGCCAGTCACTGCTGTCATTCTGCAGCCTTGAGAATCATCATTCACCTTACCACACCCACCCGCCCGCTCAATCAGTCCTGGGCTGTTCAGGTCCTGTCCACCTTGGACAGGTTGGGACCTGTTCCTCTGTGTTCTCTGGATTCCATACCGAGTACCAGAGTTGGTGTTGTGAGCCCAAGGTAAAGCTGGGGGATAGCACTGGTTGAGTTCTCCAGCCCTGGGCTCTCCCACCTCACACACCGGCAATGCCTTGGGTCCATTTTGTCTTTCTTCTCCCATAGGAAGAGCTGTATTTTAGACATAGTGGATGAGGTTTTCAAAAGATAGGTTCCTAGTAAAGAGCACACTGAATTCTCATCAATAGTAAGCAGATGGGAAAACATCAGTTCGTGAGTCCACTGCATACCTAATCCAAATTCTTGTGTAGAATTCAGCAGAGGTCCCAGCACATTGCCTGGAGAACCTCAGATATGGTGATTCCATAGAAAACCACAGAGAAACAAAGAGCCGTTCATCTCTGTTGGAGGTGGTGCTGGTGGCTAGTACTTGGATGCCGGAGAGAATGCTGCTTACCTTACTACAGTGAGCAGGCCAGCCTCCCAGAACAAAAATGAACCATCCCCAGAATGTCACTTGGATCACTAAAAAACTCATTATATCTAAAGCCAAGAGTAGCTGGAACTCAAGTTCACGACCCAGTAATACCCTGTCTCAAATAGCAGAGTAGTAGCTGCCCTCCAGTAAGCTCTGGGCATGTGGCTGAGTCTGCTGACACCCAGTCTGAACCCTGTTCTTATGAAGAGGGTAGCCAGATACCCAGGAAAGCCTGCACTTGCAAAGGGAAGGGCCAGGGTGGGACAGAAAAGTAGAGCCCAGAGAGAACCAAGCTGTTTACAGCCTGGTCACATCCCTGAGTTGTGTCCCAGGAAACTGTCTAATGTACTGCACCTGTACCCTGCTGAGTTCATTATTGAGATAAACAAAACCTGCCCAAGACAGAAAGATTAGGAAAAGACAAGTGTAAGTGATAAAAGTTCATGTCATGAAGATTATGAAATAAAAATGTTACTACGCCCAACTTAGTGAAATGTCCAGAAGAGCAGAGAAGATGAAGGAAATGATCAAAAGATTACTGGCAAAAATCAAAACATTCAGGACCATTGTTCACTGAGCACTGAGCCCAGCTGTCTAGAACCCTTCTGCACTGCCTTGGGGACGCTGAGTAGTGAGGAGGCTTCTCCTCTGCAGTTTGCATCCTCGCAGAGAGAGATCACTGATCAGTATGCCAAGGCAAGGGACAGGTGGGAAACAACCACCACGCTAAATGGCCAGGCTAAAAGAAGCTTCTGGAAGGTGGGACAGAACACCTGTGAGCAGCAAGGGTTAGACTGCTGGCCAGTCTGTGTAAGGGGAGAGAGGCTGCATCCCAGCTCTTCAGAAAACTTGGTTGTCAGCTTGCATGTGTACAGCATGAATGCGGGACGCTTTGTTGGTGATGTAAGGAAAGGGCCTTCTCCGGTTGCTGTGACGTGCTTTACCAGAGATAAGAGCATCAAGGAAACAAGACCTTGAGTGCCTGGAATGGTGGCTCCTGCCTTGGTGGCACACATCTTATTCCAGCTACAGAGTAAGACCCTGTCTCAAAAAACAAAGGAAATGAAAGGAAAACAAGGCCTTTAGTCCAAGAAACAAGAGGTCCCAGCAACCAGTTGAGAATGCCTAGAACCTAAGTGACGTTTGTAGAGCCAGTATGTGCACCACATGTCCAGGTCAGAAGATGACAGCAGATAAGCGATAGGAATGTCTCAGGAGAGCAGAGGGTTCAGACATTAGATAATTGATTAGAGTCCGAAAAGCATAACACTGAATTAACACACACACACAAAGTGAGGATGAGAAAACACTTTCTCAGCAAATGACTAGGTGCTGCAGAGAAAGGGCTTCATCTTCTCAGAGCAGCCTAAGGAGGTATTGAAGACAGCTGCAAGTTGTAGGGAGATATAGTAGGCTCAGAAAGGGAAGCAGGAGGGGAAACAGTTGCCCCGCAGCAGAGGCCACAGCTCCCTTCACAGGCCCCTGTGGGCTTTCCCATTCACAGCTTGTACAGTTCGTGCTGTGGTCAAATTTCTGAAAGTACCTTTTAAAACTCCAAAAGGCCTTTGGAAGGAGCAGGCATCTGGAAGCT
Source organism: Meriones unguiculatus (assembly GCF_030254825.1). NCBI lineage: Eukaryota > Metazoa > Chordata > Mammalia > Rodentia > Muridae > Meriones > Meriones unguiculatus. The sequence goes on from NC_083355.1 coordinate 14,824,801, forward strand.
GGGTGCTTTGAGTCCTCCTCAAGCTGCCAGACTTGCAGGCAGAATGGGGCGGGGGATGGAGGGGGCAGTCCTGGGGCTTGTAGCAAAACAAAAGGATTTGAAGAAGATCGAGGCTTAGCAACCAGAGAGAGGGAATAATATCAGATCCCCAGGACATCTTTCCACCAACTTGCTTCCAGTGGCTCAAGGCTGCTCAATTCTGCTCCAGTGCATTCAACATAAAGACTTGTGTGGAAGTGGTTTCTGCTCTCCTGGTTTTAGGCTAGCACATCATGGGAGGTCCTTAAGCCCTCCTCCTTCTTTGCTGTTAACCTGACCACACCTCCCATGTTTAATTTGTGATCTCCAAGATTGTGTGCACATTATTCTCATGACTTTGTTCTGATTCATCATTTATGCCACCCATGTTCTGTCTTTTCTTACAGATTGTGATATCTTTAGTGTGAATCTTTAACTGGAATCAGAACTGGATGCTGAGGTCACTGGTTATTGTTCCATGTGATTACCTAATTCAAAATTCCCCTCCCAAAAGTTGAAACTAATTAATATAATTTTTTAATGCTCAATACAGATATGTAGATACATAAAAGTTTTATTCTGGCAGCCATGTTGGACAGTGTGTTTAAAGAATTATGACTGCTGGGGACACTGTACTTACTGCTACTGCGATAGAGAGTTTTGAGTTAGTCCTGCTGCCTGGACAGTAGTTTAGTCACTAACAAGTTGTGACTAAAACTGTGAAAAGAGGAAGACTTTCTGGGCTTGAATAGAAAGATGTGATGTTAACATTGCCATTGTCTTCTGATAGAGCTTTCCATTTTCTGCATATTGTAAATAGACAGGCACACACACACCTTTTACTACCGTAATGTGTCTATAAATGTTTTATTTGTCCCATTTGTTGAAAATGATGTAATCTTAATATATATTCACTTATATATTATATATCTTTAAACGTTGGATTTTTCCAGTGAGCCACCATGTTTACTGTACAGTGAAAAGTTTTAATACTGTAGCTTAAAGATTTCTTAATTGTCAATTTCCTTATAAATGCTTGCCAAGGACGAGTGAAAGAGCATGCCTGCTTCCCCAGACTGGCCTTGGTATCCACAAAAAGTATCATTGCTTCAAAAATGAAGGGTGCTTAATTGTCCCCTTTTTTCTGTATTCTGTAGGTCTCATAACAACAAGCTGCAGTCTACAGCTCCTTAGAGCTCAGCGTGTCACCTAAGCTAGACACAGCGAGAGGCTGGCGCTCTGAACTATAAAGTAAAGCGCCAGATGTTCTCAGTCAGGCTACCCTGACAAGACTTGACCATAACCTCGTTCCTATTGGTCACAACAATCCAGTTGTATTCTTGGCCAATTTTGTCCAACGGACAAAGGAAAAGCAAAGTCAACGACACCGTTGTCTTGTCAAGAGCAAATGGCTTTGCTATTGTGGCAGAAGCAGGAAACTTTGTTTATTGAAAAAAAAAAAGAAAGAAAAAAAAGATACTATGGGGTCAAGTGTAACTCCGTGGAAATGCCACCTCTGCTCTTCAGTGAAGAAGCTGCTTAGAGTCTCACAGAAAACTTTGACTGTATTTATTTATTGTTGCAAAAAAGACGCTTTTTTATTGCTGCCCTCATTTGTCAGCTAATTATTTTTTCTTATAAAATCCAGCCCTGGTCACGTGTATCCATCGTGTATCTATCATGATTCCTGTAGGTGACGTACAAGGCGACCTCTAGGTGTCTTTTCTTTCTATGAAAGGAGCTGCTATGTACACATGTGCACACAACTGGGAATCAACAGTGAGTCTATCATTCACAGTAGACACAAACGAAGCTTACGGAAAGGTTGGGCTAAGTGGTCCTGGACTACAGACTTCGTTGCCTTGACTACACCAGTACAGACTGTCATTTACTCTGCACCGGGCTAAATGAGCAAAATCTATTTGAAGGTATCTTGTTTGTAAACATTTGTCAGATTCTAATTTTTTTTCTTTTTGTATTAAAATTCAACTATGGATGTATATGAATCGAAATAAATGGAGATCATTTTTCTCCCCCAGATGGAGGTCTCTTTGAATGTGCGCTAATGATTACCTGTAAGCCTTTGTGGGGACAGGGATGGCCGCCAGGAATGACAGGCAGAGGCCTGCGTTTCTCCAGTGTAGCAGAGGCCCTTCCTTTCCTAAGCCCGTTGTCACCAACCACATCAGGAAATCTCCAGGGAGCTGACCCCGCGCACCACTTGCTCATGCTGTAATAACTGTAATCACTTGGGAATTTGACACAGTGCAGGTTGCCTTCATCCCCCACCCTCTGTGATTCTAGACAAATTCCCAGTGGCAGCCAGCTCCCTGTGAGGGGTGAGGGGTGTTTAGATGACCGTGGCCTCTCTTGTTGTTGGTTCCTTTGGTTTGGTTTGTTGCGGTAGTGAAGTCACACAAAGCAGGGTGGAGGACAGAGCTGACAGGCGTGATCCGCATGTCCCTCCTGCCCGCGCGCTCACCTTCCCCTCTGCGCTGCTTACTGTGTTGTGCGAATCAGCTGGAGTTGGGCCGTGCAGCCTCGCAGATGTTTTCCTAGATTTTGCACTAGTCTGTATTAGCCTTGTCCTGCTGAGTTCTAGAATCTACTAGTTTTTGTTTTTTAAAAGTCTTCTCTGTTCGTCTGGTGTCGCCCTGCTATGCAAAGCCTTCCCCAGCCCTTAGTTTCTTGAAAGGAAACTGTGGCAACAGTTGGCAACTCTTTCTTATTACAGGCTCAGGTGTACAGGTTCTTCTGGGTTCACGCACTCTGTTGAAGCCCACTCCCTCCCACTCCCTCTGTATATAAGATGTCACTTTAGCCTATGCTTACAGCTAAAGAGACTTAACTGCTCAATATGGTAACAAAATTTTTGCTTAAACTATTAAGGTGGAAGTAGTTAAATACAGGCTATTTTGTCCTTTTAGTTTACCAAAAAAAAAAAAAAAAGTTCCATGTTGTAAGCACTGTGCTGATGCAAGAATTCCACATTTAACGATACTAAGTGATTCTGCATCTCGCCACGTCCAGTATTCCTGTACTTTCTATTCATATATCTGAGTATATATGGGCTTAAATCACTTAAGCTTGTTGCAGCAAAAGCTTTCCTACCTGTAGGCAATAGATTGCTATGTTTTTAACAAATTGTAGCAAATTCTAAATAATTCTTTTTGTACGTAATAGGACATTTCATCCTAAAAAAAAATAATAATAAAAGTAATGTTTTTGACATTGGATTCTGTGCAGTTTCTAATGAAACAATGGTTGGTTGGTTCACTGTTTGATATATTTTCTGGTGTTGCCAAGTTGTACAGAGAAGGGGGCGGGGGTGGGTTGTGGATTTCTGAGACCAGGAAGATGTTAATTTCATATTTGTGTACTTAATGGTATAAAGACTTTTGCAATTTCTATCACCATATAAAGACATTTTATAATTTTATCAGACTTATAGAGCTTTAGTCTTTCAAGAGGAATTTTTGAAAAAACGTACATTCTTATTTCAAAAGCTGCTTTTCTACAAATCTTATTTGACAAACTTCTGCTACTCGGTAAAATGTTATGCTGTTTGATTTGGCAGACCAAGTGGTCCGATGCGCATTTGTGAAATGGTTAGGATGTTTCTGCACAGGCTTTGAGCCTGTAAGTTGTATTTCTTTGCCTTGATAGATTTCTTTGCTAAAACTATTTTTAGCATTTCTTGTGCTTCATCTCCAAATTCACAATTTGAGACCATTTCTTAAGAGATATTTTCATCGTGTCTGTAAGGCTTTTTTTTTTTTTCTCCTGTGCTAATTCTTCAGGGTTCGTATTTACTGTCCTACAGTAGGTCAAAGAAATTGTGATCTTTTGGAGATGTTTTCTACAGTAAAAAGGACCTTTTTCTACTTGCACTGGCCTGGAGTGCTGTGTAGGGACCCTGACAATGTGTTGCTGTTTGTAACCTTTCCTCTTAAGATCTGCAAATAAAACTTCTTTCCCTGTCTCTGTCCATTTGTGTCAGGTCAGATCTCGGTTCTCTCCTTTCTAATTTAAGACCCAACATAACATGGTGGCTGCATGCTCAGACTAACAGCATTTCCTTTTTTGTTGTTTTTTGTTTGTTTGTTTGTTTGTTTTTGTGAGTTTTATGTATTTTTATGTGTATGAGTGTTTTTGCCTGTGTGTATGTATGTATGTATGTGTGTATGTATGTGCACCACATGTACGCCTGAAGTCCACGGGAGGTCAGAAGAAGATGCTGAATCCCCTAGAAATGGAGTCTACTGACTTAAGCCACCATATGGATGCTGGGAACTGAACCCAGCATCACTGACAACCAATGATTTAACTGCTGAGCTGACTCTCCAGCCCCGAGAGTTCACTCTTTTCCTGTTGGGATCAGGTCCCCAGGCAGTGTCTGGTTTTTCGAGACAGGGTTTCTCTGTGTAGCCTTGGCTGTCTTGGACTTGCTTTGTAGACCAGGCTGACCTCAAACTCATAGCGATCAGCCTACCTCTGCCTCCCTGAGTGCTGGGATTATAGGCGTGCATGCGCCACTTTGCCCAGCCTCAGGCAGTGTCTTTAATTTGGAGTGTTGGTCTTTCCTAAGCAAAGTAATAGCTGATAAATGGTGGGGGGGTCCCACAAAAAACCTTGGGAGCCCCTGGGGTCTTGTCATGTGGAGTAGTTTGAAAAGTTTTTAGATACACAGAATGAGATTCTGAGAAAGGCGTTTCTGAGACTAGCGCGTCTCTTGTTCCAGTGTAAACCAAATTTCAACTAAAAAAAAAAAAATGGTGAATTTTCAGACTGGAAGAGACCACAAACAAGTTAAGACAGGGCCCTGCAAGTGGCAGGCAAGAAGTCTTGCATGTGCATTCATTTGCTGTCCTTAAAAATGATTTCAGAAGAACACTGCAGAGAACCATGTGATAGTCTAGAGACAGTTCTTAAAAGATAGTATCACACACCAAAAAGGGATGGGAAGGTGTCTTCTAGTCCTTTCCCTACAAAAAAATAAATAAATAAATAAAACTTCTTTCCCCTCCTTGAACCCTTGAAGTAACAGCCGTATTTGAAGGACAGATGCTCTTGAGTTTGTCCAGAAGGCAACTGAGTATTTTATTGCTGAGGGACTATTGTGTGTATACACGGGCACAAAGGGCCCTTTAGGTTTTGGAGCATGGATCCATGGACGGAGGCAGCGGTTGGCATCTATCAATGGGACAAAAGGATTAGGGGCGACAATGATTTGCTCATTAAAATTTTTCTATGAAATTAGAAGCTGCAACCAAGGTTCTGTGTGAATATTAAAGGCGATTCTTCCAACCCTGGAACCCCCGGGGTTCTTTTCTGTCTCCTTTTCCAGTCTCCAGCCCATTGACCTCAACTGAGCCGCACCAGCCTTGTCTTGCAGACCCAACCTTGAATCCTTGAATGATGGCCTTTTTTTTTTTTTTTTTTTTTTTTAAATCCAGGCAGTCTACAAGTGGCCTGACCTCCAAGTACACTGAAACAGGGTCTGGCATTTGTGGTTTTATGTATTGTGTCTGTTCGGGGGAGGGGGGGTGCAGTTGCCCAAGGGGAACAGAAGAGGACCTGAAGTGCCCTAGGCTAGAGGTGCAGGGAGCTGAAAGCTACTGAGCAGCACGGATCATAACAGCTGTCATCTCCCAAGCCCCTGCTACCCCCTCTCTAGGACAGGCTCTCATGTAGCCCAAGCTAGCCTCGCACACATGTAGCCAAAGATAACTTTGATCAACCTCTGCCTCTACCTCCTGAGGGCTGGCATTACAGGTTTACACAGCCATGCTTAGCACTCCAAAGAAGAAGTATTTTAAAGGATTCATCTTTGGGAAATTCTCTAAAAGACCTTAAGCTGGGAGTTTGCGATACAGTTCCAGAGAGCTCTTCCTGTGAGCTTTGAAAGTATGGGGTCAACCTGGCTTCTGTAGCAAGTACCAGTCAGAGGCTACATACAACTTTTTTTCTTAAACCAAAAGATAAAAAGCCCCTTAGTAATGCTTTAACACAAGATAGAAGTGCTCAGCTTTATTTACTCGTGTGTCCCATGTCTGAGGCCAACCACACTGCACATGGCTTTTCCCCCCCTCTCCCCAGACAGGAACCCTCTGTAGCCCTGGCTGTCCTGGAACTCTCTGTGTAGACGAGGCTGGCCTCAAACTCCGATCCACCAGCCTCTGCCTCTTGGGTGCTGGATGTGTGCCCCCTCACCCAGCATCTTTTATTTTTGAGACAGGGTTTCACGTAGCGTAGATTGGCCTTGAGCCCTTGACACGCTCGCCTCAGACTGCAGGTGCTCATCACCACACCTGGCTATGCCTTGCGTTATAAGCTGTCGCTTCCCAGTCACCTCCTCCAGTGTTCCTCTCTTTATTCTGACAGTCATCTTCATTCGTTCCATTCTTACTGTGGGTCTGACTGGTCTGGAATTCACAGAGACCCACCTGCCTCTACCTCACCAGGGCTGGGACTAAAGGACCATGCATTCTCAGGGTCTACTCACAGCACTTCAGAATAACAGAAATACAGCTTGAGCATCTGAGGGAGAAAAATTGTTGTGTCCTTGTGGACTCAGGTATAAAATCGTGAAGCTAGTGACTGGAGATTTGTCCACACCAAACAAATCTAGCCCTCGGCCCATCACTGGGGAACACTGCTTCCAGGGTTTGGGAAGAAAGTTTGAGAAAGGCTAGAAAGGCTTTTTCTAAAATCTTTAGGATCATTGAGGCCAAAAAAAAAAAAAAAAAAAAAAAAGGCCAGGTGCATTCAAGGTCTGATTTCATGGCAAGATTTACTGCTTTACAAACACAGTTGTGATACTGGGTCTTAACATAAAAATGACATCAGATATACCAGGAAACAGGCTGGAATTGATGCCGGTTTGACACAAAACAGGTTATAGGGCCAAGGAAGCCTGACGATACATAGGGCCTTGTATTTTGGTACATCAGAAACACACTTTGAATGATGTTTTGCTTGAATTCACCCTTGAAATGTCTAATTTTCATCCTTGGCCTGGGCTCCGACCCTACTGTTTGATGTAAATGACATTTCATATGCAAACAACTTGACGGGATGCTTACCCTCGTGTGTGGAATTTAAACTCTGATGCTTTAAATACAAAATCTAGCTTGACACATGATAGATACTATTCAAAGTTGTATATTTAAAGTCAAGAAATGTTTTGTGAACTGTTTCTACTGAAAAAAAAAAAAAGCATTAAATTAAAATAACTTAAAAACAATGCAAAGTGGTGTGCTTTGTTGACCTGGGAGGTCAGGGTCCGCCCTCGCTGGGCCTATCGCTGTCTGTTACTGAGTAACTTTCTCACTGCTCTGGAGCCTCGGCATGAACCTCAGTGAACACAGTGACAGCTTTATAGTGAAGCTGTACTCGTAGTGCATATGGTAGCTAGCTGTGGGCCCAGTTTCACAGAAGCCCCCACCCCGCTACGTGAGGGCGGACCTTCCCCGCCTTACTGCGGGATTCCGAGCCTTGAGTTCCACGAGTTCCGAGTGGGTCTGCTCAAATGCACTGGGCGTGGGTGGCACCCCGAACTTGCCACTCCCGTTTTCGGTTAAACCTCTTCACGTAGCTGCTGCCACCCGTGAGCAGTCCGTCTCCAGGACGCAGGCGCCCTCGCAGGGCCTGGAGCAGAGCGGTGGGGAGCTGCCGTCTCTTATGGTAGATGTGGCCCATCACGATATACCTGCTCCCTGAACAAAAGAACCGTAAGAAAAACGGTGTCATCTAAGCGCCGAGAAACCGCGAGATCTGAGCTCGAACCTCATCTCGCCGCGCAGCTATCTAGACTCTCGGCAAACGGGTGAGAAACCCATCGAAAGGATCACCTGCCCACGGCCAACATTTCAGAACGAGGCCAGGGAGCATCTCTAGGGAGAAGTGAAGACAGGCTATCCCCGACACCGCTCCGAAGCGGCCTTTCTGAACTCAGTGCCGTACAGAACCCCCTAGGCACCCCTTTCCAAAGAAGAGTTTGTCAGAAACCTATGCGCCAGCCTGTCGGCGTTCGGGACTGTTCTGGGGTTTTTGTTCTTTTAAGGAGGTCGCTTAGCCAGAGCCGGCCTTGGGCATTATGTAGCGGAGGATGAGGAGCTTCTGACCCTCCTGCTTCCAGATCCTGCTGGATGCTGGAGGGGCAGCACCGCTCCTGGCCAGTGTGCCAGTCAACGTTCACACCTTTACGGGAGAGCGGAAGTGGGACTGACTGTCCTCTAAAGCCTATGGTTTAAACTACCGTCTCACAAGGCAGCTGGGACTGAGCCCCACCAGGAACCCAGCAAGTGTAAGGCCGAAGCAGGGGGATTGCCCTAAGTTCCAGGTCAGCCCGAGCTCAGTATGGAGAGCCTGCCTCAGAAGAGACGGATCCTGGGGGCGTAGCTGACGGCCTGGCACGGGTGAGGCCCTGCTCAGTGCCTGGTCTTTGGAAAGGGGGTCGGGGGCTGGGATGACCAACAGAAGCCGGGGCTACACCATGCAGGTCCCCAGCAGCAGTCGGTATGAAGGACACGGGTGACCTGCTCTTTTGGGTCAGTTTCGATACCGGGTTTGAATTCCGGACACGGCTTATAGCAACTGGAGGCGTCCAGGGCTAGGACGTGCACGCGGAAGAAAAAGCCGTCGGGAGTGATGTACAGGCGGCTCATCTTGTACAAGCCGTCGGGGTCCACCAGCAGGGTCACCAGCCGCATGCCCGCGCCCAGCAGGTCCACGTCGTGCACGATTCCGTTCACGGCTGCTTTGGAAAAAATTAAAAACAAAACGAAACAAACGGGATTTGGAGAAAAGCCCTTCCAAGCAGCGCCGGGGTGGGGACGGCGCGCGGGTTCCCGGAGGGCGCGGCGCGCTCACCGAACTCGCTGGCGCAGAAGGCCTCGCGCTCGTCCGCGTCCGCGCCGCAGGCGCGCGCGCACGACTGGGGCTCGGGCTCCGGCTCCCCGTCTCCGGGCGGCGGCGCCCCTGGGCTTCCGGAGGGCGGCGCGGCGGCGCGCGGCCGGTTCGGGTGGGCGGGGCCGGCGGCGCGCGCGCCCGGGGGGCGCTGGGCCCGGGGGCGCGCGAGCCGCGGGGAGTCCTCGGGCGGGGACGCGCGGTTCTCCGCCTGGGCGAGGCGCGGGCCCGGGAGCCCCGCGGGCGCGGGCGCGCGCGCGACGTCCCGGAAGCCGGCCCGGTTGTCGGCCTGCGGCGCTGGCTTCCGGCGCCGGGGGTCGGGCCAGGCGCGCGGCCCCGCATAGGCGGCGCGCGGGCGGCGCGCGAACTCGGGCAGCGGCTGCGCGCGCGGCCCCGGCGTCTCCCGGGCGTCGTGCTTTCGGTGCGGCGGCGGCGGCGGGGCTGCGGGAGAGAGCCAGGCGGTGAGCCCGGGGGAGGCGAGCAGTGGCACCTCGCAGCGAGCGCCTGCCCGGGCCCTGCAGGAGTGGAGCAGCGCCTGCAGCAGGAGGCTGGCCGTGAGTTCTAGGTCAGCCTGGGCTGCGGTGTCGCCCTCTCCTCACAACAAACAAATCCATCCAAGAGTGGTGCTAAGAGGCCTAGGGCACACTTCTATTAAGGAGCTTTGCTAAATCTATAGCTTTTCAAATTACAGTCTTCTCACTCGTTCTAGAGCCAAACACTTTGGGTAACATGGCTTACACTTCTTTACCCCTCGGCACATCGCATACAAACGTGCACTCGCGTGTGCCTTTTTGCTATTTACAGTTTGTTGGAAAAAGTGCCAAGAGCAAGCCCCAAGGGGAAACGTCTAGAGTTACGGGTTTCTCCTAATTGTTTCAGCGCTCCTGACAACAGAACTATTTGGTTTTCCCATCCGTGTTTACACTGTCATCTTGGTCTCCGCGGCTTTAAACATTTGTGAGTGGATTTTTATCTGGCTTCTTGGACACCACTTTCTATAAACAGCAGCTTAGAAAGGGCTTTAAGAGCTTGGCTGGGAGGCAGAGGCCCCTGGTTAAGTATAAAAGCATACATTGGCCCTCCCCATCAGAAAGTCTCCCAAATATCAGAAAGACGCTTTTCTTAAATTATTAATGATTTTTTTTTCCAGCTCTGCATACAGGTTGGTGCACAAACTTCAACCAGCTTGAAGTCTGGGCAACTTTCCATGTCCAGTTACACAACCTCACCAGCTCCATTGCCCCTCCAGCCAAGCCCAGCCCAGGGCATGCTTTTCTCTCCGTCTTCAACGAAAGCTTGGTCTGCCCCCTCAGCTCTGACAACGATTCATTTACAGTGATGCGTCTTCCCAAATGAATCCTCTCCCTGAAAAAGCAGCTTTCTCCCCGCAGGAAAAGCTAGTTACACAGTCCGTGTCTCTGCAAAGCCGTTGGTTCTGACTCCCTCTGTTCAACCAGCGCACCGAGCCAGACAAAGTTCTGGTGGTTCTCCACCTCCTGACTGTCAACAGTTGACCTCAACCGCTTCCCCTCTAACGCCACCATCTGTTGGCATAGGAAAGATGGTCTGATACTGGGGTCAAATGCCACTGAAGTCATCCAGTTTCCATGTGGGGGAAAATAAAAACAAAACTAACATAAAATAAATCGCCCAGTGAGGCGTGGAAGCTATGATTCCCAGAGATAGTGAAATGAGTAAGCGCCTAACAAAAACAACACCCAGAAGGCCTGGGGTGTGTGTGTGTGTGTGTGTGTGTGTGTGTGTGTGATCAAGGTTCAGGTATACCGGAGGCTATAGCAGAACTGTGAGGAGCAGGATGCCCGGGGCTGTCGCACCATAGCTGGCCTGTGTCACCATCCCTAGCCTGGGGGCCTGTCCACAGCTCGCCCCGACCCCTTTTGACACTTTCCCTCCTCCGGGATGCAGCGATTTAACATGCAAAGTTTTCTGCAGCCCGCCCGGCTCGCAGGCGATCGGTTCAGCAGCTGAACCCGCGCCTTTCCCTCCCGAAAGGCCGCCAGGGGACATGAAATCTTGGGAGACCCTAGGCGCTGCTCCCGGGCGCACGCAGACCCGGAGTCGCCTGTCCCGTAGGCGCTGACCCTTGGCTCGTCCCGCCCTGCCTCTCGCCCTCTTCCCGGTCCCTGGGGCGCTGCGTTTTAGCGACCTCACCTTTTCTCTCCGCCACCGGGGCTTCGGGGGACCATCCGGCGATCAAACAGAGAAGCCAGAGGGCTCGAGCTGTCATTTTGGTAGACAGGGCTCCCCGGGCTGGAAAACGCAGCGAGGGCTTTGGCTCGCTTCCTCTCCCCCCACCCCTTCTCCACACCCCCCACCCCCCGTTCATGCTAATGAGGGGCAGCCTTTGGGGAAACGGGCATCGCTAGCTGCACAGACCATTGAAACAAAACCGAGTGGCGGGGATCTCGCCCTCTTTCCGAGGAGGGTCGGCTGTGTGGTCCGGGCTGGGATCTGTGGGCCAGGAGAACATCATGGCCCTGGGCTCCTGCTCTGGGTGGGTGGCGGGCTCGGGGTGAGGTGACAGGGTGTGGGAGAGTGAGGTTGTTGAGGGGGGCCGAAAAAGTGAGTGAGGAAATCAACAACAAATAAATTAGTGCTTAGAATAGCTTGGGCTTGCGGAGGGGAGGGGACTCGGATGACAAAAAAAAAAAAAACGCATTCCAGAACGTGTGAGGCAATTGCCTGACAAACCAAGTTTGGCAAAGCTGTTTGGCTACATATGCAATCTTGATATTCTAGAACCAGAAACAAGGGGGTGGGGGAACCATTGCAAAAAAAAAAAAAAAAAAAGCCAGCCCTCTCCTCCTCCCTTCTTCTCCCTCCCTCTCTCTCCCCTCCCTCCCTCCATTGATAACTGGTATTCATTTGGCCAGATTCACCAAGTGTATACTGAATGCATAAAGATTGGCAAGCCACCTTTCCAATTCTGGGGGCATCTCGCTGCTGGTGGGGGAGGCCGAGGTTTTATTGTTCCTAAGAAAAGCGAACTCCTTTCCCGCTGTGTCCAGCTTCCTGACACAGCATCTTACTTACCTCAATTGGTCTAGGACAGGGTGAAGAGCCCTTTTCTTTTCCCTCAGATGAAATAAAGCCAGGATTTGCCAAGGGGTGGGGGTGGGGGATGAGGGGATCCCCTCCCCAGAACAAGTCCCGAGCCTGGGGATTACACTCAGTCCACAGCCTCGAACCTAAACCGAAGCAGAATGCAGTAAGCCCACTGGCTTGTGTGAGGTTTGCAAAGTTACAGAAGGAAGCCTCAAGGTTTGGTGGCACCGTCCAGGGGCCGGGAACTCCAGGGCTGCTGGACTGAGTAAGTGTTTGAAGCCATGGTCTCAGAAACTACAGAGCGGGAACTCTGGTGCCGAGAGAGCAGGGCTGTGTCACCTTTGGGTTCTTTTGGAGGGACGAAGGAGAAGCAGTCTGGCTCAATTTTAGCTGCCAAAGACTATCCTAGGGGACATGGCTCAGTTAGCAAACTGCCTGCCTCGCATGCATGGAGCCCTGGGTTGGGTTGAGTGTGCTTCATAAAGCAAGTGTGTAGGGCATGCCTGTGATCCCAACCCTCTGAGGGAGAGGCAGGAAGACCAGGGGATTTAAGGCCGGCAGCAGCCGCAGAAGGAGTTCAGGCCAGCCTGGGGTACAGGAGACCTTATCTCCAAAGGAGTCCCAGAATGTAATCACAGCCAGTGTCTCCAAAGAGGCTGTCTAAAAACAAAAGCAGGGCTGGAGAAACGGCTCATGGGGTAAGAGCAGTCACTGCCCTTGTAGGAGCCGGGTTCGGTTCCCCATCACCCACATGGCGACTCACAACTGTCTGTCCCTTCTTCTGACCTTCTTGGGCCCCTGCTCACATGCGTCGCCCTTACATACACTCGGGCACACACAGCTATACATAAGCATAAACAAATACTGTAAAACCTAAGCTTAAATAAGGAAAGCAGACTGCAGACAGCATGGAGGGTTTGTGACCATGAGCTCCTGGCCAAGGAGGAAGAGAAACTACAGGAGATTCTGGGGTGGCCTGGGGGCTGCAGCAGGGCAAACACATCAACCTGAGAGGTGGGGCCAGAGGAGGCAGCACAGCTGTGGGTCGCTCGTCTGACACACTCAGCAACTGGAAAGCGCTAAACGATAAAAATAGAGCCAGACTGTGACTCCGTGCTACCTGACTGAGGCCCAGACTCTTGTAAACCAGTCCTCACAGACAGACTCTTCATTCTTATTCGGCAGGGAAAGGCTTAGAGCAAGGTGAGTAGGGGTACTCGGCAATCACAAGGCTACCTGGCAGCCTGGAAAATGGAGCTGAAGGAAGCAGGCTGTTCTCCCCTCACGGGAAGGAGGTGCAGAGAGGGAATTCTCTGTTTCCTTCAAAAGAACAGCCTTTCCAGGGCCGCTGAGATGGCTCAGCAGATGAGGGCGTTTGACACCAAGCTGAAAGCCCTGAGTTCGATTCCCAGAACCCTCTGTGGTAAAAGGAAAGAATTGACTTCTGCAAGGTTTTCTCTGCCCTCCACACACATACCAGGGCATGCACACTTAGGCACAAGCATGCACACACAAGTAAATAGATAATTCAAATATTGAGTTGTAGGCGGGATCTAATTCTCCCACATGCTGGTTGGGTTTTTTGTTTTGTTTTGTTTTCCTCATGCCGAGTAGAATTAGGCTTGATCTTTCTCAGTTACAACCACATCTTAGACAGGCCTTCCCAAGACTACATTCAGTCACACCAAGATCCATTTTGGGGGTGTCTCTGGAATTCTGCTATGTAAAAAATGTTGTGAACGTCCATGGCCCACACCCGGAAATAGAGAAGCAGAGAGCATGTCAAGATATCTCCCTGTGAGAACTTCCAGAATCCAAGGCCAGCTCTCGGCCAGTGTCAACTTGACACAAACGAGTTCCCTGGGAAGAGAGAACCTCAGCTAAGGCAGCTGCCTCCTTCAGGTTGACCTGTGGGGACCCACAGGCAATTTCTTGATTAGTGACTGCTAATGGAGGGCCCCAGCCACTGGGGGTGGTGCTACCTCAGGCAGATGGTCCTGAGTTGGGTAAGAAAACAGGCTGAGCAAACTTTGGGGAGCAAGACAGTAAGCAGTGCTCCTCCAGGGCCTCTGCCTCCTCCGTTCCTGCATCGAGGCTCCTTGCCTTGAGTTTCTGCCCCAACTTCTCTTCATTATGGACGGGTTACCTGGAAATATAAGATGAAACAAGTGCTTCCTCTCCCTCTGTGCTGCTTTTTGGTCAGTGTTTTATCAAAAACAAAGGGAACCAAAGTAAAAGCAGGCAGTGTCTACTTTGCAGCCACATAAGCCAGCCAGGGCTGGGGATGCAGCTCAGTGGTAGAGCGCTTCCTGGCAGAAGTAAGGCCCTGGCTCTGAGACCTAACATCAGAAAGCAAGTTCTTGCTGGCCTGGGTGGACGGTGCCTATAATCCTAGCACCGGGGACCAGAGGCAGCAGGATTGCTGTAAGTTCAAGGACAACCTGCTTTACATAGCGAGTTCCAGGCCAGCGACCTGCCAAGGCTACATGGTAAGAATAAGAAACAGAGGAAGAGGAGACAAAGAATTCAAAGGGATCGATCTACTTAGAATGTTTATGAGCTTTGCTTTGTTTTATTTTATGTACACGGGTATTTCACTTCTCTATGTGCACTGTATGCATGCCCTGTGCCTGCAGGGTACAGAAAAAGGTGCTGGAGCCTCCTGGAGCTCTCCATACAGCCATAAGGTGCCCTGTAGGCATCTGGGATTCAAACCTCAGTCCTCCGAAAGAGCAGCAGGTGCTCTTAATCACTGGGCCATCTCTCCAGCCCCCAAATATCAGCTTCTTAATTTACAAGGAGAAAATGGCTTAAGCCGATTCCTGGTCAGTAAATAAGCCACGGTGCCAGACGGGGCAAGCGTGTAACTCCAGCACTCAGGAGGGTGAGGGAGGAATGGCCCATGTTCACAGCCAGCCAGGGCTACATAAGGGAACCTTGGAATGTGTAACGAGACCCTGCTTCAAAAGAAAACAGTTTTCCTTCCCATTGTCAGCAAGGTGTTTAGTAATGGACCGGGGAGCACCGAGTCACTCCCATGCTTGGAATGTAGGGCAGTGTTGGTTTCTCGTGACTTCCTGTGTTCACCCACGTGCTAATACTCAGCATCCCCTCCAGCGGGAGGAGCCTTATTTGTGTGTACCTCCTGCTTGGCAAATATTTATTGAACGTGTTTCATGTGCTGGAATTTGCCAAGGGATACAAGTGTCTTGGTTCCCAAGAACTTTCTGGATCCCATATGCAGGTATAAAATTGAGGCATCCCTTGGAGGGTCCGCAGCCACGCCCATAACTTCAGGATGAGGCTGAGACACCGGTGAATCAGAACCTCTGAGGGATGGGGCTTGAGCCATCAGTCTCTAAGGAAAAGGGAGCTGGAGATTAAGTAAGGCCATATGGCCAGTGATCTCTTTTGTCACACCTTCTGAATGGAACAAATTCTCTTTTTAGGTACCTTCTTTTTGTGTTGTGGTGGTGGTGGTTGGTTAAGTTTGGTTTGTTTATTTTGTTTTTTGTTTGTTTTTCTGAGACAGGGTTTCTCTGTGTAGCCTTGGCTGTCCTGGAACTCAAGCTCTAGACCAGACTGGCCTCGAACTCACAGAGATCCACCTGCCTCTGCCTCCCTGAGTGCTGGACTTTATGGGTGCTTTGTTGGTGTGGAATATGAGCCGATGCTCTTCCATGCCCAAGTAGCTACATACTCCTCAAGTCAGTGCTTGACAAACATCTTCCCGGCACCACCGTCACCTACCAGGACAAGGTTGGGTGAGACTCTCCCTACAAGGCCATCTTGACAATTTTTCCAGAAGAGTTTCTATGTCTATCTGACTGAGTCTCTCTGTGTGTGTGTTCAAAGACAGGATGTTGAGCCTGGTGGTGGTGGCCCAAGCCTTTAATCCCAACACTTGGGAGGTAGAGGCAGGCAAATCTGTTAGTTCAAAGCCAGTCTGGTCTACATACAGAATGAGTTCTAGGACAGCCAGAGCTACACAGAGATACCCTGTCTCAAAAAAAAAAAAAGATAGATAGATAGATAGATAGATAGATAGATAGGATCTCTTATAGCCCAGGCTGCTCTCAACCTTGTTATTTAGCCAAGGTTAGCCTTGAACTCCTGATCCTTCTGTTTCTACCGTCTAGGGCTACGATTGCAGGTATAGGGTGCAAAGTCCAGAGAACGGTTTTGTGTGTTGGTTTGGTTTGGTTTTTCTGGTACTGGAAGTTGAACCCATAGCCCAAGCAAGTTAGAGACATTGGCAGCTCCACCCCTTTTCTATGTGTATGAGTATTTTGCCTGCCTGGGTTTTGTTTAGTTGTTTTTGGTTTTTGGCTGATCTTGAACTCGTGAGTCCCCACCCGCCGTTGCCTCCCACCACACCCAGCTTGCCTTTAGCTCTGTGTACTGCACTGGCACCGGTGTCCAGGCAGTCATGTTCTGAGCCACAATGTGGGTGCTGGGGATTGAACCCTGGTCCTCTACAAGAGCAACACGTGCTCTTAACTGCCAAACCATCTCTCAAGCTGCCTTTGTTAAGTTGAGGCAGGGTCTTACTGTGTAGTCTATTTGCAGGATATTTGATCACACTGAAAACCCCGAGATTGAGTTGTTTACTGGAAAAACCTGTTTTCAGTTGTGTTGTGGATCAGCCTTTGCACACACCTTTAATCCAAGAGCTTTCTGCATGAATATTATAAACAGAATTAAATAAAGTCAACCATGGGTCAAGAGGCAGAGCAAGCAATCAGTTAACAGGAAGTGACCATAGGATTATTAAGAAAAAAACATACAGAGGAAGAGGAAGTCAGGAGGATGGATAGAGAGACGGACAGGAAATAGAAGGGAGGGACATTCAGTTTGAGGGAGGTTGCTTGAGCCAGTGTGTGAGAAGGGTCTCCCTTCTGAAAGGATGACAATGCAGCTGAGTGGGGAAATCAGCTGGATGCTTTCTCTGCAAGTCTTCACCCCAGCATCTGGCTCCCGAGTCAGAACAATTGAGATTTTGTTAAAAACAACAGTAGCCAAAGCTTGCCTCAGATTCACTGTGGTAGCCAGGTGGTGGTTCTGGCTGTCCTGGCACTGGTAGACAAGGCTGGCCTCAAACTCAGAGATTCACCCACCGGCTCCTGCCTCCAGGTGGTGCTGGGTGTGGATCACCACCTGGCAGCAGCCTGTAACTCCTTTTCAACAGGAAAATACAAACTAACTAACTAACTAACTAACTATATATGTATATATATTACAGTCACATTGGTTCCCATTAAGTAAGTCACAAACTCTTTCTAGTTCTCTTTGAGCGTTGTCTTCATTGCACCAGGATGTCTCCAAGCTCTTTAGACTTTCAGAGATGGCCCTGCTATTTCTTCACTTGGCATGGGGAGGCTACAAGCAAGGAAAGTCAGGGCACAGTTATGAATCAGAAGGTGGCCTGGATCAGGGGCCAGGAAAGGCAGCTGAAGGAAGTGAGTTATTCTTCCCTAGCTGAAAGGAGGTATGGAGGAGTGAGTTCTCTCTTTCCTTCGAAAGAACAGCCTTTCCAGGGCCACCAACCTGGAAGGCCTGAGTTCAAACACCAGTCCCCACAGGGTTGCAGGGAGAGCAGACTCCCAAAGGTCATGCTCTGGTATCCACATGGGTGCCATAGCACATGCATGCCACCGAACAAATAGATAAAGAAATGTGAATTTAAAAAACTCAAGGCCAATTGGGTTCATAAGGGAAATCCTGGATGAAGGGAGTGAGCAGACAGCTCAGGGATAGAGCATAGAAGGGTCCAGGCCTCTTGGTTCCTCCATCTCCAGCACCATTAAAACAAACAACAAGCACTGGAGAGATGGCTCGGAGGTTAGGAGCCATCTCTCAGATGGCTCAGACCTCTCAGACCTCTCTTCCAGAGGTCCTGAGTTCAATTCCCAGCAACCATATGGTGGCTCACAGCCACCTATAATGAGATCTGGTGCCCTCTTCTGGCATGCAGGTGTACATGCAGGCAGAACACTGCATACGTAATAAATAAATGAATCTTAAAAACAACAACAATAACAAAAGGTCACAAAATCCAGTATTTGCTGAAATTTAAAGAATAACAGATATTAAAATTTTAAAGCATGTAATAAAATACGTGTTTATCACCATTCCACATTTACATAAATTATGTATATTACACATACACATGCATAGCAAAAATCTAGAAATTGATATGTCAAAATAGTCCTACTGCAATAGCAGTACACTTGGTGGTTTTCTTTTTGCTCAGCCGTAACATCTGAAGTTTTTTGGTAATATGTATCCCCTGCCCCCAGCCTATCAAATTTACACTCAGAATCCTCCTGCCTTAGCCTTCAGCCTATCAAATTTCAGGTGTGTATCACATCACATCTGGCCCGTCTCTTTGGATAAAGATACTGTCTCAGGAAGGTCCAGTCCTAATCTAAACCTCACGGCCTCCCAAAGTCCCTCCCCCCTAAACACTGTCACCTTGAGAGTTAGGCCTCACCTCTGAATTGCAGAAGGGGGGGGCATTCACTCCTTATTTGATGCTCCCCTTCTTTGCCTACTGGCTCAGCATCAATACCAACTCTGAATGACCAGCATAATAGCTTCAGCTTCCAACTGAATGGAGCCAGGACAGTGTTTTCTGGTCTTGGACACCAGGGCCTCGGGACCCACGGAGCTCTGCGTTTCCCGTGGCAAATGAAAACTTTTCTTCTGGCCGTTCATTGTTTAGTTGTTAGAGACATTCCTTGTTGCCTGTCACAGTGTGGCAAGTTATATTAACACCCTGCGGCCTCAGACAGGAAGTGTTTTCTAATTCACACTTTTCTGTGGGCCGGCCGACTCGTCTTCTCTCCTCTCAGCCCCGTGCCCCTCCCAGCATCTTGGCTTTGTCCCATGAACAGCAGCATGTAGCCCAAGCCCTGCAGGCAAAGAGGATCAGTCCAGCCCCAGCACAGCTCTGCAGAGTGACACACCCCAGCTTGTCCCTGGGCGTCGTTTAGTTTCAGGAGGCGCAGCCTTCCCCTTGGAGGCACGCCCTTTGCCTGCTGTTCCTGAGATCTGCGGCCGTGAGCCTCCTTTCCGAGCAAAATACCCAGACGCATAAAATAAAATAATCTTTACAAAGATATGACGAGAAAAAGAAACGAAAGTTGTTCTGTGATCTCCATCTTGGCATGCATGTGCCCCACACATCCACCGATAAATGTAGGTTGAGAGAGAGCGATAAGGACCGCCGGGTAAAGGCACCCACACGGTGGAGGAAGAAAGCCTTTTCCTTTACTTAGGTCATTCTCTGACCACCTCATGCAAGCTCTGGCTCGAGGGTCCCCACACATACACACCTTCAACATGCACCGAATCCTTATTAAATCTTTGCAAAAATTTTCCTTGAAAAATTGCAAACACACACATGTATGTATGTATGTATGTATGTATATGAAATTGGAGGGCTGGAGGGATAAGCTCAGTGATTAAGAACACTTACTGTTCTTGCAGAGGACCCAGATTCAGTTGCCAACGCTCCCGAGCCCACAACTGTCTGTAATTTCAGTTCCAGGGGATCTGATGCTCTCTTCTGACTCCCTAGGGCACCAGACACCTGTGTGGTGCACATACATACAAGCAGGCAAATCAATTACTCACGTACATTAAAAACACACATAAGGACTGGCAGGCTGCAGTGGTGCATGCTAAAAGCCCAGCAAGTAGGAAGGCTGAGTCAGAAGGAGGCTGCTTTGAACATTCCATCTCCACATAGCCCAGGCTGCAGCCTGGATTACATAGACCCTACTGAAAAAAAGGCATTTTTTTTCCCCTCAAGACAGTGTTTCAGCCAGGTAGGGGATGGTGGCCCACAATTTTAGTCCCAGTACTTGGTAGGCAGAGACGTTTGGATTTATGAGTTTGAGGACTACCTGGTCTACAGAGCAAGTTTCAGGACAGCCAGGACTACAAAGAGAAACCTTGTTCCAAAAACCCAGAGGGGGTGGGGGGGAAGAAGACATTGTCTCCTAAAGGCCAGGTTGACCTCTCCAATTTTTGTGGTTTGTGAGTTTTTGGGTTTTTTTGTTTGTTTGTTTGTTTTTGAGACATGTTCTTATAAAAATAAAATGAAAATTCCAAATCATTCCACTTTACCAATAAAGATTCAAGAGTCGGATGCTGGGGTGAAAGCCTACTAGTTCAGAGAGGCAGAGAAAGCACCCAGCTGACCTCCCTGCTCAGCTCATGTCCTAGAAGGAAAAGGCTAGCTCACCAGACAGACAAGGAGAAGGCCAAAAGGTAAAAGCCAAAGAGCTCCTTCTCCTCCTTCTCTTTCTCCTCCTCCTCCCTCTTTTCTATTTAATCCCTGTCAGCTGGCCTCTTGCTCTGCCTCTTGACCTACAAACAACTTTATTAAATCCTTTGTACAGAAGCTCTAGGTGTGTGCTAGGGCTGAAGCAAGGAGGGGGAATCGAAGCTCAGCTGTGGTAGAGGTGTGTGCTGGGGGAATTTAGACAAAAGGGTGCTAGGTAAGAGGTCATGGCTAGGCCAGCGCGTCGCTGCCCGCCTGGGATCCCAGCACTCTGGGAGGCAGAGGCAGGCGGATCTCGGTGAGTTCAAGGTCATGGCTGAGGAAGACAGGGCCAGGGGGCAAGACACAGGCCATAGGCACATCCTTGGGGCAGCCTGGCTAGGAAGGCAGAGGACATGCAGTGCTCATGTGTACGGCCATAAAGCCGGAAACAGCTCTTTAGGACAGGGATGCTGCTGAAAGCCTTGGGTCTCAGAGCAAAGAGCAAGCAGAGGGGCCAGTTCCTGACATAGGCATGAGGGGAAATTAAGACCTTGTCCCTGCAGGTGGCAAACCTTTAATCCCAGCACCCGGGAGGCAGGCCTGGTCTACAGAGGGGGTTCCAGGACAGCCAACGTCACACAAAGAAACCATCTCGAAAAACAAAAAATAAACAAAGATCTTGCCCCTTTCCGCGAGGTATCACTAGGCGCTGGACAGGTTTCCCGAGGAAGAGGGATGAGTTCATTGTAGAGGCCTGACCAGGAAGACTATCCTCTGAGACAGAGAGGGAGGGCCGAGGGTAGTGGAGGTCAGGGGGGAAGAACTGTGGGAGTTTGGCGCTCAGTGGGGTATTCACAGGCACTCAGGGAGGAGTTCAGGGGGAGAGAGGGTCGAGGTGGGAGGAGGGGCTGAGCCCTGGGGAGGACCGTGAAGGCCGAGGAATCAGCACCTGTCGCTGCTGGGCACAAACTTGCGTTTGGGTGACTAGGCCACAGTGTCACTGTTGTCCCCAGTGGCGGACACGAAAGAAATGTCACTTTTTAAAAATATATATATTCATTTTTATTCTTTTTTAATGTGTGTATATGTGTGTGTACTGATGTCTAGAGGCCAGAAGAGGGCGGCAGATCGCCTGAAGCTGGAGTTACAGGCTGTTGTAGGCCGCCCGGTGGCTGTTGGGTAGCAAGTGCTTCTAACCATTGAGCCATCTCTCCAGTCCCCGGCTTTGTTTCCCTGTTAAAGTAACAGCTCCATGTTTTAAGACAATACAGTGACCAGTCCTCACGACTACAGGCGAGGATTATCTCTTTGTCTTCTTAGATGAGGTTTCAACGTACCTAAGCCTTGTATTCGTTTTCTTTTTAATTGTGCGCACGCGCGCACATAGGGCGTTGGGTCCCTCGAGAGCAGGAATTACACAGTTGTGAGCTTCTGGGTGTGGGTTCTGGAGATCAGGCTCGGGTCCTCTTTAAGGGCAGTGCCGAGTCCTCGCCTCCGAGCCGTCTCTCTAGCCTGTACAGGTTTTGTTTTCATTTTGGAATAACGACGACGCGCAGAACGTTGCAAAGGCAGCGCAGAGCGCCCCGTGGGCTGGCTTTCGCGTCGCCCCTTGCCCTGTGCAAGGAGAATCAGCCTTGTGCGTGCTAGGAAACCTCAGCGTCCTCAGCCTCCGCTGTTCTCTGCCCCAGCAGTCCTCCTCAGGCCTGCAATCCGAGGACTGGAGAGGTCAGGCCGGGCTGCAGAAGGGCCCGAGTCAAAAACAAGGACAAAACGAGACAAAGGAAAGCCAGACTGGGATCCAGGGGCTCGCGTTTGCCCCCCCCCCCCGTGTGCAGGGCGGCGGGAGGAGGGTCTGCTCTTCTAGAGAAGGAAGGACAGACCTCCAAAGCCCGCGTTTGGTTTCTCTTATTTCACTGAACTGTAGATAACGCACGCCGAGACGACAAAGCCGAAATGGTAGCCCAGCTCTGGGGGGCCCTGCGCCTCTCCCGGCTCCCAAGGCCGCTGAGCACATGTGACACACACAAGAACAAACCCTCCTCCGCTTGACTTCGTTTCGCTCTCTGAGCCAGGGTTGCTCTGTGTAGCCATGGCTGGGGTCAGGATGGGAGGGAGCGGACGCCTACGGAAACTCCAAGGGAAACAGCCTCCTAGGCAGTTGTGCTAGGTTGTGTGTGTGCGGGGAGTAATGGTTTGTCTTATTCTATTTTTTCTTCTTTCTTCCTTTTTTTTTTTTTTCCTTTCTTCATTTCTTCCTTTGACCCTGTCTCTCTGTGTAGCCCTGGAACTGGCCTTGCTGACCAGGCTGGTCTTGAACCCAGGGAGACCAGCCCGACTCTGCTTCCGTGAGGGCTGGGACGAAAGGCGGTGCGCCACTACGGCGAAGAAGAAGTAAAATCTTTTTAAATATACAGCTTTTGTGAATTATACCTCAGAGGTGGACAAAAATGTTTTTAAAAGAACGAGCATGTTATTAAAGAACCACTTTCTTATTTAAAAGCTCTGCGTGCCCCGTTATTACTATAAATCAAATAAGGCGACGAAATAAGACTTTAAATTTGCCGATCTTTTTGTTTCGACAAAATAAACTACCGTGCGACCCAGATGGGACTCGAACCCACAATCCCCAGCTCCGGAGGCTGATGCCTTATCCATTAGGCCACTGGGTCACCACGGAATCCGTCTCCTCACTCCCTCTCCTTACGTGATGTGGTCATCGCGGCCCCGCCCGCCGCGCGGCGGCCTCGCGCAGGCGGGCCAGCCCTGCCGACTGCGCTTGCGCACTCACCCCCCGGAGCCTTCGACCCTTCGAGTCTCAGTGCGCCTGCGCCGCAGACAGGTTCGCTGCCTCTTGCGATGGGTCGGTCCGGGGTCCCCGCCGCGCCGTCTGGCTTTCTCTGGGGGTTTTGGAGAAAGCGCCCCACGTTGGCTCGTCAGGCCTCGCAGGGAACCTTAGAAACAGCCCCTGCTGTGCCCTCCTCCTGCGGTCGAACCCCCTGGCCTTGGGCAGGACGCAGCATCTACCTGCATTTTCCAAAGGGCCCGGGACCTTTCCGTCTCACCCAGCTTAAAACTCCCTGGGCTTTCCGGCCTCAGCCTCGTTTCCCCTTTCTTGCTTTTACTCAACAAACATCGATTTGATAACCTTTTATGTGCTGTGGGCATATTGAAGGGTGGACAGGCTTTTCCAGCCCAAAGAATCTTCCAACCTGCCCTCTTTCCAACAGCCACTTCCTGCACCCCGCCCCCCAGGCTCCCTCACCCCTTAGACTAAAGGGGAAATGAAGACACGTCTCTAAACGCAAAAGAATACCTTTTATTTTTCACCCTAAAGCTAGATCTCGGAAAACAACCGACTTCCTGGCTTCATGAAATGTCTTTGCTGCATGTCAGATCTGCCTGGTAGGTTAAGAAAATTGAGTCTCAGAGCTGTGGTTGTTTATGGATAGGTAATCCCTGTTCTTTGCAATGTAAGAATACATGTATGTGGGCAATGCAGATGTGATGGTGGTTAGTGTTGTCAGGTTGGAAACACCCAGGAGATGGCCCTCCGAGCACTGTGGAGGATTCTCTGGATTACCTAAATCCGCAATGGGCAGACTCCCAGGTCCGCTGTGGGCAGGAGCAGCCCAGCAAGGGGCTCAGGAATGGAGCTGCGGGGGGGGGGGGGGGTTCCTGAATGTGAAAGGCCTGTGACCAGCTGCCTCATGACCCTGCTGCTGTACCTTGAACTGTGAGCTAAAATAAGCCCTCCCCCCCTTAATTGCTTTTCTCCTAGTGTTTCATCACAGCAGCGGGAAAAGTAAATAAGGCCTCACATAGAGAATGAAAAGCTTGGAGCCTGTCAACTAAAAGTCTTTGTGCGCCTTTCCCTTCGGGGGGGGATGGCAGCCATCTTCTTTTTACCTGTGGCCTGTGCGCCTCTGTGCATCTAGGAGCGCCCCAGCCCTGAACGTGCTGAGGGTCAGTATGTAGAGCAGGCCGCCCTCAAACTGGCCTCAAACTCCACAGTCCTGTTGTTGCCTCCCCGGTGCTTGGATTTTAAGCCTGTACCATCACACCCGGCTAAGTCTGTTTTCAGGAAGGACGGTTGGGCTAGGGTTCTGCCTGCCTAAGCCTCAACTTCTGAATACCTAGTTTTGGTATTTTCACAACCTGGGAAGTGTCCATAAGTCACGTCTACCTCGCACCAAAGTGAGCCGGTTAAGTGGCTGAGAGCGCTTGTTGCTCTGGCACACGAACTGGGTTTGATGATCCATCCGCCCGGTGGCTCACGACCGCCTGGAACTCTAGCGCAAAGAGATCTGACGCCCTCTTCTGACTTCCGCACCAGGCACAAGCTGATCATGGTGCGTAGACATGTAGGCCGGTGGGCGTAAGTCAATAGACCTTTTTAAAAATGAGCGAAGAGTTACAGAATTCTCAGACACATGTTCAGCTTCTGGAAGGTCTCCCAGGAACAGCTGCGCTAGGCGGCACTTCTCTTAGGACTGATGAGCCCGCATTAGGACGTTGTTAGCTAGACTCAAGAGTTGGCAGTTAAGAGTTCATGTGCACGTTCCGTGGTTGTTGGAGAATTTACACTGCTGTGCAGTCTCCATTTGCAGCACTATACAGGCAAATTTCACAACCTTAATTAATTTTTTAAAAGGTGCCACAAGCCGGGTGCAGTGGTGCACGCCTGTAATCCCAGCACTCAAGGAGGCAGAGGCCTGTGGATCTCTGTGAGTTCAAGGCCAGCCTGGTCAACAAATCGAGTCCAGGACAGCCAAAGGCTACACAGAGAAACCCTGTCTTGAAAAATAAAGAAATAAACAAATGAATAAATAGAAGATGTCATGTTTAGGCAGGGTCAGATGGTTCAGCAGCTGAGAGCCCTTGTTGCACGTGAGTACCCAAATAACAAACAGAATATCCATGAAAATGCCTATCACCCCAGTTCTGAGGGGAGTGAAGTCAGGAGGGTGGCTGGGACCACACTGGAAGCATGTTTCTCCAGCAGCACGGTCCGGGTGCTGTCGGCTTCCAGGCAGGAACAGAGGAACCTCGAGATCAAAGGTTCCGCTTCTCTCAGGACCCCATTGGAGCTCTTGGGGCAAGGCCAGTGTGCTAGGCAAGGCTCACTGGGGGAGGTGGAAATGAGTTTTCCACTGGATGCTAACAGTTATCTCTTTTAGATGAAATTGCCAGTGTCAGACAGCAGTGGAAACTTGGGAGTTCCAAAGCCGGTGATGATACTGCAGTGTTAAAGTGGCTTAACCAAGGATTAACCAAGGGTTAAGTAAGCCACTATGCTAACAGGCGGTTGGGGGAGGGGGAATCCCGTGCCTGGTCAGCAGGCCTGAAGAGAAGGCAGGTCCAGGCCCAGCACCAAGCTCCTGGCAGCCAGGCAGGCTCCATCGGTGACCTGTGACCGTGACCGAGGCAGTTTTGGCTGGCCTGGCTAGCAGCCAAGCCCCTGGAAGTTCAGCGGCAAAATTTCAAGGAGAAGGGGAACCTTTCCTTCCCCAGAATAAGTGACAAATCTCAGATAGTTAGTTGTGCTGAAAAGCTGATAGTAGCAAGCAGCACGTTTATTTTCTGTGGAGGCAGGGACTTATAAACCTTGGGCCGTGGAGGGGCTTTGAGGATGAATGTGTTTGCTTTGCGGGGGGCTAGAGGTGCTAGAGAGACTTGATTTACACACACTCAACAGTTGAGAGGGGAAAGCAGTACTTAATTATTTTATGGGTGGCGGGGGTGGGGGTGGGGGGAGGAGAACTCCAGATAGGGTTAGAAGTCATTGGTTGAGAGCCCAGGCACCAAGACATCTCACTAGCATAGGGTGGCTGTTTCCAGGGATCCCTAGGTACCCGCTTTCCTGATAAGAGGTGCTTATCAGGAAAGGGTTAGCCTTATAATCTTCTTGTGGGCTATGTGATGCCCCTTAGAAGACTGGGGTTCCCCAGATCAGGTGATGAGGGAACCCAGCTGGGAAAGGGAGTCCGTCATCATGCACCAAGCAGAGAGGTTACCTGAAAATGCCCAATATTGACCTTAGTAACAGGGTCCCACATCTGCTCATGTGCACACACACACAAACACACACATGTACACTTGTTATTTTCTAGATGTTCTTCTATTCTGTGTATGAGTGTTGGCTTCATGAATGTCTGTACCTCATGTGGGGTACTCATGGGGGTCAGAAGGGACGATCAGATCCTCTGGAACTGGAATCAGGGATGGTTGTGAGGTGAACCATGTGGGTGCTGGGAACTGAATCCATGTCATCTTCAAGAGCAACAAGTGCCCTTAGTCACTGAGCCATCTCTCTAACCCAGACAAAATAAAATCTTTTTTTTTTTTAATGCCATGCTTTTCTGAGAGTGAACAGATTGTAATGTTGGTAGCAGAGTGGCTTATTGGAAAGTTAATATGTTCCAATCTAGAATCGGTATCTCTTCTTTCTTCCTCCAAAAAGGCAAGAGGGCAGAATCAGTGATCAGATCACCAGGCAACTGAATGTTCAAGGCACCAAGTCAGCAACAGTTGGATCTACCAGGAGAGGCAGCCAGTCCACCCTCCGTGGCAGGAGTGCGTGCTGTAGAGCTTAGGTTTAGCCTCTGTCTCTGCCCCCATGGCCAGGCATTTTTTGGTCCTGTTAAACAGGAGGATGGCAGACATCTACTAAATCATCATAGTCACCTGACCACTAAAACCTATACCACTATGGAGGCCTTTGGGCGCACAGTCACATGATTAAATTTTCCATAGTCCCCGAGGTCAAGACATACATACAGCTGATAGAACCATGAAGGCTGATCTGACAGAATTCCAAACCAAGCTGGCATCTTGCCCCTGTACCCACTCCCTTCTGGCTGCATATATTCCAGCCATTTTGGCTCAGAAAGCGTACCATGAGCCACTTCCTTTAGCAGAGATCACCAACACCAATTTAGAGCCGGCTTTCCTGTTGCCCTCTAAATTCATCCACTGCTTGGCTTGCTGCAGCCGAAAAGGTTCCCTCTCACTGGGTGATACCTCAGCCTGGTCGTTTGCACTGAATACCTTCCAGCAATGCACCCTCCTGTATCAGAATATTGAGTAAAACCGACCTCCGTTTTCACTCCATCTCTGCTGCCCACCTAACAGTTTGCAAAGGCTGTTTCCCTCTGACTCTACTGCCAACCTTTAAGTCCCAGCACCAAGTTTTCATTCAGTGTGAGAGGTGGGGTTGATAGCCACAAAAAATAAAAATAAAAAACCCGACCTATTTCTAATAAATTAGGTGGGGTGACAAGTGCTTGCCCCAGCACCCAGCGGAGGAGGCAGAGAAGAGCGAAAGTTCAAGGGAATCCTTTGTAAATACTAACTTTTATTTGCATAGTTCAATTGTCACTGCCTCTGTCTGCTAATCTAGGCCTAGAATGTTTTCAGCCTCTGAGACTTAACTGCTGAGTAAGTTCACCTTTTCTTTTTCTTACTGAGCTCTGGGCTCCCTGATTCAACTCAGCTCTTCTGGCTCTGCTTGGCCTCAAACCAATTCCAGAAATCTGCTCTGATCTCCTAGCTCCTCCTCATTCTCTGGCTCATTTGGTCTTCACCTGAGTTCTCTCTCTGCAACCCCTCTCTCTATTACTGTCCCTGGAAAACTGCTTCCTCTCTCTCTGAATTGCCACTTAAATAGTTTCCTTTTTCTCTCTCTTTGAGAATTGTGTCTATCTTATTCGGTCAAGTTTTTCTCAGATTCATCACTGTTTCTGCCACTCAATTAAACATCACTTTCAAACACGGGTGTTTCTACAAACTCAACTTTACCTTCCCTGCTTGGGATTAAAGGCATGTACCACCATGCCTGGATTTAAGCTTTTCTTTACCCGAAACTGCCTGTATACCAGTATACAGAAACTGCTGTATACTCAGATCTGCTTGCCTTTGTCTCCTGGATTAAAAGCCTGTTTTGTGTCCTAGCTGGATCACACAGACCTAGAAGATATTTGGATGTGATCTCTTGTCAGAACAGCCTTGTTCTCAGTTGATATTCCTCTACAATCCTTGAATCCTTCCTCCTCCATTTCCATTCAAGTCAAAATTTCTAGTTTAGAATCTGGGTAGGGCTGGAGAGATGGCTCAGAGGTTAAGAGCACTGCTTGCTCTTCCAGAGTTCAGTTCCCAGGAACCACATGGTGGCTCACAACCATCTATGAGATATGGGGCCCTTGTCTGGCGTCCAGGTGTACATGCGGGCAGAACATTGTATACATAATAAACTAAATACATCTTAAAAAAAGAAAAAGAAAATAATCCGAATGGGTGTTATGGATTGAAGGTTTGTATCTTCATAACTTCCCAAGCTGAAGCCCTAAACACCAGTGTGATATTTAGAGACCAACCCTTTGGAAGTTAATTAGGGTTAAGTGATGTCCTGAGGGTGGGATTCTCACAATGAAATGTGTGCTGCAGTGGGAGACACTGGAGAGCCTTTTCAAGTCTGTTTGTCTTTCTGTTTCCCACCCAGAAGCCTCAGTAACCTGTCAGTGGGAGAGGTTAATACCCTTCCCTGGCTCTCTAAGTTCCCTTCAAGAACCACACATCTGGGGGCTGGAGAGATGTCTCAGTGGCTAAGGGCACTTTCTGCTCTTCCAGAGGTCCTGAGTTCAATTCCCAGCATCCACATGGTGGCTCACAACCATCTATACTGGCATCTGATGCCCTCTTCTGTAAATGAGTAAATAAATAATTCAGTCCTTAAAAAGTAATAATAAAAAAAAAAGAACCACACATCCAATAGTGCATCTCCAGCTGTCCACACTGACCGTGGCTGCAGGTGCCACTGATGCCTGGATCATGGCATTCAACCCAATGACCAGATGCCAAGTCAGCACCTACCCAGAGCAGTGTGTCTAGACCCGGAACCCACAGTCACTGATGAAGTGTGCAGTGATATCAAATAGCTGGTTTTTACTACATTGTGGGTTTCTTCCTCCTCCTCGTTTTTTGTTCTTTGAGACAGGGTTTCTCTGTATAGCCTTGGCTGTCCTGGAACTCACTGTGTAGACCAGACTGGCCTTGAACTCAGAGATCACCCTGCCTCTGCTTCCTAAGTGCTGGGATTAAAAGTGTTCCCCCTCACTTCCCTGCTTGTGAGTTCACTCTTTATCCCCTAGGTTTCACCCCCTATCACTAGTCAGGAGAGAAAGATGGATAGAAGGGGAGAGAGAGAGATCCTCGGGTCTAATTTCTTTCCTCTTTAAGCACGACTACTAACAGACCTCAAACAACTCCCCCCCGAATGACCACCAGCCGCCAACTCCACCTATCAGGGCTCTAGTATTTATGGACCTTCTGAAAAGTTCCCAGAATTCCGAAAGTCACACAATCACAGAGGCTGCCTGAAGCTGGCAAAACCACGCCTCTACTAGCACATGAGGCGAATGATAGTCAGCTGCTGCTTCGGGCAATCTGAAGTGGCCCCACGTCCTCCCCATACCTGGGATTAAGGAGAAAACATAGTCTTAAAAATATTCCTGTGGGTTTTTTGTTTGTTTGTTTGTTTGTTTTTTGAGACAGGGTTTCTCTGTGTGGCCTTGACTGTCCTGGACTGGAGCTGGCCTTAAGCTCACAGTGATCCACCTGCCTCTGCCTCCTGAACGCTGGGATCAAAGGTGTGGGTCACCACATCCAACTTTTTCTTTCTTTCTATTTGTTTGTTGTTGTTTGTTTTTTGTTTTGTTTTTGCTCTGTTTTGTTCAGTGGGACTCTAGAGAGCACCACTGACTTTTTGAAAAATGTGCATTGGTGTTTAGTCTGCAAGTATGTCTGTGTGAGGGTGTCAGATCTTGGAGTTACAGACAGTTGTGAGCTGCTGTGTGGTTGCTGGGAATTGAACCCGAATCCTCTGGAAGAGCAGTCAGTGCTCTCAACCTCTGAGCCATCTCTCCAGTCCTCTTGTTCTGTGTTTTTAAAAGAACAAAAATTCCAGAATTGTCACCACAATACCTTCCACCTGAACTAGGAAGATGCTGTCAATTATTATTCCTACTGTATTGTAAGGATGTGGCTCCCAAAGATGACGGTGTTGCCATGGCCACCATCAAGGCCAAGCGCAGCATCTACTCTGTGCACTGGGGTCCCATTGGCTTCAAGTTGGTGTTATCAGCTTCCACTGTGGTATCTGGTGGAGACCACGGTACAGAGAGCTGAGCACTACAGAGAAGTTGCCCAGGCCTGGCCTCTCCTAGACCACAAGTTTGATATGATGTATGCCAACTGTGCCTTTTTGCATGGGTATGTGGACAAGGACGAGGAGGAAGGAGAGCTTTCTGAGGTCCTAGAGAAGGATTATGAGGGAGCTGGAGCAGATGGTGTTGAAGGAGATGATGAGGGGGAAGATGTTACTGTGTCAGAATTGACTTGCAATTGTTTCTTGTTTGCTTCCTTGTTTTTTCTTGAGACAGGGTTTCTTTATGTAGCCCCAGATGTCCTAGAACCCACTCTGTAGACCAGGTCGGCCTGGAACTTAGAAATCCACCTGCCTCTGCCTCTCAAGTGCTGGGACCAAAGGCATGTGCCACCACTGACTGGCTTGAATTGGCTTTTTTGTTGTTGTTTTGTGGAACTGTCTGTTATAATCCTAAACTATTAGTAAAGGTGACAAAGGCAAAACAAGGTGACCTGGTTGAGGAACCTTTCCAATTCCAGTGACTCTCTGCACAATTCCACTATACTTCCTAAGAATGAGCGTTTATGGAGCTGCCATCATTGACCGTGGGCTTAAGCCGTTTAAGGCAATTCATCAGGATCTGCCTCTCATTGTTTCTCTGGGGCTGCTCCTTCTCAGGCTCACATCGCGACAGCAACACAGACTGGTGGGAGAGAAAGGACTTCTCAGATCCAGAAGCCTCAGCAATCAGTTCTTGGCTTCTCATGTCTTCATTATGATCTCAGCCCATTTTGGGCCCCTATAACAAATACCTGCTACCAAAATAGGGGTTTATGTGGCTAACAGTTCTGGAGGTCCAAAGAACACAGTGCTGCCAACTGTTCTGCCTTGGCGAGGGCCTGCTTGGCTGCATTCTAACAAGGCAAATGGTGTCAGGGCAGGAGTGCTTTTCAAAGGGTGTGGTCACATGTTTAGACAACAAGCAAAAAAAAAAAAAAAAAAAAAAAGTCAGGTCGGAGCCTGGCCCTAATACCCCACTCTCAGCAACCAGCCAGGGTCTCATATAAACTAGACCAACCCTTTTAGAAGTAAGCCTCCTGTAGTTGTTCCCCTCTCCCAGGCAGGCCCCACACTAAAATTTTTCCAATTCTGAACATTGATGCCACACTGGGAACTAAGCCGCCAGCCTGAACCTTTGCTTAACATACTCAAAGCAGAGCAGCCACCACACAGATCTCTTCATCTGACGGATGGAACATACAGGTTGGATTAGATCAGACAGGGCCCTGCGGCCATCCCCATCCCAATGTGTAACAGAAGCCAGAGGATTAGGGGTGTAAGGTCTGGCTGGGCTTGGCTTGAGGCCTTGTCTCAAACAAAAACTAAAGACTCAAATCCACTGAAATACATAAAGTATGTTGGTTAAGGGCGGTAGAAGTGCCTGGCAGTGGTGGGGCACTCAGGAGAGAGGCAGGCAGATCTCTGTGAATTCGAGGCCAGCCTGGTCTACACAATGAGATCCTGTCTCAGGATTGGGGCGGGGGACGGGGAGGTGGGGCACGGTAGAAGCATGTCTTCCTTGTACATCATGTATCTTTCAATGCAACTGTTTTTTTGTTTGTTTGTTTGTTTGTTTGTTTTTTCAGAGCTTAGGACTGAACCTAGGGCTACCCCAACTTAATTAATGACTTGCAAAACAAAACAAAACAGGGTCTCATTATATAGCCCTGGTTGGTCTGGAACTTGCCAGAGTGCTGGGATTACAGGCTTCCAGCAAAGATGTATTTATTTATGTATATGTGTATTTTGCCCACATGTATGTCTGTGTACCACATTCATGCCTGGTGCCAGAAGAATCCTAGAAGAGGGAATCTGATCCCCTGGAACTAGAGTTATGGATGTGAGCCACCATGTGGGTACTGGAACTAAACCTAGGTTTCCTACAAGAGCAGTAAGTACGACTACATCATCTCTCCAACCCTATCAGTTATTTGTTTGGTTTGGTTTTTCTGAGACAGGGTTTCTCTGTGTAGTCCTGGCTGTTCTGGAACTCCCTCTGTAAATCAGGCTGGCTTTGAACTCAGAGATCTGCATGCCTCTGCCTCCAGAGTGCTAGGATTCAAGGCAAGAAGCGAACCCAGGCCATGCTCTGTGCTGCCGCTGGAGGCCATGCTGATGTCCATGGTCCATGGTCCATGGTGCTGTGACAGGTTGTGTTAATGTTTATGGTCTGTGCTGCTACCAGGAACTAGGGTGATGTCCGTGATCAAGCTGCCACCCAATGCTATGGGTGGCCATGGGTGGCTTTTGTAGTGGTATCAACCGAGGACTCAGAATTGAAAATGAGAAACTTAAGGTCTGTGAGAAGACCTCCCCCCGCCCCCTGAAAAAAAGAGAGAAACAGTTCAGATAGGAAGCTAGTGAAGAGTCCTTAAAGAGCCAGGTGGTAGTAGCACCAACTTTAATCCCAGCGCTTGGGAGGCAGAGGCAGATGGATCTCTGAGTTCAAGGCCAGCCTGGTCTACAGAGTGAGTTCCAGGACAGCCAAGGCTACACAGAGAAACCCTGTCTTGAAAACAGCAACAACTAAAAGAGCTGTGATAAAGATGCTGAAGTGGAGCTCTTCACAGTTGATGGCTTCTGGCTGGAGGGTGCGGAAGGCCTTCGTCATCTTTATGGGGCTGGCTACTGGGAGTTTGACCATGCTCCAGTGAGTATGTGGGCAACACAAATTGGACTTGGTGTGTTTCTTTTTGGAGCGGGGCACGAGGCTGGGAGGGTGGACCCGGAAGGAATGTGAAGCGAGTATGATGTACAAAGTTTCCAAATAATTAATAAAAATATTATGTTGGGAGAAAAGATTTACTTTTGTTTATGTGCCTGTGGCGGGGAGGGGCACCTATGCCACACGCATGCAGGTTCCCTAAGGCATCAGTTCTTGGAGCTGGAGGCATGAGCCACCCAGTGCAGATGCTGGGAACTGAACCCCGGCCCTCTGAAAGAGCAGCGGGAATGCTTTAACAGCTGAGTGAGCTCTCCTCCACAGAGGCTCACTGTGTAGCCTGGGTTTGCCTGGGAATCACAGAAATCCACTTGTCTCTGTCTCTAGATTGCTGGGACTAATTGCCCCACCGCACTTGGTTGTCAAGGCAACTCTGGACATTATCCTTGTGTTTCAGTTTCTTTTCGAGTGCTAGTACAGTGGGCTTGACTCCCATCTGTTGTTTGTCGCCCCTGTAAACCTGGAACAAATCACTTAAGAACTTATGATTTCATTCTTCCTCTGACAGTTGACACATGCCTAGCACCGAAACACTTCTGGGAACACAGCCCTCACTGTTTTCCAGGGAAAGAAAGCCCATTTTAACGGTGCAGGTAACACACACTGGGTCACCAGTGCTTCAGAGATGCACCTGCAGCTTTGAGAAATCAGGCAGGTTGCGGGTCAAAGCCCCCAAATTTTTCTACAAGTTCCTTATTCAGAGTTCTGGACTAAGTCTCCTTTCAGAAGTCGTTCCAACCTCAAATGACTAAACAAAGCACACAGGCTTCCCAAATGGGATGAATTTAGGTCATGTGCTTGCTCCTGAACCATTCACGGTAGCCAAGAGAATGCCTGGCAGTGATTGGTAGAGAATGGATTCCTTCCACATTCTTGCATTTAGCGGGTCAGATTGGGAGCAACTGCCTGTGAACTTCTCAGCACACAAGAGAAAAACTGGCAGGAATGCCTGCAAGAATAGACAAAGCCTACTGCTTGCATCTATTTGTACAAAATAAACTATGCCAGCTTTCCTAAAATACTCCTTTAAAGGACTCAGAAAAATTACAGGAAGAACACACAAGTCCTGATGCTTATGAACACCTTTGATGTTTGAAACTAATAGACCACAAAACATGAATATGCACTGTTAATAAAGTGGAAAGTGAAATTTGAGGGTTTGCAGTGTGGTTATGTAAGAAAAATGTCCTCCCCCCTCCCTAACAGGGTTTTTCTGTGTAGCCTTGTCTGTCCTGGAAATCACTCGGTAGACCACGCTGGCCTTGAACTCACAGACCTCTGCCTGTCTCTGCCTCCCAAATGCTGGGATTAAAGGGGTGTAATACCACTGCTCAGCTTGAAACTGTCTTTTTTTTTTTTTTTCTCAGCAGATACATTCTGGAATATTTAGGGCTAAAAAGATAATTTTGTAACTATCAAAAAGCTAAAAGAATAATAGATAACCTACATGTGTACACTTGTATATATGTTAAATATAAAGAAAAATGTGACAAAATGCTAATTAATGAAGTTTTTAAAAGTATTGAAGCCTGCTGGTAGTGGTACTTGGGATCTCTGTGAGGTCAGCCTGGTCTAGAGTGAATTCCAGGACAGCCAAGGCAGTGAAACCCAGTATTGAAAAGAAAAAGTGTTTGGAGAAAATAGGCATTCATAGGCCATTTGTTACCACATTTGCTGCTTCCATTGTCTTTTTATTCTCCAAGTAATCTATAGGAATTTGACACACAATTTACCAAAGTGGAGCATGTCTGCAATCCCAGAACTGATGCTGAGACAGGACTGAAGCCATTTCAAGGGGAGCCTCAGCCCTATTGTGAGACCCTACGTCAAACCCACTCCCCATAATAATAAAAAAAAATAACAATAATAAAAATAACAATGCTAGGAGTAGTAGCGCATGCCTTTGATCCCAGCACTCGGGGAGGCAGAAGCAGCTGGATCTCTGTAAATTTGACGCCAGCCTGATCTACAAAGAAAGTTCAGGACAGGCAAGGCTACACAGAGAAACCCTGTCTCGAAAAAGAAAAAAATAATAAACAAGGGCTGGAGAGATGGCTCAGTGGTTAAGAGCACCATCTGCTCTTCCAAAGGACCAGGGTTCAATTCCCAGCACCCACACGGCAGCTCACAACTGTTTGTAACTCCAAGGGAATCTGACACCTTCACACTAATGCACATAAAATAAAATCAAATAAATTATAAGAAAAAATAAATGGTATAAACAACAACATAGTGGTGTAATTAATGATTATCAAGAGCCACACACTTTACTTTCTCCCAGTGACCATTTATTGCTACAAATCTTGTGAGCTGTCATAAAAAAAACTGTATTTAAGCTCTATTATTATATTTATTATTATTATTATTATTATTATTTTCTTTTGAGACAGGGTCTCCTTGCGTAGCCCTGGCTTGCTCGCCAGGCTCACCTCGAACTCATAGCCATCCTGTTTCTGCCTCCCGAGTGCTTGAATTAAAAGCCTGCGCCAATCACACCCGGCTAAACTTTTGCTCTGTTTCTTTAAAGATAATGAGTGTAATAATAATTCCGTGTATTTGCTTAAGGCCAGGACCAGAGAAAACAAACAGCACTGCACGGGGCTCCGGGGACGCGCAGACGGCACCCACCCTTGAGCGCTCTGCGCGGCGCTCGGGAGTCACCCTCCTGCAAAGCACTCTGGGATTGCCCGTCCGCGCCCTCTTCTCGCGATGCTACCCTCCTCGCCACCCCACCCCCACCTTTTTTCCCCCTAGGCCCAGTGTCCGGGTCCCACCCCCACCCCCGCCTAACGTGTTTTTCAAATCTGCCAATGGACACACAGCTTGGGCTCAAACCAGCCAATCAGGAGGCGGCGTCACCGGGAAATTTAAATCGCGCCGGCCGGCAGCACGAGGCACAAAGTCTGAGGGCTGAGACGCGGCGGACGTTTCGAGGGCCGCCGACCCGCAGCCTGAGCGCTCCGCACCGCCTTCCGAGGAAGCCTGAGCCCGCTGTGCAGGTGGGAGCCGAGGCCGGGGCCGCGCGGTAACGGCCGGCGGGAGCGCTGCGCGGCGGACGGAGGCAGCAGGCCGCGCCGGGGCGTGGGCCGGGCCTCCCTCCGCGGGCGAGGCCTCGGGGCGGCGCGGCGTCCCCCGGCCGGGGCCGGGGCTGGCGGGGCGGGCCGCTGAGGAGGGCGGCGAAGGCCCGGGGGGCGGCGCGGGGCCCGGGGGGTGTCGGCCGCCGCCGAGCGGACCCGTCGGCCCCCGTCCCCGCCCTGGCGCCGCCGCCGCCCGGGGGAGAGGACGCGGCTCTGGGCCGGAGATGGGGGTGGCAGTTAGACATCCCAATGCCACCCTTGACCCGGGTCGCCGGCGTCCTTGTGGAGGACGGACGGGAAGCAGTTGGAGCCGGCAGATCGGCGGGGGACTCTTGGGTCCTTCCCCTCGGTGGCGATCCCACCTGGGATCTATCGAGTCCCGGTGACCACAGCTGATGTCCTAATTGGATGCACGCTGGAAGTGTGTGCAAGGGGCTGAAGGTTTCGGCGCTAATGTCACCGCCCACGGCGATGGCTGTGGAAGGTTCTATAACGTAAACGAACCAAACCGAGTCCTTACGTACTTGGAGGTGCCAGTATGTATTCATTCCGGCCGTCAATCCGCAGAAAACCGTAGCTGCACTTACTGCCCCGGGGAGGTAGATTGTCAGCTCTAAGGCAGCTGGGGTTCTACTAGGTGTTCTCTTAACTAGTGGAGTCTAGAATGTAGAGCCTTGTCTAATACCCTGCTGGCCAGAGGCTTAAGGCCACGGAGTGCTTGAAAAGCCGCTAATCTGAATTGAGATGTTGCTGTGTGCTTAAACTACACACAGGATTTTTGAAGGTGTATGAAAACAGTAAAACACTTCAGTTTTTCCGTATTGATGACTTGCTGAAATGGTAATATTTTAGCTGTATTGGGTAAAAGCCTTAATAAATTCCATTCGTTTCTTTTTAGCCTTTTAATAACGTGGTTAGTGGAAGTTTTAAATTGTTTAAAAAAAATGTTTCTTCTAGCATTTAGGTTGCCCGAGGTTAACCCCATTGTAGGAGGGGCACTATTACCTTTTCAGCCCTAATGCTGAAAACTTTTGGTTTGGTTTGGTTTGGTTTGGTTTGTTTGGTTTTTGTTTTTGGAGACAGTGTTTGTCAGTATCCCTGGCTGTCTGGAATTCACCTTCCAGTAAAGGCATCCTGCTATGATTAAGCTGGCTACAGATCTGTCTGCCTCAGCCCCTCAGGATTAAAGGCATGTGTTACTATGCCCATCTTCTGCTGTGCTCTTATTAAGAAGTGCTTTTTTTTTTTCCTTACCCTCCCTGTCGACTAGTTTTCCCCCTTGTTCCTGCAACCATGTCCACCAACGAGAATGCTAACTTACCAGCTGCCCGGCTTAACAGATTCAAGAACAAGGGAAAAGACAGTACAGTGAGTGGCTTCTGTTGTTTTCTTATATATCCTTGTAAAGGGAAGTAAGAAGGGATATTTATAATGTATATAACACGGGTTTTGAGGTACTAGGGATTGAATCTAGCACTCAATCAGGTGGGTTTTTTTCTTGTGCCTGAGCTTTTGTGTGTGTGTGTGTGTGTGTGTGTGTGTGCGCATTAGTGTGAAGGTGTCAGATTCCCTTGGAACTGGAGTTACAGAAAGTTGTGAGCTGCCATGTGGGTGCTGGGAATTGAACCCTGGTCCTTTGGAAGAGCAGATGGTACTCTTAACCACTGAGCCATCTCTCCAGCCCCTCTGTGCCTGAGCTTTATCTCTAGTCTTAGGTATTAAAAAACTTAAAATTGCATTGATTTATTTGTGTGTGTAAACATTTTTGTGTTCACTAGGTGCACATGCAGAGGTGAGGAGACCATCATTTGTCAGTAAAAGGTCGTATGAGAGTTAGGAGAAATAGCTCAGCAGTTAAGAGCACTGGCTGTCCTTCCATAGGACCTGGATTCAATTCCCATCACCCACGTAGTAGCTCATAAATGTCTGTAACTCCAGTTCTAGGAGATCTGACCTCACACATGCAGGCAAAGCACCAATGTATATAAGAGAAAAATTAATTTGTAAAGAGCAAAAAATAAGACAAGTTGTCTTTTCTTCAGGAAATGCGGCGCCGGCGAATAGAAGTTAATGTGGAACTGAGGAAAGCTAAGAAAGATGACCAGATGCTAAAAAGGAGAAATGTCAGCTCATTTCCGGATGATGCTACTTCTCCACTGCAGGAAAATCGCAACAATCAGGTAAGTGCATTTGCACTCATGTACACCTAGAAAACATGGATAAATGTTTCTTAGACATTTAAAGTTTCTGTTCTTTCTCCCCCTTTCCTCCTTCCTGCCCCCCTGTGCGTGTTCCCCTTTCCTCTACCTCTTTCTCACTGATCCAAATAAACCTGCATTTATAATATATAGACACACACACACACACACACACACACACACACATATATATATATGGAATTCAGTTTGTTTCCATTTGTTTTGTCTTTTTGGTTTTTCAAGACAGGGATGATGTATGTGTCTAGGTGCACACATGTCATGGTATGTGTTATATGGGGTGGGTTTTCTCTTTTCTGCCTATACAGGGTCCTTTGGATCAAATTCAGGGCATCAGACTTGACCTACTGCGGTCACCTTTCCAGCCCAGTTTGTTATTCCCACCCCCTATCCCAGACAGGGTTTCTCTGTGTAGCCCTGGCCTTCCTGGAGCTCACTCTGTAGACCAGGCTGGCCTCTGCTGGAATTAAAGGCATGTGCCACCAGCGCCCAGCTGTTATTGTGATTTTTTTTTTTTTTAAATGATCAATTTTCTGTGCATTGGTGTTTTGTCTGCATGTATGTCTATGTGAGGGTATTTGATCCCCTGGAGCTGGAGTTAACAGAGTTGTGAGCTGCCATGTGGGTGCTGGGTATTGAACCTCTTCTAGAATGCTAGTGCTTTTGACCAGTGAGCCATCTCTTTGGCACCGGTTTGATTTTTTTTTGTCAGTGCTGGAGTAAAGCCACACACATACATTCTGGGCAACTCTCTACCACATGGCTACACTGCAGTGCATAGTTTTCTAGTTCTGACCTTCCTTCAGACATCCCTGCAGGGCTGGCTACCTTGACAGTTCAGTTCCAGTTGAAGAATAAGGAGGTTTTCTAGCTCCTTTTCTGAGACAGTGTCATACTTGCTGTATGACCCTGGCTGGTCTGATACTTTCTCTCGTCCTGATCTGGAACTCAACTTTAGTCCTCCCTTGGCCTTGGGTATGTGGCAGCCATGGCAGGCTGTAGAGTGTAAAGCAGTGGTTCCTACCCCTCCTAGTGCTGCAGCCCTTCAATACAGATGATTATGTAGTGGGAAACTCCCCAACCATAAAATTATTTTCATTGCTGCTTTATAACTGTAACTTTGCTACTGTTAAGAATCAATGAAAGCCAAACATGGTGGCACATGCCTGTAATCCCAGCACTCAGGGAGACAGAGGCTGTGAGATCTCTGAGTTCGAGGCCAGCCTGGACAAAGCCAGTCTTCTCTAAAGTTTGACCTCTCAGCAGGGATTCATGGCCAGGGGTGCAGGAACAGGCATGAGATCCCTCCCTGTGGAGTAGGTTTTAAATAAAACAGGAAAGCAGTTGGTTACCTCCATAACATTGGTGTCACTGTTGAACCAACAGGTACACTATGCCAAACAGGATATAGGGGACGTAGCTGGGTATGGTGGTTAAATCCCCCCCCACGCCATATCTTGCAACACTATGAAAGTGAGCCAGCAGTGAGGAAAAGCTTAAAGCTTCCAGAGCAGTTCCAACTTGATTTTTTTTTTTCACCTCTCATGTCATGTAACCAAAATGTATGGTGTCTATAAGAGCATTGGAGTCTTTTTTTTTTTTTCCTTTCCTTTTTTTTCCCCCACATTGGTTTTCTGCCTTCATGTATGTCGTATGAGGGTGTCAGATCCCCTGGAGCTGGAATTACAGACAGTTGTGAGCTGTGAGCTGCCATGTGGATGCTGGGATTTGAATCTGGGTCCTTTGGAAGAGCAGTCAGTGCTCTTAACTGCGGAGCCATCTCTCCAGTCCCCAGCATTGGAGTCTTAGCATAAAGTTCTGGTGGGCAACCAAGAGCAGTGACGATAGCTTATACTGTTTTGAGGGCTACAAGCCTTTTTAGTGATTCACAATAGAAAAATAATCTACTATGGAAATTTGTAGATAAAATTCTTAAATAAAAATCCAAGAAATTAGGCCAGGTGGTAGCATAAAACTTTTTATCCCAGTACTCTGTAGGTAGAGGTAAGTAGTGCTCTGTGAGTTCTAGGCCGGCCTAGTCTACATAATGAGTTCCAGGACAACCAAGGCTATGTGAAGAGATCCTGTGTCAAAACCAAACAACAAACAAAAGTCCAAGGCATTGTCTGTAGCTCTATATATCTTTGTTGAAAGTATATCTGGGTTCAAGTGATTGCATCTAATTTAAGACTAGCCTTTATGCCAGACGCAGGGGTGCACACCTGTAATCCCAGCACTCACGGAGGCAGAAGCAGCCGGATCTTTGTGTTTGAGGCCAGCCTGGTCTATAAAGGGAGTCCAGGAGAGCCAAGGCTACACAGAGAAACCCTGTTTCGGGGGGTTTAAAAAGAGGAAAACCTTAAGTTTGCCTTAACAACTACCTTTCTTTAGTGAGAAAAGTGCTCTGACTTGAGAATCCAGTGTCACGGTGCTAAGTTTGAGAACTATACATATAAAAAAAACAATTTAGTAGGCCAAATTAAATGTAAAGTTAATCTTTTAGTAACAGACTAAGACCTAAAAGTATCCTTACAGTGCCTTACAGTACTAGTTTGCTTTCTGTTGCTATGATAAACCTGAAAGCAGTGTAGTGGCAGGGAGAGGTTTATTTGGCTTTTCTCTCCAGGT
The DNA here is from genome assembly GCF_030254825.1 of Meriones unguiculatus. Taxonomy (NCBI): domain Eukaryota; kingdom Metazoa; phylum Chordata; class Mammalia; order Rodentia; family Muridae; genus Meriones; species Meriones unguiculatus. The sequence continues at coordinate 14,865,911 of NC_083355.1, forward strand.
CATAATTTATTAATGAGGAAAATCAGGACAGGAACTCAAACCGAAACCATGAAGCAGTGGGCAGTGTTGCTGTTTACTGACTGGCTGTCTTGACTAGGCTAGCTTTCCTATACAGCCCAGACCTGCCTGCCTGGGGGTGGTGCCCACAGTAAGCTGAACTCTCCCACATCAATCATCAAGATCATTTCAGACATGGGCAGAGGTTAATCTGACCAAAGCAATTCTTCATGTTGATCTGTCTTCTGGTGACTAGGTTGTGTCAAGTTGACAACAACTAAACAACATAACAAGTATAAAGTCTATTATATATATTTAATGAAAATAATTTGTAAAATACTGCATTTCTTCTTTTAGGGCACTGTGAATTGGTCTGTTGAGGACATTGTTAAAGGCATAAACAGTAACAATTTGGAAAGCCAGCTCCAAGCTACTCAAGCTGCTCGGTAAGTCTGCAGGCTCTGGCATGGGTAACCTACAAAATTAGCCCTTTGAGATTGTGGTGGGGAGAAACAGGTGGGATGGATAAAGTAAAACCATATAGTCATGAATTTTTACTTTATTTTCAATTTATTTGTTTGTTTATTATGGAAATCAGAGGACAACTTGCAGTTCTCTCCACCATGTGAGTCCTGGGGGTTGAATTTAGGTTGTCAGGCTTGGTCCCTTACCTGCTAAATCATCTCACCATCGCCCTTCCCCCTTCTTTTAAACAGGATCTCATGTAGCCTAGGCTGACCTTAAGTGCACAGTCCTTTTGCTTCAGCCTTCCCTATGTTGAGTTCATACATGTATCAGTTACTTTGTCAAGATTTTTAGACGCCTTTCAAGGCACTGTGGCAATAACTTTAATTTTCTTTTTGTTTCCCGTATTTTCTTTTTGTTTCCCGTAGGAAACTGCTTTCTAGGGAGAAACAGCCTCCCATAGACAATATCATCCGAGCTGGTTTGATCCCCAAATTTGTGTCCTTCTTGGGCAAAACTGATTGCAGTCCCATTCAGTTTGAATCTGCTTGGGCACTCACTAACATTGCTTCTGGGACATCTGAGCAGACTAAGGCTGTGGTCGATGGAGGTGCCATCCCGGCGTTTATTTCTCTCTTGGCATCTCCCCATGCTCACATCAGCGAGCAAGCTGTATGGGCTCTTGGAAACATTGCAGGTACTTGCACTTAAAATTCTTTGGATTGAATGTGTCCAATGTGATTAAAGAAGGACAGTGTTAAAGGTCCTAGTGACTTTAGTGCCAAGCTTTGAGTTTGCTTTCAGCCCTTATTAGGAGTGGAAGAAGCATTTAACAATGCTACTGGAGAAATACTTGTGTTACTGCATGTCTGACAGTGCATTCAGTAGCTGAACATTGTTGCTCTGGAGAAGTAGATTCTCTAATCTTTTTTACTTTTATGAGGGTCTCGCTATGTAGCACTGGCTATAAACCAGTCTGACTTGGAACTCACAGAGATAAAAAGATTAAAGAGATTAAAGGTATTTACCTTTATTTAATCTTGCTTTCTCTTTCAGGTGATGGTTCAGTTTTCCGAGACTTGGTTATCAAGTATGGTGCAGTTGACCCACTGTTGGCACTTCTTGCAATTCCTGACCTCTCTTCCTTGGCAGTAAGTTATTACCATAAGTAAAGTCACTTAGTATTTTGTTCTCATCTTTTCAGAAATAAGCCTTCTAACTAATTTTTCTTTCCCCCAGTGTGGTTACTTACGTAATCTTACCTGGACCCTTTCAAACCTTTGTCGAAACAAGAATCCCGCACCCCCCTTAGATGCTGTTGAGCAGATTCTTCCTACTTTAGTTCGTCTCCTGCATCACAATGATCCAGAAGTGTTAGCAGATTCCTGCTGGGCTATTTCCTACCTGACTGATGGTCCAAATGAACGCATTGAGATGGTTGTGAAAACAGGAGTTGTGCCCCAACTTGTGAAGCTTCTAGGAGCTACTGAATTGCCAATTGTGGTGGGTGTTAACCTTTTTATTAATGAGCTTTATGAGTATAGGAGCCATAGTATTGAGATACTGTATGACTTTTGCAGAACTTTTAGAGTAAGAATTTTTTAGTAGTATTGGAAAAAATAGAAAGTAACTAATCAACATCAAAATATTTTTCTTTTTAGACTCCCGCACTAAGAGCCATAGGGAATATTGTCACTGGAACAGATGAACAGACTCAGATTGTGATAGACGCAGGAGCACTTGCAGTGTTTCCCAGCCTGCTAACAAACCCCAAAACTAATATTCAGAAGGAGGCCACATGGACAATGTCAAACATCACAGCTGGACGCCAGGACCAGATACAGCAAGTTGTGAATCATGGCCTTGTCCCATTTCTTGTTGGTGTTCTCTCTAAGGTAATGAGAGCTAAGGGTATGACCTCATGGTTATTGAGCTCATGCTTCTTTCTTATTTATTTATTTATTTATTTTTAAGATGTATTTATTAGGTATACAGTGTGTTCGCATGTACACCTGCACACCAGAAGAGGGCACCAGATTTCATTTCAGATGGTTGTGAGCCACCATATGGTTGCTGGGAATTGAACTCATGACCTCTGGAAGAGCAACCAGTGCTCTTAACCTCTGAGCTATCTCTTCAGCCCCCAACCTATGCTTTTAAGAGTCTTAGAAGAATCTGGGTGTAGTAGCATGCACCTTTAATACCCTGAGCTTGGGAGGCAGAGACAGGAAGATCTTTGAATTTGAGGCCAGCCTGATCAAAGCAGCAATTTTCAGCATAGCCAGGACTACATAGAGAAACCTGTCTTAAACCAATAACAACTACTAAAGAGTCTAAAACAACATCGGTGCCAGCTCCCTAAGCCTTTTTGTTAGGTAGGTGGCAGGCAGCACCTCCTAATGCTGGTAGAATCAAGTAGGTAGTTGAGTTAGTGTCTGTACAACACTACCTTTTGGAGTCTTACTGGTAGGACTTCTGAACTAAAACCATTTTCTTGTTTACCAGGCCGACTTTAAGACACAGAAGGAAGCTGTATGGGCTGTGACCAACTACACCAGTGGTGGGACTGTTGAACAGATTGTGTATCTTGTTCATTGTGGCATAATAGAACCTTTGACGAACCTCTTGAGTGCAAAAGACACCAAAATTGTTCTGGTTATTCTTGATGCCATTGCAAATATCTTCCAGGTAAGACCTAATAAGGCCATGGCTCTGGGTTGACAATCCTAGCTCTTCATGGCTGGAAGATGATGGGGGAGTTGGTTACTAATGGTCAGGGTCAGAAGGTCGCTTTACATGTGCCTCACTTTTTATAAATCCCAGTGCTCGGGAGGCCAGCCTGGTCTACATGGAGATACCACATATTGAACAAAACAGAACAAGAGAACAGAAGGATTTTTTTTTTTTGTTTTTTTTTTTAAATGTTGGGCTGTCAAGTAGCCTAGGCTGTCTTGACCTCCCTATATAGGGAGCTCATACCTGTAATCCTAGCACACAGGACCACTATGAGTTGAAGGGCAGTCAACTCATTATTTCCAAGCCAGTTTGGATTATAGAATGAGATCCTTTCAATACATGCAAAAAAAAAGTTGAGTCTAGAGTTAAAGGACACTGATGACTCATCCTTTTTTTTTTTTTTTTAAAGATTTATTTATTATGTATACAATGTTGTGTTTGCATGTACACCTGCATGCCAGAAGAGGGAACCAGATTTCATTATAGATTGTTGTGAGCCAACATGTGGTTGCTGGGAATTGAACTCATGACCTGGAAGAGCAGCCAGTGCTCTTAACTCAGAGCCATCTTTCCAGCCACTGGTGTTTCTACCCCATGCATGTAAATCTGTCTCTGATTGGCCAGGTTTCCTGCTCGTCTTCAGTTAAAACCCTAAGTTTTGAAGCAAATCAGTTATTTGGTCTGTTAAAAGTTTGGAAGGAATCTTTATATAATTCATAGACTAATTGTGTTCTTGTCTTATTTTTGTGTTTATCTGTATAAATGTTATGCCTACATGTACTTAAGTGTCCATGTGCTTGCATGCATGGTCCCTGAGGAGTTTGGGGGAGGGCGTTGAATCCCTGAGATTAAAGTTGTGAACTGCACTGTGCGTGCAGGTCACTATTCCTGCTGAGCTATTTCTAGAGATACACCTGGATTTAATTCCTGAATTAAAGGAGATCACCCTCATGCCTAGCTACGGCAATGTTCTTGCATAGTGAAACCCTGTCTCAAAACAACAACCAAACAAAAAAAGCAGCTGTGTGGTGGTAGCAGCTGTGGTGGCACACACCTTTAATTCAGGCACTTGGGAGGCAGAGGCAGGTTGATCTCTGAGTTTGAGGCCAGCCTGGTCTACAAAGGGGGATCCAGGAAACTCAGCTACACAGAGAAACACTGTCTCTCAGGGAAAGATAAAAACAAAACAAAAACAGGTATTTGCTCTACCTGGCAATTCCTGGCAGGCCATGGCTACAGGGAGACACCAAAACTAGACAAATAGATCAAAATAAATACACAAAACAACTAAATTGCTTCTCCTAGAAACTGGTATTTATATCTGAACTAGACTAGAGTTAAGATATAAACTTGAATTGTGTTTGTTTTAAGGCTGCGGAGAAGCTGGGTGAGACAGAAAAGCTCAGTATAATGATTGAAGAGTGTGGAGGTTTGGACAGAATCGAAGCGCTGCAGAGCCATGAAAATGAGTCTGTGTACAAGGCTTCGCTAAGCTTAATTGAGAAGTACTTCTCGGCGGGGGTGAGTGATGGCCGTATGCCTGGAAAGCATACAGCAATCCACAAGTATCTTCAAGCCTGTTAGATTTTGATCCTTTGTGTATGGATCTACTCTGCTATTACCCATGCCCTCCCTCACAGAGAGCAAGCATCAGTGCAGCCAGGATATATGTATTTGCTCCTCTAGTATGGGCTTGATGGTGTATGAATAGCCTGGAACACCTCTGGATAAGTTTGTGGGCGTCCTTGTGGGAGCTTATGGAGAAATGGACCAACTCCAGGACCTTACTCTGCCTCCTATTATACAGTCATTGGTAGATAGACAGATGTCAGTTGCTGTTGGTGCCTCAACCCATCCAGAACCTTCTCTCAGCACTAATGAATTAGCCAAGCTCTGTTCTACCAAGTGTAGGCTTTGAGACAGGCTACTGCTAAGGATGTACAGTGTTTACCGTTATATCTTGTTTTGCTATTTCTAGGACGAGGAAGATCAAAATGTTGTGCCAGAAACTACCTCTGAAGGCTTCGCCTTCCAAGTTCAGGATGGGGCTCCCGGCACCTTCAACTTCTGATGTACAGAGGCACAATGTTGTTTCCATGTGCCGTGTTCTTCATAAATTTGTCTTACTGTTTTTCTCTACTAAGAACTCTTTTTAAATGTGGTTTGTTATTGTAGCACTTTTTACAAAGAAACTATACTTGAACAGTTGTGAACTGTACATACTATATGAAGCTGTCCTCTGAGTTTCTTATTTCTGTGTGGAATTTCGTACCCTGCAGTGTCCTGTAAATAAAGATTAAGTTCCACTCTTCTTTACTCTTTGTCTTGCTCGTGGAAATGAAGGGTGACCCAAGTTATCTGCAGCGGCTAACCAGAGGTGGCCCTGCTTGCAGATACTTTGTAAAGCTGAGGATGTGGAGTGCGCCCTCACATCCCCTACAGGACTAGGTAGCCAGCACCACTTGTCTCTGGCTAGCAGATGCTTTCTGAGAAGGCCCACATTCACTCAGTCTCTGGAGTCTAAGTGGAATTCACTCCTCAGCTTCCACCTTACTGCATGTTTGCCCCTGGGCAGGTTACCTGAAGTCAGTCAGGAAATCTTTACAGTATGGCTTACTGACCATTACTCGAAGCATAAGTGTTTCTATCAGACAAGAAGAAACCACAATATTAATTTTGAGTCCTTTGCAAGAAGAGTGCCTTGTCTTTCTTAGTCGATTTCTTATTTTCTGGGGCCTGGAGAGATGGCTCAGAGGTTAAGAGCACTGGCTGTGCTTCCAGAGGACAATTCCCAGCAATCACTTGGTGGCTCAGAACCATATATAATGAGTTCTGGTTCCCTCTTCTGGAGTGCAGATGTACATGCAGACAGAACATTGCATATATAATAAATCTTAAAGATAGCTTACTATGTGAAAAAATTGTTTTCTGAACCATCTCCCCAGGCTCCCCGTGTGTATGTCTAACTGGAGTTAGAGTTGTAAGCCACCAAACCCAGGTCAGCCATTGCTGAACCATCTCTCCAGGCCTCCTTGTGCTCATGGGAACTGCCTTTGACAGGTTACAGGGCTGAAAGTTCTTTCCAGGTTAGCATGCTTACAGAGCTGGAGGACACAGGCCAATGCTGGAAGCACTGCACAGCCAGGTGCATAAGCCAAGGTACTTGGCTGGAGCCTGGGTCACTAGCTTGTCCTGTGAGGCTGTGGGTGACATCTGTGAAGACTGCTTTCCTACCTGTGCGTGCCCTCTCTCCCTTGTCCCAACTTCCAGGATACTGGGTCCAAAAGTCCTCATCCAGCAAGATGTGCTTGGGACTAGGTTTTTGCTTTAAGGTGGGCAGTTACTGGCTGCAGTGTGAGATCTGGATGTGTTACAGGCAAGACACTATAGAGTGAGGTAATGGACAGAAGATACCTGAGGGTTAGGATTAGGGTTGCGTTATAGAAGATTAAATTCCTAAGGGAGACTTCCTGTGAAGTCCAAAAAAACATGTTTAACATCTCTGTGGGGCACATTCTGTGTGTTAGAATGGTTTTTCCTACCCACTGAGTGTAACTGGAAGCACTCCACAGCCTGACTCTCACAGTGATGCAGCATTTCTTTGCTACCAATTCCTGTTTTATCTATGTGTTTGTATATTATGTGCATGTATGGTGCTACAGGCCTGAGGAGGTTCTTGGATCCTCTGGAACTGGAGTTGAAAACTAGAATCGCCAGATGTGGGCCCTGGGAACTAACCCTGGTCCTGTGCAAGAAGAGCAAGAGTGCTCAACCATTGAGCCATCTCTCCAGCCCTGGTTTCTTGTATATATATTTTTTTGTTTGCTTTTTGAGACAGGCTCTGTATGTAGTTGTTGCTGACTTGGGGCTGGCCTGGAACTCAGATCATTCTGCCTCTGTGTCCCAAGGGTAGGGATTAAAGGTGTGTACAGCCATATCTGGCCTTTCTTGCAAATCTCTTTTTAAGCTTTGTTTTATGTGTCTGGTGTTTGGCCAGTATGTGTATCTGGGCACCACATGCACTGGAGTCACAGAGCTGCTGTGTTGGTGCTGGGAAATAAACCTGGGTCCTCTGCCAGAAAAGCCAGTGTTCTTAGCCACCGAGCCATCTCTCCAGGCCTGTAAATCTTAACTGTTAAGTAAAAAGGATATGGCTCCCAGTACTTGGGAGGCAGAGACAGGTGGGTTTCTGAGTTGCAGGCCAGGCAGAGTTATATGGTGTCTCAAAACAAACCAACAGGCTGGGATGTAGCCCAGTGACTAGTGTGGATAAAGCCCTGGGTTTGATTACCAGTAGGTCTCGTGGTTATCCTGGTGTGATTATCTGTTGCTGGAATAAAATACAGTGACCAAAGATTTATTAAGCTCACAGGTTACCGGGAAGCCAGGCTAGGAATCTTGGGATAGAACCCGAAGCAGATAGAGGAACCCAGACACTGGCTTGTTCCCCTGGTTTGCTCAACAGCAGCCTTCGTCACACAGGACTCCTGTGACAACGGACAAGCAAGGAAATGCCCCGCAGACAGAATCTGAAGAAACAGTTGCTCAGTTGAGTGAGGTTTTCTCTTCCCACTTGTGTCAGCTTGGCAGCTGCGGCTTGTGACAGTGGTGCACTGTAGACCTACACTTGGGATTGGAGGAGGGAAGATCAAAGAAGGGTTCATGGTCCTCCAGGGATGATTGAGACCTTGCTTCTCTCTCTGTCTCTCTTCTCTCTTAGCTTCCCAGAACCAATTAAGTTAAAGCTAAAACTATTCACCAAGATGGTATTCTGTTTCCAACTTGCCAAGCTCTTAGGTTATGCTTATACAAAGCCTGGAAACCTAGTGAGCTGTGGAGGAACTAAGTTCAGAGGCCATTAAGGTCTGTGGCTGGCTATTTCCCTCCCTCTGCTCTTGCAGGAGCTTGGGTCATTTGTGGGACCTTCTTTTGAAATTGGGCTGTTGACCTAATTTGTGATGAACAAAAAACCTGGCCAAATCATGTCATCCTCCTTCCCAAAACCCCCCACCCCCAAAGTGTTAGTGAAAAGTAACAACGTCAGGCATTTAACAACTTTGATAACCTCAGCCTAAGAAACACCCAGTAGGCTGTTGAGAGGGCAGCAGAGCAGTTAATTTGGAGCATTTGTGTGCTAAATGCCATGTTGGCATAGTTGGAAAGCATCATTCTGATGTCTGCAAACCCCCAGCTCCTCCGCCTTTGGGGCAATTTCCTAACACTGACTGTGAGTTGCACGCACTAAGCCCACCCTCTGAACTGATGACTTGATACGTGGCTGTCAGTGGAGGTGTCTGCCCCCAGCCAGAGCTGGGAAGCGCCGTGGCGTGGACTGCTGTTTGCCTGAGTTCCCGACTCTAATGAGGAAAGTGCCTGTTCCAATGGCTGTGAGGAGCCTGCCAGGTGTGTGTTAGTTTTTAACCCCAGCTCTTGGGAGGCAGAGGCAAGCAGATACCTGAGCTGCAGTCTAGCCTGGTCTACATGACTTCCAGGCCATCCAGGGCTACATAGAGAGACCCCGCCTTAATGAAGCAAAACGCTCCAAGCCTTCCACACAAGTCTGGTAGATATTTCCAATATCTTGTCAGGAACAACTTCCTTCTGCTCCTCCGGAGACCCCCATGTCTTGCCTACTAGCCTAAGTTCATTGTCTTTCCTGTTATTTATTGTTAGACAGGCTGGCCTGAACCGAGGGTTTTCCCGTCCCCACCTCTAAATGCTGGGATTACAGGTGTGTGCCATTTTCCCAAGTCTCTTCTTTCTTGTCAGACACAGATAAAAATCATAGCTGGGTGGAGGTACACATCTTTAATCCCAGCACTCGGGAGGCAGAAGTAGGATGATCTATGTACATTAGAGGCCAGCCTGGTCTACAGAGTGAATTCCGAAACAGCCAGTACACAGAGAAACCCTGTCCCTGGCGGGGGGGGGGGGGGGGGAATGAACCAAAAATAAACTCCACAAGGAACTCAGTGGTAAGGGAACTTGCCTGGTATTCTGGAGACCCTAAATTTGACTCGACACCAGATTGTATTCTCAGTAGAGTTTTACAAAAACAGTGAGTGTTATTCAGCTTTCAGTCCTTTACTCCTGAGCCCTATATCCCCATCCTGAAGTGCTGGGATTATAGGTGTGTGGTCACCACACCTGGCTCAGCACAGGGTCCCTTAGCTGAGTTTGAAGCTACCAGTTTAAGCACAGTGGACTTGTCCCAGGCTCTGAATCGCTGTGGGGTCAGAACGTGGGCCAAAGGAACCAGCTCAACGTTGGCTTAGTGCCACAACACAGAGAACTTGAGGAAACCAGACCAGTGGCCACCAGAGGTTACTGACAAACTGTCCATACTCCCAGGGTGGAAGGCCCCCCACCACCCCAAATGGCTGGCTGAATTATAGCCTTTGCAGCTGTCCTGTTTCAACACTGCTGGGCAGAATAATTGGAGTTTTTTGTTGTTGTTTTTAACGTTGCTGGCCATTAGAACAGTTGCTTGAGATACCCAAGTCCAATTTGGTGATGGTTTGCCTGGCAACTTTTATGGACCTTGATCTCTTTCTGCTGGCTGGCTATGATGTAAGCAGTTTTCTCTGCCACACAGTCCCTTTCATTGTCATCCAGCCTTCCTACCAGAGGCCCCAAGCCAAAATAAACCCTTCCTAAGTTAATCATCGCGGCCATTTTGTAAGAGTGACAGCTGACATGCATTCCAAAAGCTTGATGAAACACTAAAACTCTGAGCTGCCTCTGTCTCCCCAGAATGAGGAGGTGTAGGGATTGGCTTCAGCCGAGGTTTCCCAGCGGGTCCCAGCCGGCAGGAAGGTCACTGCCAGCGAGGAAAAGGTAGGCCCAGAGCTGTCTCTCTTCTGAGGAAGTGCCTGCTTTCCTGGCCCTGCTCTTTGCCCTGGAAGTAACAACTGCTCCCCTTACCCTCCCTCCAACACACACACACACACACACACACACACACACACACACCCCTCAGGGTTTCTGTTGTGGTAGTCATACTGGGAAATTTTGCTAGTTAAGATCACAGCTGGTTTCAAGGTGCCTTACTCCCATGACCCCAACAATGCCCTGGTACAGTTTTGCTTGCAAGGTTCAAACTTGCTGGGGCACAATGCTTGCCAACCCCCATACTGGGAGATTTATAGGCAAGCATGGGGAGAACAAATCTCTAGAGACAGGACAGGGCCTCGAAGTTTCTTCTTGTGATATGTTCTAGAATTCTTCCTAAAACAGAACAGGTTAACTTTGTTTTTACCCCACCTGAAGATAGCTCTGCCTGACCTGGGACTCTCTGTGTAGACCAGGATGGCCTTGAACCCACAGAGATCCACCTGTCTCGGTCTCTGGGAGAGACAGATCTGAAGTTCAAGGTCATTCTTGACTATACAGCAAGTTTGAAGCCGGCCTGGGCTTCACGATACTGTCTCAGAAACAAACAAACGAAACAAACAAACAAAAAAAAAAAAAACAAAGCAAACAAACAAAAAGCCTTCAAACTGTGTTCTGAACTTTCCAGTTTGATAAGCTATCCTGTCCTTTTCAGGTAAAAATGGGGGAACAGGGCTCAGACAGTTCCATGGGCAAAGAAACTACTTCCTGGAGCGAATGTGGAGGAAGCTAGCAGGTTTCTAACATACGTCAGCTGTTCAGGAAATACTTTAAATAATTTCCTGCTGCAGAGTCCAGGAGGAGGGACAGCAGACTGGAAAGGGGTGTGCGCTCTCTGTCTGTCTTTGTTTCTGTCTGTGACTCTCTCTAGCCTCAAATGCAATTCACAAGGGCCCTTCACTGTTCATGTACACACTCTGAACAGCCCTTTTATGTGGGATATTTGTGGGGTATTTTTTTTTTTTTGAGACAGAGTTTCTCTGTGTAGACATGGCTGTCCTGGAACTTTGTAGACCAGGCTGGCCTCAAATTCAGAGCACTGGGATTAAAGGTTTGGCCACCCCTGCCTGCTGAGAATGTTATTTTTAAGAGCGTGGCTTCTCCAGCGTCCTGGTACCTCTGACTTGCACTGTTTCCTGGGCCTCCTAAGGAACCTTACAAGTCTCAGCTAATTAGGCCTGGAAAGTTCTCCCTGCCATTCCTGAAAGGCAGCCAGCTCTGAGATAGACTGGCTGTCCTGCACAACAATAATTCAAACAGTGGCCAGCTGGGAAGCCGGAGGCCCAAAGCAATTGCAAGGAAGAAGTGAGTTAGGCAATGTGTAATTAATTGCCTCCTTCGCTTGCTCCAGCCTGCAGCGGGCCTCAAATGACTGGCATTTCTAACTGGGTCATTGAAGTTTTGGAGCAAGCTTTCAGGTAATGGCTTAAGGGGAAGCAAACAGGCAACAACAAAAAAGACAGGCCTAAGATTTTAGTTTCTTTAAGTTGTTGGTCTAGAGGCAGATTTTGAAATTCTGTTTCCCTCAGGGGACCTGTCACCATGTGGAGACATTTTTGGTTGTCACATGGGAGACAGGGCCACTGAACACTCAGTGCACAGAAGCCCTCAGTAATGAGCTGTCCAGCATAGAAATGCCAGCAGCTGTATTACCGTTGCTCGTTCTTGAAAGTAATTTCTCGCTCAGTCTTGCCGGAACATTGCAGCGGTCCTCCTGCCTCAGCTTCCCAAGTGCTCAGGTTACAGGGATGACTCCCCCACATGTGGCCGAGACCCTGGTTTAAAGACCCCTCAAGTTCCCAGAGGTTAAGTCAGAGTCAGCCACTGGGGAACACGGCCCCTAGGGACACCTGGAGACCTGTTTGTTTAGTCCCTCATTTTGTCTGTTTTGAGGCAGGATCTCACGCAGACCCGTGGCTGCGAGGTCTCAGCAAGGGAGGGTTTAAAAGCCGGGCGGGTCTCTTGCAACTGGAAGACTCTCCACAGGGAGGCAGTAGCGTTTAGGACTTGAGTGTTTGGCTCGGGACTCTTGATTTGATTTGCAGCCGAGGCTGGACACCTGGACGGCTGTGTGGTCTTCAGCAGATCCTTTAACTGCTCTGTGCTTCACGGCTCAGCAGAAACAGAGAAAAACCGGTACCTACTCCCTAAAGAAGGGACTGTGATGCCAGCTCTCAGTTAGTGTTAGGATAAAAGGGAAAGCAAGGTGGGGGGTGGGTTGGGGGTGGCAAGGATTTGAACTCACCATGTAGCTGAGGATGACACTGGATTGCTGACCTTCCTGCTTCCATTTCCGCACAGGTGTACACCTGGAGTTAGCTCCTTTTTAAAATTTTTTTTTCCTTTCATTTTCTCTCTCAACAAATCCATTTCTATTAGTTTAATTGCACTGGACTGTGGGGTCCCATGGGTCCTGTGCCCAGTGGCCTTTGAAGAGAGGTTTTTTTAAGAATTTGGCCCAGACCACGGGGTTGTTCCCAAGGGCCCAAGTTACCTTTTTCCAGATTGTAGGCTGGCCTTGAACTCCCAGAGATCTACCTGTCTATGCCTCTGAATGCTGGAATCAAAGGTGTGTGCCACCACTCCTGGCAAATAAATGAGATTTATATTTGTCTAATTTACTTTAAATCGTTGAGCTGTTTACCTGCATGTATGTATGTGTACCGTGTGTGTGTGTGTGTGTGTGTGTGTGTGTGTGTGTGTGTGTTGTGCCTTGTGTCCACCGAGGCCAGAAGAGGACCCGGATCCCCCTGAACTGGACTTACAGATGATTGTAAGCCACAATATGTTTGCTGGTTTTGCTCCGTTTACCACCAGGAGCTTCTTTTTATTATTTTAACAATTATGTGTGTGTTTGTATGTGAGTACGTGTACATGTATGCGGATACCTGAGGAGGCCAGGGGCATCAGATCTGAGTTAGAGCTGCTGGGAACTAACTCAGGTTCTCTGGAAGAACAACAAGGTACTTTTGACCAAAGCATCTCCACGACACACAAAACGCGATACGCATGCTTTGCTCCCTGTGTGTGTAAGTAATCTTTTGTCTACTGAGCCGAGGATGACCTTGAACTCCTGGTTTTCCTGCCTGTACCTTTGGGGCTACCACAGCCAGCCTGTACTCCTACTTTGTGAAAGAGGATAGGGGAACAGAGTGAGTAGTGACCTCTCTCCATTTTGAACAAGGATAGGTGCATTCACAGAACCCTCCCAGGTACCCTGCAGAGCCCAGGGGAAGCGGAGTGTCATCTGGCCAAAGGGTAGTGACATTGCTCTAATGACGGCAAAAGGAGAGAGAAGACTGGGTGCCTGAGGCGACAGAGGGCCGCCTGCCCTTGGGAACCCGGGGCCTTGTTCTGTCCGCAGAGTCAGCCTCACTTGCTTCTGTCTGCTCCTGATTCACTGATGGACCAATGCTGGTTTTAAGGCACGGCCCCACACGCTTCCTTTTACAACAGAGTCTTCAATATGAAGCTGGGAAGAATAGTATTCACCCCAAAACATGACACTGTCTGGCATATACTCCCCCTCAACTCCCATGAGCACCTAGGAGGCAGGAGCAAGAACAGGCTCAAAGATGTTAACACCACCTCCTCCTACAACCACACAGCAAGACTGGCAAGATGAGCTATGTGACCAATGCCCCCCTGCCCCTTTCTGCCAGGGATGGTGCCGATTACCAGGGGGTAATGCTTGGAAGACAAGGACTTTCTTTCGTGCTACTTCTTAAAATTTTTTCGGAGCCGGTAGAAAACAACTTTGGGCTGGTACCCAAGTGAGCAGCAGGAAGGTCAGACGTGCCGAGAGCTCTCTGATTCGTAGCTGTGCCTGGTGCTCAGGCACGTGAACAAACTTCCATGGCCCTGTAAAGAGACAGTCATGCCCTTTATTGCTGGGGAAGTGGGCTCAGAGACCTTGAGATAGCTAATGCCGCCCCGCTCGGGGTGGACAGGGGTGGACGGGCTGTGTGTCTTCCCGGCCTCATGTTGAAATGAGTCACCCGCAAGTCCAAGAAGCAGCCCCTCTGGACAGATGACACAGGAAGCTGTTTTATACATTAGGCGGAGCCGGGTCCAGATAATGTCCTTCTACACAGAAAAGCAGCCTCCTTTCCATCTGCATTCCCTCTGCAGGGCCCTTGGGAGCTAGCCAGGCCTGGTGACCCATGGAAGAGGTGACGTGCTGTGCCCTGCTGTCCGAGCTACACGGGTTGGCCAAGTCTCCTGGGTCTTTTCCAGCTGAGACGCCCATTTGCTTTTACCCTGCAATGTGAACCAGATGTGGGGTACCTCGCTCTGCGGGAGGCCCCTGGCCTGACCCTCCACGCTGACCGCAGGCTCACGGGAGGCGGCGGGGGCTGGCCAGCCTCCCCTGGCCTTCTGCCCGCCTTTCGTCCTCACTGCTTCTCCCTTCTCCCCAATGTGATAGGAAGCTGGAAAGGACACTGGACAAACATCCAAAGTCCATATGTCCTGGATGGTCTATCTAGGAATTTCTGGGATGCTGGCTTGCGCCACGTGTCACGTCCTTTCCACTCATGACATCTGAGAAAAAAAAAAAAGATACTAACTGAAGACCTGAAAACAGATGAGGGCTGATTGCTTTCTGTGCCGCCACCTCAGCCTGAGCTCTTGGACAAGAGACTTAAGTCTGAGTGGCCTTGTGGATTCCATGGGCTAGAACCCTGTTCCTCCCACTGTTTACTTTAGCAATTGAGTTCTTTTCTGTTTTGGCCAGTGGAAACCTGTTCAAGCTGGTTGCTAGGCCTGTTTTGCCATGATCCATTATTCCTGGAGCTTTCTAATCCAAGCTGTTCCAGACTCCCCTGTCCTTTTCCTGTCCTAGTGACGGAAGTGACCAGTTCTTTCCAAGGATCCTGCTTCTGTTTGGTGAAAATGCTGCCTGGAAGTCAGCTTCTGGTCATTGCATGTGCTCACAGCTCCTGGGATGAACTGTTCTCTGTCCTCAGCTGCCCAGGTCAGAGCCAACAGATGTGTGGACACATGTGCGTGCACACAGTCCTTCATACATGGCACTGGGTGTTATGGGTCACACTAGTAATTTTAGGAGGCTGAGGCAGGGGGATTGCCATGAGTTTGATGTCAGCCTGGCCTACATAGAGAATTCCAGGCTGGCAGGGCTACATATAGAGACACGTCAAAAAGAATTTTTTATTTGAACACAGAGTCAGGCCTGCCGGCACCAGCCTGTAATCACAGCATTTGAGAGGCAAAAGCAGGAGGATCTCTGTGAGTTCAAGGCCAGCCTGGCCTACCTGGTAAGCGCAGGCTGGCTGGGGCTATATGGTGAGACCCTAGAGAGATGGGTCAGCAGTTAAGAGCACTGACTGGGAGCTGGAAAGATGGGTCAGTGGTTAAGAGCACCGACTGTTCCATTCCCAGCACCCACACGGTGGTGACCAAGCATCCATAACCCCAAACTCATAGGGAGCCAATGCCACCTTCTGACCAAATTGGGCATCGGGGATGCACATCGTACCTGGATGTACAAGTAGGGAAAACACCCATGCACATGATATAAATAAACAACTCCCCCCAAAAAGCTAACAGGAATAAAGAATTTCATCTTAAAAAAAAATTAAAGACAAGCAGGATAGTGGTGTCCCATGCCCTTAGTCCCAGCACTTGGGAGGCAGAGGCAGGCAGAGCTCTGAGTTTGAGGCCAGCCTGGTCTACAGAGTGAGCTACAAACAAACAAACAAATCAAATACAGAGAGCTAGACAGACAGCTGACAGATAGAAGGCTTTATTTGCTGTGGCGCATACCTGTATTCCCAGATTCTCAGGAGGCTGAAGCAGGAGTGTTGCAAGTTCAAGATCAGCATGGGAGACTCAGCGAGATCCTATCTCAAAAAACTGTGGGTTGCCCTGGGGTGTCTTAGTGGTAGAGTGCTTGCTTGGCATCCAAAAGTTCCTGATATCAAAAATGAGTGATTGAGTGAGTGTGTGTGTGTGTAAAAAACGAGTGAGTGATTGTGTGTGTGTGTGTGTGTGTGTGTGTGTGTGTGTGAGTGTGCAGCATGATGTGAACATGGAGGTCAAAGGGCAACTTTTGAAACAGGTCGGTTCTTTCCCTCTACGGTGGGGTCCACAGATTGAATTCAGGTTCCTCAATGGTCCATATATAGTGAATTTGGATCATATTCACTCTTTAACTGCCTTCTTTGTCTCCCTACTCCTTCATCCCTCTTCTCTCCCCAGTTAGACACCTTTTCTTTCATGCTGTCTTAGGGTTTCATTGCTGTGAAGAGACACCGTGACTACGGCAGCTCATATAGAGGAAAACATTTAACTGGGGCTGGCTTACAGTTTCAGAGGCTTAATCCATTATTGTCACGGAAGGGAACATGGCGGCAAGCAGGCAGACACGGTGCTGGAGAAGGAGCTGAGTTCTACATCTTGATCCACAGGCAGCAGAAGGAGACTGTGCCACACTGGGCATAGCTTGAGCATAGGAGATCTCAAAGCCCGCCCCGCAGTGACACACTTCCTCCAACAAGGCCACACTTCCTAGTAGTGCCATTCCCTATGAGCCTATGGGGGCCATTTTATTCAAACCACCACACAAGCCTTGTTTTTTTTAAAATCTAGATTCTGCATGTATGAGGAAAAATGATATTTGTTTTTCTAAATCTGGATTATTTTGCTTGGCATCGTGAAATCTGGCTTCATTCTTCTCCCTCCCCCCTTCCCTCCCCCTCTTTTCCTCCTTCTCCTTCTGCCTCTCCTTCTGCCTCTGCCTCTGGCTGCTCTTAGCTTATTATGTAGTCAAAAGTAATCTTGAATTCCAGATCTCTCTGCCTCCACTTCTCAAGTGCTGGCTTGCCGGTGAGCACCGAAGGCTGTGCTCCCCACAGTGTGTAAACTACACCTCAGACTCTCCTTCAGTCCCCCAGTACCTTCCTTTCTCATTCCAGCATCCGAGTCAGGACACGGCTACTGCGTTTCATGGTCAGATCTCCTCAGCTTCTGAGTCAGGGGTGCTGGTTCTAGAGTCCTCTCAGGATTAGACCAGAGAGATAGGTTCTTGGGCAAAACACTGAGATGATTCCTCCCCACCCCCTTTTCATTGCACAATAGCATCTACCAGCCATGCCTGATGCCAGGGCACATGGCTTTCCAGGGCTGGCACCTGGCTGAGGTCACAGCAGGGGGAGGAGGAGCTAGATTTGAACCTGGGCCACTCTGAGCTCTGTGCCATCTTCAGTTAGAGACAGACAACCTTCTGGTGATGAAGGTTCCTAGTGTTGGATTGGAGGATGGAAGGTGGGGACTCCCCCCCACAGCCCCCAGCTGGGGTTTCTCTGTGTAGCCGTGGCTGTCCTGGAACTCCCTCTGTAGACCAGGCTGTCCTCAAACTCACAGAGATCCTATTGCCTCTGCCTCCCTGCTGGGATTAAAGGTGTGTGCCACCACTCGGAAAACCTCCCTATTAGGTCCTAGCATGCTATCTCTGACCTCTCTCTTGAGGTCTGTAAGCCTGGTCTTTAATTCGCTCAGTCAGGCACAAGCAGCAATATGGCTTCTTCTTAAATTGGCCTAGCAGGACCTTTTTTTTTTTTGTTTGTTTGTTTGTTTGTGTGTTTGTTTGTTTTTGCCAAACTAGGGGTTATCTGATCTTTATGCCTCTAGTACCAGCATGGTCATTCAAAAAGAGACACATTTTCCCTGAGAGACACA
Organism: Meriones unguiculatus; assembly: GCF_030254825.1. Taxonomy (NCBI): domain Eukaryota; kingdom Metazoa; phylum Chordata; class Mammalia; order Rodentia; family Muridae; genus Meriones; species Meriones unguiculatus. The sequence goes on from NC_083355.1 coordinate 14,883,698, forward strand.
TTTTCTCTACGTCACATCATCAAACCAGCCAGTGGCCCTGCCCTTAGCACTCCGCCTGCCCTTTGGGGGTCTCTGGATGAGGTCTCTCCAAAGGGAGCATCCAGACAGAGACGGCTCGTGGCTGCTGGAGAACCTGGGGCTCCTTCCCTTGCTGTGGATGTCCCTGCCTCGCAGGTACGAGCAAACCTCTCCACTCCGCAGGTGACACCCCGGGCCACCCTGCGGCTTCAGACTTGAAGCTCCAAGCCTTGTCCTCTGAGTGGCACTCAGCCAGCATGCGTGTTTCATGTGGCCCTCACTTAATGAAAAGAATTTTTTAAAAAAATTAGTTCACAACATGAAAAAAATCAAGCACTCCTCATAAAGAGCCCAGATTTTGGCTTCCCTGGAAAAATCCGATGTAGCAATCAGTGGCTGGCCTTCCAAAGCCAGCACCGAAGAGCGCCTCTCCCCTTAGCTATGACTCACGCACTCATTCTGCTCATTCTGAGTCCCCACTGTCCCCACTGTCCCCACTCGAGTCATATGCCATCCCCCAGTTCCCCCTGCTGTTGTCTGCCTGGCATTTGAAAGTGTTTGAGTCCACACCTGATGTGTATTTATTCATTTAGCAAATATTAAGCCTCTTCCTGGCCAAGTTCTCTAGGCTTCAGATCAACCCCAGATTAATCTAGAGCCCACAGTCCACAACTACCTGTGAAGCTCGCGAGAGAGCTGGCCCTGCTAATGTGGGACCACAGGAGAATGCTCTCAGGCCCTGTCTCAGGTGCTGTTGATGGGACCTCTGGCCCTGGCTGAGCTACCTGGCTGGCGTTTGCTCTTCAATGCCTCATCTCTCCTTTCTCTCTCTCTCTCCAGCTGGGACCTTGTGTATAGGAGGCAGGAACTCTACCACCAAGTAACATCCCCAGCCCTCCTTCCTAGCTTTATTATTTTGAATCCTACGTGTGGATGTGGTCTATGTGCACAAGAGTGCAGGTGCCCTTGGAGTCTAGAGGCAAAGGATCCCCTGGAGTTGGAATTACAGGTAGTTGTGAGCTGACCAACATGGGTGCCGGTAACTGAACAGTACAGGCGCTTAACGGCTGAGCCGTCTCTCCAGGCCCTACTTCCTCTTCACCTTTATAAAAATCCTGTTTCCTTTTGTTTTGTTTTTTTCAAGACAGGGTTTCTCTGTGTGGCCTTGGCTGTCCTGGACTCGCTTTGTAAACCAGACTGGCCTCGAACTCACAGGCATGCCCCACCACACTCGGCTTCTCTTCTTCTCTTCTCTTCTTCTTCTTCTTCTTCTTCTTCTTCTTCTTCTTCTTCTTCTTCTTCTTCTTCTTCTTCTTCTTCTTCCTCCTCCTCCTCCTCCTCCTCCTCCTCCTCCTCCTCCTCCTCCTCCTCCTCCTCCTCCTCCTCTTCCTCCTCCTCTTCTTCTTCTTTTGAGACAAGGTCTTACTATGCAGCTCTGGCTGGCCTGTGGCCTGGAACTCACTATCTCGCTCCCTACTCTTTGGGGCAGGGTCTCATGTAATCCTGGGTGGCTCTTCTACAGCCAAAGATGACCTTGAACTCTTGATTCTCCTGCTTCTAAGTGCTGACATGGTGTGCACCACCACATCGGCTCATTCTTACCTCTTCCAAGGGCAGACCTTTGTGTTTATCTTGGGCCCTGGGCAGCTGGAGTGGGTCAGGACGCAGTGGCGGGACACCGGAGGAGGGTCGGCTGTGCCGTGAGGCGACATCAGGGCTGCTGATGGTCTCTCACAGGAAGCACGGAGCCTCCGTTAACGCTTTGCGGTTGGTGACTGTGGTCGGAAGCGAGGTAAGAAAGGGCTGACTGATATCTTGGGGTCAGAGGGATGTGGCTGAAGTTCCGGCATTACTGATTACCAGCTGTGCGACCAACCCTGTCTGCTTGTTATATTCTGTGAACATTTCTTTGTCTGTAAAATGGGGCAGAATTGGGTATTCACAAGACTACTGTCAATATCACATGTGATTTGTGTGTCGGTTTTTGTTGCTGCGGTAAAAGTCTCACAGCCTGGGTGGTGGGGGTGCTGGTGGCATCCGCTTTTAATCTCAGCACTTGAGAGGCAGAGGCAGGTGATCTCCATGAGTTCGAGGCCAGCCTGGCCTACAGAGTGAGTTGCAGCATAGCCAAGGCCACACTGAGAAACCCTGTTTTGGGAAACCAGAAGGAAAAAAGAAAAAGAAAAGGAGCCCATGGACTGTTTTCCAGGAGGGCTGTTTCACCGGGAGTAGGGGCACTTGCTTGAAATCACAGCATGATTTCAAGTCTGAGGCAAGTGAATTAGTTCAAAGTCATTATCAGTTATATAACAAGCTTGGGGCCAGCCTAGGCTACAGGAGACCCTATCTGAAAAGCCGAGGCGGGGGTTGAGGCTAGCGGCACCATTTCCCATTCCCACCACTTGCCCTCTCTGGTTTGTTTGTTATTTGTTTTGGTTATACTGGTTCGTTAACTTAGAATGGGTTGTCGTCTGACATGCTGGAGTTGGAGGGGCTGTCCCCTACTTGTCACACACACACATGTTTGCCATTAACTTCCACACGTAGAAGCCGGGCTCTCGTCTGCTGGTTTGGAGATCTGAAATAGACCTGGCTGCCTCTGATTTTCAGGTTGGCATCGCGTCCTGCCAGGCCTTTGAATCAGCTGGGTGCAGGGAAGGGTCACCAGGAAACTCGGGCTGCTTGGGCCCGACAGGAAGCGTGGGACGAAGCCGCCGCTGGCTCCTGGTCAGCCAGGCTGGGGCCTAAGGCTTCCAGGCTGGCTGGCCCGGTGTGCGCCGCCAGGAAACAGCCCAAGCTCTTTAATCACTCCACCCCTGAAACATAAGTTCAGAAGCGATAGCTCCAAGCTCCTTCCTTTGAGAAGTCTGAGAGCCTGGAGTAAGATTATTTGCAGAGTAATCGTGACCATGTGTCCTCCTTCAGTCAGACTCCCACAGTTGTGTTGGTACCTTTGGGGTGTCTCCCCGGTGAAGACTATTGTAGGTTCTTTTTTTTTTTTTTCTTTCTTTTTTTCTTTTTTTGGTTTTTCGAGAAAGGGTTTCTCTGTGTAGTCTTGGCTGTCCTGGATTCACTTTGTAGACCAGGCTGGCCTCGAACTCACAGAGATCTGCCTGCCTTTGTCTCTCCTGTTGGGATTACAGGCGTGTGCCACTATGCCTGATTACATAGTTGTTATATTACCTTAGAAAAATGTGTTGTTGTGTTTTTTTTTTTTTGTGAGTTCCCTTTATGGATAACATCTATTCAATTTCTCTTCACCATCTTTAAAATATTTTATTTGTTTTTAGTTATTTTAAAGAGAATCTTAGATTGGCCTACAACTTGCTATGCAGATGAGGCTGGCTTTGAACTCACGTAGATCTACCTGCCTCTGCCTCCTGAGTGCTGGGATTAAAGGTGTGTTCCATAATATCCAGCGTATTAGTCATGGCTCTCTAGAGTAAGGGAATTTATAAAGTAAATCTCTCTACATATGTATAAAGGGGATTTATAAGAATGACTTACAGGCTGTGGTCCAGCTAAGTCAACAATGTCTGATTGTTGGGGGTGGGGTGGGGTGCATGCCTTTATCCCAGCTCTGTGGGGCAGAGGCAGGTGGTGGGTTCAGGGCCAGCCTGGTCTACAAAGTAGAGTCCCAGATAGCCAGGGCTCCTGTTACACAGAGAAACCCTGTCTCAACAAAACCAACCAACCAACCAAACAAACAAACAGACAAAAACCAAAGTCTGGCTGTGAACAGAAAAGTCTAAGAATCCAGCAACTGAAGCTGGGATCCTGAAGTAGTAGGTTCTCAGGCCAGTAAAGGAATGGAAGTGCTAGCAAGGCGAGAACAAGCAGGCTAAAAGTAAAGCTTCCTTTCCCCCCTTTCCCAAGTCCTTACTCAGGCTTCCAGCACAAGGTGTGGCCTAGATTAAAGGCATGTCTTCCCGGCTCAACAGTCCAGATTGGAAGTGGCTCTGCCTACTTCAAATGAAGCAAAAACCCCTCCCTGCTGTGCCCTCCAGTTTTGGATTTTAGTTAATTCCAGATGTAGTTAAGTTGACAACGGAGACTAGATACCATAGCCAGCTTTTTATTATTATTATTATTATTATTTCATTTTTATGTGCATATGTGTCTCTCTGTGGGTTTGTGAACGCCACTCCTTGATGACTAGGCATCCACATGGATGAGCCAGTGGGAGCCATTCTTAGTCAAAGCATATTCAGGGCGACTCCTCCCTCCTCGGTTACACTCTGGAAATACCTTCAACACACCCGAAGATGTATCTCCCCAGTGACTCCAAATCTAGTCAAATGGCAGTGGAGATTAACCATTAAAATACCTATATTGAGAATGTAGATTGTCTAATATCACCCATCTTCTCTTTTGTTATGCTAACATATGCATCGTATTTAGCATTTTAGCCCTTTTAAGTCTTTTTTTAATAATTTATTTAATATTATTTTATGGGCATTAGTGTGAAGGTGTCAGAGCCCTTAGAATTGAGGTACAGACAGTTGTGAGCTGCCATATGGGTGCTAGGAATTGAACCTGGGTCCTTTGGAAGAACAGACAGTGCTGTTAACCACTGAGCCATCTCTCCAGGCCCCTTTTTAAGTCTTTATGTGTGTCTCTGTGTGTGTGTGTGTGAGACAAGACCTTCTGTTATTAGTTGCTGTGCACCTCAGGCGGGATGGTTCGTTGGCTTGCAGGGGTTCTCCTGTCTTCGCCTCCCATGTCATGGCAGGAGCACAGGGGTCAGAGTCAAGTTTTGTGTAGTCCTGGGGAACCCGAACTCAAGTCCTCAAGCTTTTGTGGAAAGCGTTTCACCCTCTGAGCATCTCCCCACCCTATTTTAGCCATCACTACTGTCTGTTTCTAGAGCCTTTTTATGGTCTCAGCCAGGAGCTCTGTACTTGTTAAACTGTGACTGGCGTCTGTCGTATTACCTCTCCCCACTTTCTATTCCATTCTATGTCCCTATGGATTTTCCAGTTCCTCATTTAAACAGGGGTCACGCAAGATACACCTCTTTTAATCTGGCTTGTTTCACCTAGCATAACGTTTGCTGAGTTCATTTTGTTGTAGTCATGTGTCAAAAGCTCATTCCTGGGCTAGGGAGATGTAAGAGTGTGCAAGAGAGCTTGCTGTGTAAGCGCAAGGACCCGAGTTCAAATCCTCAGCACCCATGTAAAAAGATGGGTGTAATTGTGTGCATATTTGTGGTCCAAGCACCGTGAGGGGTAAAGACAGAGGGACTTCCGGCTGCCAGTATAGCTCCAGGTCCAGGGAAGAAGGCTGGAGAGTGAAAGAGAAGGATGTGAAATCCTCCTCTGGCGTCCACATACATCATACAGGCCCATAGGTGTGAATACACCACATGGAATCAGCAGTTTCACACACACACACACACACACTCCAATAAACCAAATAAAACAGTTAATGTAGAAATACCTGCTGAGTCCTTTCAATTCTATCTCTCTCTCTCTTTTTTTTTTATGGCAAGGTTTCTCTGTGTGGCCCTGGCTGTCCTGGAACTCACTCTGTAGACCAGGCTGGCCATGAACTCACAGAGATCTGACGGCCTCTGCCTCCTGAGTGCTGGGATCACAGGCGTGCGACACCATAGCCTGGCCCCTTTCAACATTTAAAAACTGCTTATCTGGAGAGATGGCTCAGTGGTTAAGAGCACTGACTGTTCTTTCAGAGGACCTGGGTTCAAGTTTCAGTCACCCACGCGGCACAACTGTCTGCAACTCCAGATACAGGGGATTTGGTACTTTCACATGGACATACCTGCGAGCAATGCACATAAAGAGAAATAAATCTTTAAAATAACTTATTTAATTGATTTTGTATGAGTATGTATGTGTTTTTTCAGAGTCACCACATTTCCAAGTTCTTTTTGGGAGTCAGTTCTCTTCCTCCTTCTTTTTTGAGGCAGAGTCTCTCTGTCTCAGCCTCTCTGGCCATTTCTGCTGCTGCACCAGCTGTCTGTGCCAATCCTTCCATCTCCACCCCTATCCAATGCAGCCTGAGATTAGAGGTTTGAGCTGCCATATCTGCCTTTTTATTGTGGGTCTTGGGATCCAACTCAGGCATTGCAGGTTGTGTGTAAAACACTTTTCCTTGCTGAGCCATCTTGCCCGCCCCTTCCTTTCAATTCTTTGGGCTCTGTTGCGCTCAGCCACGGATTTGCTGGGCGGTATGGTGATGCCTTACCTTGGAGACCCTCAGTGCCTCATTTGATGTGCCCACTGGCAGTGCACACGTGTTCCAAATGATCAGTTACCCTTAGAAACACCCGAGTTCCAGGCGAAGGCACACCCGTTATAGCAGAAGTTAGTTCAAGGCGACTTCATTGAGCACTGGCTGTGTCTGATAGTCTCCTGTTCTTGCACAAACGTGTTGTGTCTTCCAACACAACACATCATTCTTGCTGCTATGCCCTGTGCTCCGCACAGTCACAGTGGGCTCGTAAAACAAAGCACAACCCCGCTCCCTTGATTGAAACCTTCCATGGGCTCCCATTTCCACCCCTTATATCAATGGCAAGTTTAGACAGTAGACTGGATGCCTCGCTAGACTGGGTCTCCTTCCCCTCCCAGCTCATTTGCTCTTACACAAGCTTCCTAGATTTTGTTCAAGCTGACTAAGCTGGTCTGTGGCTCAGAGAGTAGAGTCCCTGCTTCGTGCGCATGAGGCTCCAAGTTCAATACCTAGCACTCACTGCATGAACCCAGGCATGGTACAACATGCCTGTAATCCCAGTACTGGGGAGGCAGAGGTGGAAAGGTCAAGAGTTCAAGGTTATCCTCCGCTACAAAATAAATTCTCAGCCACTCTGAGCTACATGAAATCCAGTCTCAAAAGACCAAAAACAAACAAATAAACTAAAAAGAGGCTCAGCAGGTAAAGCTGATTGCTGTCAGGCCTGAGGAGCTGAGCCCCAGGACCCATGTGGTGGAACAAGAGAATTGACTCCCATAAGCTGTCATTTGATTTCCATATGTGCACGATGGCACGCAAAAGTACAAACCACATACACACACACAACAAACAAACACAAAACAACTAAATGTAAAAAAAAGAATGACTTAGAAAGAAAGCATACAAACAAACAAGTTTGGGGATGGAGGGACAGCTCAGCCTTTCTGAGTTAAGGACAAGTACTGTCCTTGCAGAGGACCTGAGTTTTGTTCCCAGCACCCGGGTCAGGCTGCTCACAGCTACCCTGTAACTTCAGTTCCTGTGATTCTGATGCCCTCTCCTGGACTCCTCAGACATTGCACTCATGTTCACATGCACACACACACACACACACACACACACACACACACACGAAGAAAACAAGCTCACTCCTGTCTTTGGATGTTTGCATGTGTGTGTTGGTGTCTGCAGGACTGGATGTATCTTACTCTCCATTCCTGCCTCCATCAAATCCCTGGACCTCCCTGGATCCTCAGGAAAGCTTCCCACGGATGTCCTAGAACAGTGGTTTTCAGCCTTCCCAATGCTGTGACCCTTAATACAGCTCCTCATGTTGTGGTGACTCCCAACCATAAAATTACTTTCATTGCTCCTTTATAACTGTAATTTTGCTACCATTGTAAGTTGTGGCTACACAGAAAAACCCTGTGATCCTTCCTCCCTCCCTCCCTCCCTTCCTTCCTTCCTTCCTTCCTTCCTTCCTTCCTTCCTTCCTTCCTTTCTCCCTCCCTCCCTCCCTACCTCCCTCTCTCCCTCCCTCCCTCCCTTCCTTCCTTCCTTCCTTCCTTCCTTCCTTCCTTCCTTCCTACTTGGTTTTTCAAAATAGGGTTTATGTAGCCTTGGCTGTCCTGGAACTCACTCATTAGACCAGGCTGCCCTCGAACCCAGGGATCTGCCTGCCTCTGCCTTCCAGGTGCTGGAAATAAAGGTGTGTGCCACCACCCCGTGGCCTATCTGTGTTTTCTGATGGTCTTAGGTGAACTCTGTGAAAGGGTCATTTGACACCTCCCAAGGGGTCAGGACCCATAGGTTGAGAACTATTGTCCTAGGGGCTATCCAAATACTGATCTATTCATCCAGGTTTCTGTCAACACAGCATTGGCCATCCCCAGCCCTTGTTTGCTGCCTGCTCTTTTTTTTTTTTTGGTTCTATTTGAATAAGACAATTTCTGTGAGGGTCTTTGCAAATGCCTTGGCCACCAGAGTAACAATCCATACAGTACAAGAAGGAAATCTGGTTCAAGGTAGCTAGGGTTGGTTCAAACTTTTACAGTCTGACACCAGGCGGTTTATTTAGGCATATTTAAATATAGTACAATTTAGAAAAAAAGTTTCCTGGTAGAACACAACCCATGTGCAAAAGGAGGCATAACTACATTGAAAATCTTCTCAAAGTACGTGTCGCTTCTTCCATGGGGATGGGTTTAAAGGTAGACTACCTGTGTTATGATCAGGGCCTCGGGAAGGGTCTGCTGTGGTCTGGCTCATGCAGATAGAGTAGACTTGACTATTAGCAACCTTGGGTCCTGGTGGGGGGAGCTGGAGGGAGCCAGGTGTGGCCTTGCCCTGAAGACGGCACAGGGATCACCTAGCCTAGTGGTTACCTCCAGTCCCAGCCCTCTGGGTAGAAGACAGGTTGCACATCTCCTGCCTTGGAAAAACAACCCTGCATGTATAACATTCCTGATTTCTCTAGCACTGTCTATGGACATAAGGACTTCTGTGCTCCCAACATATTTCTGTCCTGTTCATCTTGTCACAGTGACCAGAATCATGCTTGGCAACTAGAGGGATTCACTCAGGGGCGTCTGTGTGTCAGATAGATAAACACACACACACACACACACACACACACACACACACACGCAAAGCCTGTGCATTTTTATTTACAAATTCTCTAGACCCATCAAAAAATGAGCACTTGAAGATTTCTCTGTGTAGCCCCACCTGTCCTAAAACTTGCTCTGTACACACCAGGCTGGCCTCCAGCTCATAGATATCTACCTGCCTCTGCCTCCCAAGTGCTGGGCTTCAAGGCATACATCACCCTCTGCCCATTTATCTAGACATTTTAAATACACACATGAAATTGTACACATGGTCCTTGTGTCTGGTTTCATTTCATTTAGCAGAATGTTTTTAGAGCCCACACAGTAGGACCTGCCCTGGAAATAGACGATGCTCAAATGGGGTGCTCTGGGTTCGTCTTTTGTTTTTATTTTACTTTGAGACAGGGTTTCTTTGTGTAGCCACCGGGCTGTGCCCTCACTAACTCTGAAGATCAGGCTGGCCTCAAGCTCACTCTTTAGCCCCCACGCCTGGCTGGCTGGCTGCTCGGTGAATTGCTAGGGGTTGGAGGAATCCTTTTGTTTCTTCTCAACCATTCCCATCATCTCCTCACTCCCTGGTTCGGAACGCCGCCGTGGAGAATATTCATATTTGATGAGTTGCTCTCGCAGATTGCCACAAACTTAATAGCTTCAAACGACACATTCATAACAGGCATGATGGTGTTGTGCCGGTAAATCCAGCATTTTGGAGGCAGAGACAGGATTGTAACAATCACAGGTCTGTATACACTGTAGGATTCAGACCACACACAAGCTCACACACACAGACACACAGACACACACACACACACACAAGTTTTCTCACAGTTAAGACAATCAGTCTGCAGTGGGATCCACTAAGCTAATCAAAGAATCCATATGGCTGTGTCCCTTCCTGGGGCTGTGGGGAGAAGGCATTTTCTTCTCCAGCTCCTTAGGGGATGCATGTGTTCCTTGGCTCAGGCCCCTTCCTCCCGAAGCCAGCCATAACTGTGTGAATCTCTCGTGTGGCTCTGTTTGGACACTGCTCTTTTTTCTTTTGTCTGTGTTTAAGGATACTTACGGAGTAAACGACCCAAGGCTAATCTGTCTATTTTAAGGTAATCTCCTCAGCAAACCTAATTCTGATGGCAACCTTGATTCCTCTTTGCCGCACAGTAGAATGTAGGCACAGGTCCTGAGGGTCAGAACTCGGACACCTGGCATGTAGTGGGCCAACCTAAGCCCACGCAAACCAGTGGGCTCCAGGCTGGGGAATGAGACAGCTGAAGATGGAAACCTCAGCCTAGAGTCACCTGCTGCCTGAAAAGCCTAGGGTCTCCTCTGGCTCACTTATGACCCAGTTGCCTCTGGATGTGGCTGTTATCACTACTGTAGCCTGTGAAATTCAAGGGGAAGGATGTGTTCACCTCCAGGCCATCGCTTAAAGGACGGACTGTTTCCCACCACCCCCTTGCTTTTATCTCCTTCCTTCTGCCTAACATGTGACCCTGGAGGCCTGACCCACGTTGAGCCATACTTTTGGATGGATAATCAATAAAGTAGAAAGATGCTGCATTGCCAGCAACTAAGGGCTGATGACAGAGAGACACATAGTTTTGTTTAAGCTAGTTTTGCTTTTGTTCTACCAGACAAAACCATTCTCTGTTTAATACTTCATGTTACTATACAATGTTTTAGCTTGCTTTCTTTCTTCTCCTCTTCCTCTTCCTTTTTTTTTTTTTTTTTTTTTTTTGAGACAGGGTCTCACTATGTAGTCTTGGCTATCTTGGAACTCACACTATAGACCGGGCTGACCTCAAACTAACAGATCCGCTGGTCTTTGCCTCCTAAGTGGTACCACTGCCTGGCTTAGCTTTACTTCTCAAAACACTGTTATTTCTTTTATTTTTATTTTTTTTTATCAGTTACATTTTATTAACTCTGTATCCCAGCCGTGTCCCGATCCCTCATCACTGTTATTTCTTAAAAAAAAAAAAAAAAAAAAAAAAAAAAAAAAAGATTTCTTTATTTTATGTGCCTTGGTGTTTGGCCTGCTTGTATGTCTGGGTGAGAGTGTTGGAATCTCTGGAACTGGAGTCACAGAATGCTGTGAGCTGCCATGTGGGTGTTAGGAATTGAAGCTGTGTCCTCTGGAAGAGCAGCTAGAGCTCTTAACTGCTGAGCCATCTCTCTAGCCCTGATGGCTCAGGCCTTTAGTCCCAGAAATCAGGAGGGAGAGACAGGCAGATCTCTGTGAGTTCAAGACCACCCTGGTCTACAGAGCGAGTTCTAGGACAGCTAGAGCTACACAGAGAAACCCTATCTTGAAAACAACAACCAAAAGGAAAACATTATTTTACATGAATTTTTAGGCCTATGAGACAGGGTCTTGGCAGTAGTCAAGGCTGGCTTCCAACTCACAATCCTCCTGCCTCTGCCTCTGCAGTGGAAGGATATATATTACCATACCCAACTACACAATAATTTTGAGAATTATAGGCAAAGCCTGGGTGTGAGAGCATATGCCTGTAATACCAGCCCTTGGGAGGTGGAGGCAGGGGGCGGGTTTCAAGGTCATCCTGGTTTTTACCAGGAGCTCAGGTGAGTCTGGGCTACATGAGACCCTGTTCAAAAAGAAAGGGCTGGGCAGTAGCTCAGCTGGCAAAGCACTTGCCTTGCAAACGTGAAATCTTGAGTTTGATCCTCAGAACCCATGCTTACACACAGTCAGAAGTGGGGCATGATTGTAATCAGGGATGGAGGCAGGACCTGGGGCCTGCTGTCTGGCCAGCCAAGGCTACTCTGTGAGTTCTAGGTCAGTGTCTAAAAAAACCAGGGTGGACTGTGCCTGAGGGACCACAGATGCGATTGTCGTCTGGATTCTCCATGCACAGATAGCTCTACACACAGACACCATATAAAGATACAAATTTAAAAAAAAGAAAAGAAAAGAAAGTTGCAGGCGAAGAAAAGCAGCTACAGGGGCTGGAGAGATGGCTCAGCAGTTAAGAGCCCTGGCTGCTCTTCCAGAGGACCTGGGTTTGATCCCCCAGCTCTTATATGGAGGCTCACAACTGTCTGTAACTCCAGTTCTCACACCCCCCTCTGGCCTCTGAGGGCACACAGACACACATACAGGCAAAACACCCATACACAGAAAATACAAGTTAAATTAGAAATGGAAAAAACAAAACAAAAACAAACAAACAAACAAAAAAACCCTGTGGGTTGGACCAGGTACCCTGGGGGCTGCTCTGGGTTCTGATTCTGACTCATAAGGATTAGCTAGGGTGGGCTGTGGGCTTCCTTCCCTGTGGGAGGTGCTGAGCATGCATGCCAGCATCCTTAACTAAATCTTCTAGTAGGCCCTCAAACCGGTCTGGCCTTGCAAACAGGAGCTGGCCGGCCATCTCCCTCTGCTTCGCTGTCCCTCTGCCTTCCTCTGTCTTCCCCTCCAGTGTGCTACTTCTGTCTGTTCTTTACTTTCGCTTTCTACTCGGCTTGCCCTTAAAAGCATGACTTGTGTGGCTTTAGGTGTTTTTAATATACAGCTGCCTTCGGGAGACTACCAGGGCTCCGTGGGGAACTGACTCTCTCTCCTCCGCCAAATCCTTCTTTGACCTCCAACAATCTTCATGTTTTTTTCTCCTTTGGGGTCAGTGGCTACAGGGACATCTCGACAGGCAGATGACTGTGTCAGACTTCAGTGACCTGCCAGGCTGGCCCTGCGCTGTGCCCAGCCCCTAACTTTCTTTAACCCCATCTCCTTAGGGATAGGGAGCTGCTCCCCTCACCCCCCGGGCTGCTGAGCTAGCCAGGACTGTCCAGACCCTTGATAAACGGGCTCACCCAATCTTCTTCGCGTTTCTCTAGGATCTTATCCTTAGGATTTGCAGTACACACTTAATATTTCCTTGAGGAATGTATAGGAAAAAAAAGAGAAAGAGAGAGAGAGAGATAAAAAGAAAACCAAGAAAGGAAGCAGGAATTCAAATACCACTTATCCCACGAGGGAGCAGAGACCCAAACTACCAGCCTCTCTTTGAGCAGCCGGGAGCCAGGCTTCCTGGGGTGGGGAGCTCAGGCCTCCATTCTCAGGTCTGGTTCCTCAGGCTTGGGCTCCACCCTGGCTGCGGAGGCCCCAGACCACCTCACCCCACCCTGAGAACTCGACCTCTTGTTCAGCCACATGAAGGTAACCAGCGTCTGGTGGCTCATGGGATAGACTTGTCAGGGACTTCCTGCCTTTGATGCATGCAATTCCCATGCTATGCGCGCTGGGCTGGGCCTCTGAAGACGAGAGGACCCTTAGACTTCCTGAGTGTCTCAGTGTTCAGACTCTTGGGGTTTTGTGGTTAGAGGCGCTGCTGTGAACATTGTGTACCGGAGAGCGTGGCCTCTGGGCTGCAAAGAGCTGACAGACAAAGTCAAGCTGATCAGGAGGGCCTAAAAGGCCCTTGCATTTGCTGCTTTTAGCAGAGATTGGATGAAGGGCTGATGGACATGGGTAGGGAAGGGATGGGGGTTGGGGGAAGGATGGCCCCGGTGCAGAGAAGTAACCACAAATTCTTTCTGCTGGGCTCTTCTTTCCTTCGCTCCAGCTCTCCCAAAGGGCACCGGGGATTTCTCCAGAGCTCACTGTTCCTAAGGCCTGAGAAAGGGTACTGCATTCTAGTCTCCTCGAAGATGAAGGAGAAACTGAGGTTCACCGAGGTTCAAGGGACTGCCCCAAGAAGACACAGAGATAGGACTGGAATATGACTGAGCCAACCCCTTTTTCTTTGCCTTTCTTCAAGACTTCAACAAAGCCTGGGACATGGGATGAACTCGTGTGTGTGTGTGTGTGTGTGTGTGTGTGTGTGTGTGTGACAGAGACGGAGAGCGAGAGAAAGATCCTAGGGGAGCACATCTATGGAGATCGCTCAGAATCCACTTGACCGGGGAGCTTGGTCCTCAGCCTCCCATGTCTTTATCTGTCTGGTCTTGTTTCAATGTTTTGTAGGAACCGGGGGCCGGACCTTGTGAGTGTTAAGCGTTCTACCATTGAGCTCCAATCCAGGTCCTCAATCATGTATCTTCTCAAAACGTACTCTTTTGAGAGCTGGAGAGGGCTCTCAGTGGTTAAGAGCACTGGCTGCTCTGGCCGGTGACCCAGGCTCAGCTTCCAGCACCCACACAGCAGCTCACAACCATCTGTAACTCCAGTTCCAGGAAACCCAAGCTCCTTTCCGGGCTTCAGAAAGTGCCAGGAATGCAGTGGGTACACAGACATCCCTAGAGACAATCCCCCATAGGTCCAAACTGAATCGATCTTTAAACGCTGGTATGGTGGCATGAACTTGGAGTGCAGTTGCTCTTGGAGACTGCAGAGCTGGAGTAACAGGTGACCAGGAGCTGCTTGGTGTGTGCCTGGAAACAAAACTCAGTCCTCGGCAAAAGCAGTCGTGCTCTGAGCTTCTAGCTGTCCCTCCGGTCCTGGAGACAAGCAGATGAAGGTGTTGCTGCGTGCCATGCATGCCCTGGCCCTGGTTGGCTGTGTCTCAGGTCCCCTCAGCGGTGGCTCCCACAGCAGTGGCTCCCACAGCAGCGGACCGAGGTCTGTGGCCTTTGTCTCTGCCAGCCTGGGCATCAGGCTGGGCACCTCCCTGGGTGGTTCTCTTCTTTCCAAATAGGTCCTCCGAGGATAGCAGCCCTCAGGTGGGAGTGAAAGTGATCCCCGGTCCGACTCCACAGAGAAGGCCCTGGGAATGTCTTTATTTGAGGATAAAATAGAGAGCTTGCGGCTGCTCTGGGGTTTGGGACAGTTTCGCAGAGAGGGAAATACTTGCTGTTCTCAGCTAGCTGTTTTCTGGGCAGATGGGTCTCATTTGCCACCCCACCCCCCAGCCGCCATCCCCTGTCATGCCTTTTGGATGGGCATGAAACTTAAGTAGCCCCAGTCAATGGGAGTCTCTGGAGGTATACATTCTAGAAATTTCCAATCTGACCACGGAGAAACTGAAGAAGGGTTACCTAGCAGTCCAGTCAGGGTCGCCTGTGCTACCTTTTTCTGGCCAGAGAGAAACCAACTGTCCAGGTTTTCCTACAGTGTCCTAACTTGGTTTTCAAACTTGAGGTCCACATCCTGGGAAAATCTTTAGTCCTGGGAAAATAGGAAGCGTTGACTCTCCAGGGGAGAATGGCTGCTTTGCTTGCATCCCCAGGTTCCAGAGAGTAAGATGTGAGTTGTGGAAGACATGAGGAGAAGCCAGAGTCTCAAGGGAGCTCAAAACACCCAAGAGTTGGCATTCCTTCCCCAACTTTTCTGAGTGTCTCAAAAAAGTGCCCCCGAGGCAGGATCTGGCCTCCAAATTCATGGTGTAACTGAGGATGACCTTGAACTCCTCATCTTTCTGCCTTTACCTGCCAAACCCTGGGACTACAGGTGTGCACCATCACAAAAGGTTTATGCAGTGTTGGGGATTGGACCCGGCGCCTCGCGCAGGCTAGACAAGCACTGTGTGAACTGAGCTGGGTTCTACCGCTGTATGATGGATGGATCAGTTTGTTCTGACTATGAGACAGGCTGGTTCTGATGGGCTGGCTCAGCAAGTCTAGAGCATAAAGACTGGATGTCTGCTCTGGCCCTAGAGGTCTCTATGGTCACCTCCGGGTCACTTCTACTGCAGAGAAGCTCCTAATCCCCAGACAGGAAGCACACACAAGATACGTAGAGACAAATACCCTGACCACTGCAAAGATGTTCAAGACCAGATGCTTAGGCAAAAAAAAAAAAAAAAACAAAAAAAAAAAAAAACAAAAAAAAAAAACAGGCTGAGAAACCCTTTGAAATTCTTAACGTATGAACTCCGCTCTGTAAATAAGCAAGTTAGAAGCCACACATGGAAATGACACCTCCTGCTATCTTTAAACTCTTATCAAAGGGCAGGCTTAAAAGATGGCTTGCTTTGGTTTTCAGGGAGGAGTTAAAACAACTGCAGCTTTTATTAGCGCGATTTAAACGCTCATAATAACATTCTCAGCTTTGAGCTGCCCAGGGTGCTTCGTCATAAACATAAAACCTGGGGCTTGTCTGTAGGTAGATCAGTGTGGTTACGAGGGGTGCTTTTCTGTTCTTCTGGAGATGAACTGATGTCTCTGCCTATTTCCACTTGAGCACGGTGCTTATAGAGCTATCCTTAAATGGCCAACTTATTTTTTCATCACAGGCTTCCTGGTATGTGTCTAATGACCTTACTGTCCTTTGGCCAACATCCAGTGCTTGAGCTTCAGAGCCCAGTAAGGCAGAGCTACAGAAGAACCCCTGGAATTGGAGCAGGGTGCTAGGAACCGAACCCGAGTCCTCTTCAAGAGCATCAATGGCTGAGCTGTCTCTCTAGCCCCTTGATAATGTTAACTGAGGTAGAAGATCCACTATGAGTGGAACCATCCCCCAGAGAGGGGAATCCTGAATTGTACAAGAGGAAAAAGCAAGCTGAGCAGAGGTGTGCTTGCATTTGCTACTCTGTTCTGACTACAGATATCTGGCCAGTTTCCCCAAACTCCTGTAGCTGTGACTTCCCTGACATGATGGATTGTAGCCTGGAACTGTGAGCTAAAATGAGCCCTTTCTCTCCCAAGTTCCTTTTTTCAGTGTGGTTTCACTCTGTCTCAAAACACATAGCTGAACAAATAGAAAAGAGATTTTCTTTTCTTTTTTGTTTGTTTGTTTTTGTTTTTTTGAGACAGGGTTTCTCTGTGTGTAATTTTGGCTGTCCTAGAACTTACTCTGTAGACCAGGCTGGCCTTGAACTCATAGAGATTCACCTGCCTCTGCCTCCCTAGTGCTGGAATAAAGGGCATATGCCACCCTACCCCGTGGAAATATTCAAAGAGACCTTCAGGTAATAGCTTTGTAGGTTGTTTACCTCTGGCCTCAGGTCAAGGAAGACAAGACTGGTGAGGTGACTTGCCTCAGAGCTACCTATCTGCCTTTGTTGGGCCCTCAGATCTTTTTTTTTTTTTTCAATGCAGTTTATTCAGGAACATTGAACAATCCTCGGACCCCGGGGAAAGCCAGCCCACAGCTTAAATAGCCTCTGGGTAGCCAACCCAGGCGTGCCACGGGGGCAATGCAGATAGGTCCACATACACGGAAGCAAGCCAGATCCTCGGCCTTAGCCAAATGTGGAGTTGTTCGTGACAGAGAGCACTCACCATCGGGAAGGTGGAAGGCGGAAACCAGCTCCATCTTTAAGGCGCGGCATTACGCAGCTCTCTACAGTTCCCCCTTTTTGTTTTAGACGCATCAGGCAAGAGTAGAGGTCTGATCTCTGATATTAGAAATAAATTGGGACTTTGTACAGATGTTCATTTAGGTGTCATCCACCCAAAGAGCATCAGACCCGTCCGATACCTTTTTCTCAGAGGCGGGACCTGGGGCATCAACCCGCATGCAATCAGACATGCTCTTCTCTGGGTCCAAAGCGGCTGACCCTGAGTGCAGTGCTTAGCCTCGCATCCTGAGCGTATCATTTTAGCTTTTTGTGGTATCCAACCATGCTTGGGGAGAATGTCCTGCTTCAATGGCTGTAAAGGCCTGAATGATCATGGCTGCATCACACTGTTGTGAGACTCTAATCTTGCATATATACCACAGGCAAACCAAGGAGACCAACACCAGAAGACCTGCTAACACTCCCATGCCCGCCCATTCCTTCAGATGATTCATGGCTGCAGCAATCCATGTTGATAATCTGTGGCTAGTCCTGCGTCCGCTCCGGTAGAATTTACTGTGACAATGGCCACTCTCAGCTGCTCCATCGTAGTATCGAATTCTCCAGTCCAATTACCTAAAATATAGCTCGACAATTGTTTAGACAGATTTGCAGCACAGGAAAAATTCTCATGTTGTATGCTAGTGACACAAAGTCCTGCATACTTTCATTGACAACCAGGTTGAGCGATTTGCCATAGGGTATCAATTTGCTCCTGCAAGAGGTCAATCCTCTGATTGGACACCATCAAGCTTCCTTTTAGTTGAGCATTAATTCTTTTATGTACAACTAAGGCATGAGCTACATTGGCTAAATGATTATTCAGGGTCTGAGCAGTCTGCCCAGTATGACTCATGGCTAATGCCCTGGTGGTAGCTCCAACAGCCGTCAATGAGATGGTAGTAACAATGGTGGCTGTAGTTCCAAGATCCCTTTTCTGTCTGAAGAGAGTCATAGCGTGAGGGGCATCAATGGGCACAGGTACCCGGTGAGGTATGCGAGTAACCAGGGCATACCTAAATTTACTAGCATTCCAGCATTGGGGCCCTCAGATCTTAGATCTCCACTGTACTTTCTTGTGTAGCTGTTTCTAGAAGCTGTGGTCATTGCAGCACCAATTCCTGCTGGCCTGTCAGGGGTCACACTTTCCGCTCTGGGGGGTGCTGGCACAGACCAATGGTACCACCCACCTCCCCCTGTTCAGTGCCCAGTCACCCCCCAGCTGGGGACCCCAGCAGAGAAAGCACCTGCTCACCCTGACTTGAAGGTGCAGATTGCTTGCCATCCAGAATGAGTAATGGAGGCACACGGTGGAGCGGATTTTACTCATCCCCCAGGAATGGACTCTTGGAAGGCTCCAGTCTGACTAGCTTCAAGTGTTCTGTCTCAGGCACAGGGCATTTTATCCCTCTCCATGTCTGCAGTTACTTCCTTTCTGGATACTTCCTGTTTCTGGAGCAGGCAGCCTGCCAGGCAGAGCTCAGCCTCCGAGCAGGAGCGGACGGGCGGAGACATCCTTCCTCTTGTTTCTAGTACAGAATCCCATCTTCCTTCCCCATCCGAGATATCCATCGAAACTCTCTGCCTTTCCCAGGTCCCTGCATGCCACAGAGGGTGGGAGAGAACACAGAGTAACATTTTTTTCTTCTTCAACTCTGATCTTTGGCAGGTGCTTAGCAACCATTATTGATCGCTGGCTTCTCGGGCACAGGTAATCAGGAAAAGATCTAGGGCAAGGGTCCATTCATTCACCGACTTAATAAATATTTATTGAACGCCTACTATGTGCCAAGCTCTGTTCAAGATGCTGGGCTAAGGCAATAAACAAAGCCTGGACATCAGTGTCCTCACAGCAACTATGTTCCACTGGAGGGACAACTGGCAGTTTAGATACAAGTAGAAAACATTATAGCACGTGAGACAGTGAGAAATGCTAAGGAGAGAGAACAAAGCTGGGACAGCAAATATGAATTCTGGGTGCAAGGGAAGTGTAAGTTATTAAACGAGGTGGCAGGGAGGGAGCCTTTGCTGCAAAAGGGAATTTTGAGCAAACATTTGGAGAAAGAAGAGAGAGGGAGCTGGGGGAGGGGGAGGCCAAGAGCCTTCTGGGAAAAGGGAAGAGTGAAAGCAAAGGTCCTGAGGTTGGATATGCTCGTGTGTGGACAGACCGGTTGGTGGATAAGAGAAAGGAGAGTGAGTCGGAATAGAGTGATCGAGGAGGGGGAAGTTGCAGGAATGAAAACACAGAAAGCCTTTTACATGGTAGTATAGACTTTGCTTTTCACTGTACATTGCACAGGAAGCCACTGGCTCTTAGCAGAGAAGGGCATGATGATTTATGTCTTTATAGGAATTCTTGGGAACTGTAGAGACAGTTACCTGAAGAGGGTGAGGATAGGATGTGGAAGCAGGAAGACCACTGAGGAGGGGACTTTAGTAGTTAGGTTGAGATTGGGGGTTTGGGGAGATGGTGGTAGCAGGAGAGACAGGCAACAGATTGGATGGAGGGTCACAGGATCTGCTGATAGGCTCAGGTGTGGGCTGTGTGAAAACACTGGGAGACAAAAATAACGCTAATGTTTGGCTGGGTGCGGTGGTACATGCCTGTAATCTTAGCATTTGGGAGGCTGATGCAGGAGGATGGCATATTTAAAGCCATTGTAAGCTACACAGTGAGTCCCAGACCAGTTTGGACCCCATAGTGAGACCCTGTCCCTAAAGACAATAAATAAGGGCAAGTGAGGTGGCTCAGTGAGTAAAATTGCCTGCTTCTAAGCCTGATGACCTGAATTTGAACCCCAGGACCCAAAGGAGAGAACCAGTTCCCCAAAGTTGTCTTCTGACCTCCACATTTACACTGTGACATGCATGCACATGCACACACACACACATGCACACACACACACATGCACACACACACACATGCACACACACACACATACACACACACGCCAATTTATAAATAACAAGAATTAAAAACCAATCAGCAAATAAAATAATATAAACATAAAGAGAGTTGGGAATGTAGCTCAAAAGTAGAGCATTTGCCTACCACACGTGAGACCCTGGATCATGTCCCAGTGACAAGAACACTTGTCGTCAGCCCTCCATCACTAGAACAAAACACATGGAGTTGGGGCCTGGGGGTGCAGCTCGGCAGGTTAGCTGAACATACAGAGTCCTAGGTTCAATCCCTGCCACCGCATGAGCTTCGTGCACACCTGTCATCCTAGGATCTGAGAAGTAGAGGCAGGGGGATCAGGAATTAAGGGTTGTCTTCAGCTACATTATGAATCTGAGGCCAAGCCGGGACTGCATGAAGCTTGATCTCAAAAACCAAAACAAAACCTGAAAACCACCCGTGAGATCAGATGAGAGAGTAGAAGGAACCAGGAACCCCTAGCTCTGCCTCCTGGGAAGCCCTTTGGTTCATTCGAGCAAAAGCGAAAAGGACAGCGCGCTCCTTTTCTATAGCAGCCAGGCATGTAGCAGCAAGATGGAGTGGGGAGGGCCACGAGCTGAGCCCTTAAGATAGGACTTCAGAACAAGGGGAAAATGAAGTTAGTGATTGAGGACCGAGGAGGCCGAGTCCTTAGCTTTTAGAGGAAGTAGCTGCTGGGTAGACAATTCCCAGGCCTGGGTGTTTCACCTTAATCCTGTCAATGCCATCACTGCTCCAGTTAAAAACTTCCTCCTCTTCCTCCTTTTCCTCCTCCTCCTCATTCTCTTCCTCCTCCTCCTGTAATGCTGGAGATGGCACTACCTCCATAGCTGTGGTTTTGGAGATCGGGAAGAGAGCATTGGCCCACCCCTGGTGACAGCTGGCTCCTGGATGCCCTAGAGGGTTTCCTGACTGGCAGTGACCTCCTCCAGCCGTTACGTACCTTCCCAGACACTAACCGACTCTCTGCCACTCCAGAGTAGAAGCTGGAGATGTTAGACAGAGTGGCCCTTGTGCAGAGGCAAGAGTACTTTTAGGTGTCTTGGCCCCGAGGACACGCACAGTGAGTCAGCCCTGTCTCCCAGGAGGAGTCTCCCGTCCTGTCCACAGGCGACACACTTTGCTTTAATCACCACCCCGCCTAGGCTTTCTGGTCTCTCCCCTCACAGCTCTGTGGTGCCTGTTATACTCCCCACCAGCTCCTTCCCTCCTAAAACATTCTGGAATTTTCCAACCATGAGGTCTTTTTTTTTTCCTCTGTCCTTCCCCACCCCACCCCCCATATTTGTGGGTTTACAAGCCTTTATTTCTTGACTATCATTTTCATAAAGTCTCCTGAGGCAGGGAAAGAAAAACACACACGAGCAAAACGCCGTTATTAAAAAAGAGCAAAACTTAGAAAATTATGCTGATGTCACCACTTCACAGAGACGTTGGGGAGGGGAGTGGAAGGGGGGGAGGGATCAGTCATCCCACATTCCAGCAAAATCGCTCTGCCTTCTGGGGTAGGGCCATGTGACTCTCCTCTGTGCGTGTTTGCCGAATGTAGTCATAGTGCTGGCTTTTCTGTGAAGCTTCCTTCCTGTTTCACTTGGCAAGTTTCGCTGGAAGCATTTCCTCCCATGTTTTGACAAATTCTTTAAAAACATTCTTCAGACTTATTTATTTTACTCGGATGAGTAAAACACGTATGTGAGTGCCCTGGGTGCCTAGCTAGTGCTGGAGGAGGTGGACCTGGAACTGGAGTTCTGGATGGTTGTGAACCACTGTGTGGGCGCTGGGAACTGAACCCTGGTCCTCAGCGAGAACAGCCAGGGCGCTTGGCAGCTGAGCTGGCTTCCCAGCCCTGACATAGTCTTTGTAGCTATAGCTTGAAAATTTTAAACTTGCATTTCTTTTTTTTCTTACCGTGTATGTACTGCTGTGCCTGTGTGGGGGTCAAGAGAGGGTTGTCTCTTTCTGTCATGTGGGCCGTAGGGATCCAACCCAGGTCCCGGGGCTTGGCAGTAACTATCTTTACTGGCTGAACCCTCTCACTGGCCCTATAATGGTAGCTTTTAATGGGTAATATTCGTCAAGGGAAATCATAAGAAAAGGCTTTAGCCAGAATTGTATAGCGGGCCTCTCTTACCAAATACCCAAAATGTTCCTGGTACTGGCTCATAAATGCAGTGTGGAAAGGGAACGAAATAGAATGACTACACTCAATATTTTGTTTTTGTAAAGAAATGTCATTTGAATGTTGACAGTGGAATTTAAGATATGGTAAGTTAATGGAAAAAATATTGATAATTACAAAAATAGTGCAGGGGCAACTGAGTAACTATTTAGGGGAAAAATTCAATTTTTTTAATGTTTGGCATGAATTCCAAATGAATCAGATGTCAAAAGAGAGAAAAGAAAAAGGAAGCCCGTAAAAATCCCTTGAAAAATTCATTGGAGAATATTTTATTATTTAATAAATGGAAATTTCATCTGAGTGTGTAACTAAGGCCAGAATCCATCAAATAAATGGGTAAGTAATGATTATATCCAAATATAACTTCTTCATGGTAGAAATCAAATGAAGTCAGAAGACAATCCAGGGCAATGCATTTTCAATTTGAAATACAGAGTGGACCCATTTCCCGACTGTACACGAGGCTCCTATAAACCAAGGAAAGAATGGAGCCAATGGCTTAATGGGAAAAGGGCAAACTATACCAGCCCAGCCCCGAAGGGAGAGAGGTGCTCACTGTGCGTGAGTCTATTACGTTCCTGATGATCTGGCCAAAGCCTCAGGAAGGCTGCCTAGACCACCCAGATAGGTGCAGTCCTCGTCAGAGCTGGCCTTTTCTGAGCAGGTGCTCCACGAAGAGTGAGGAGCTCAGCGGAGAGAAGCTGGAGATGGATTCTGGCATCTCTCAGACCCTGCTGGAGCTGGAGCTGAACTGAGCTCTCCTGTGCAGCTGAGGGAACGTCCTCACAGCCGAGGCCGCTGAAGCCGGTGGCGGCTGGGACGCTGGCGTTTGCACCAGTTCTTTAGCTGAAAAATGTCCATAAAATCCCAGCCTCTCACCAGTCGGTGAGTCGGGGGGGGGGGGGGGGCGGGGGACGGATGACGTAGCAGTCTTCGCTGCTCAGAGGAGTACTCTGTCTAAGCCAAACTTGTACCAAACAGAACCAGGAGAGCCCCGGAGGCAGCTGCGGTCCTTGAGTCTTCCCGAGAGCAATCGTGGGTGAGGGGATCTGGGTGAAACCGGACAGCAGCCTGCCCATGGAGGTTCATCTAGACAGATCAGCCACACGCACGCGCGTGCGTGCACACACAAACAAATGTACGTATGTAAACACATTTCAAGCAAGTTATCCTATACCCTGGCTACATGTTGATGCTTACTCTGTACTGCTCTGAATGACAGCGGAAAAAAAGCAATTAGTGAAAAGATGATGTATTGCCTGCCTCGTTATAGCTGTGCTGGCTGGTTCCTAACGATGGGGCTGGAATACAGTTGGGAGCTTCCCTTCTTTCTGTATACCTCCTGTGTTTGTTTATTTATGGGTTCCATCAAAACTGATAAAAATCAGGTGTGACAGCAGAAGGCTTCTTGAAGATCTTGGCTGCAGACAGAAGGAGAGAAATCAAGAAGATCAAACAGGTCAGGTAACGTGGTTTGCAGAGCCCTCCACAGGGGAACAGCTTTGAGACCAACTGGGACAGGAAGAAGTCTTCACCCAGGACTTCAATTGTGCATAGCCAAGAAATCTTTGGCTACACAATCCCCAGGACTTATCATGCTAGCCTTTTTTTAATGGCGTAGAGATAAAAATGTGTATTTTAGTTCAGTTTCTTACCTGCTTGAATAGAGAGCAGAGGATCATCTTTCACTGATCATCTTTAACTCTGCTTACAGTCCATACGTACATTAACACAAAATGTGTAATGCCTTTGAAAGTTAATATTTTGCAGAGCAAGAGGACCAGACACCAAAAAATAAAAATGAAAAAAAAAAATAAAAATAAAGACAAGTAGCCCAGATGGTCCTTCCTCACAGATGGCCTTAATGACACTGCTTCCTCAAAAATCTGCATCTGGGACAATTTCAAAACGGCTGGCTAGATCATCCAGCATCACAGACAGATGCAGTCAGAACTTCGCATAGCCCTGAACTTTCTCAGCATGCAGAGACTGGTCATCAAAAGTGACAGCTAGCTTTCTTAAGACTGGACGGTATCCCAATCTTCTTGGATTTCCCCAAAGAAAAACTACATCCCAGATCAGCAGAAGTGATTTAAGAAAACCGCACCTCATTTCCAAGAGGGGGTGGATGGTTTTTGGTCATTCTATGGGTGATATGTGTTTGTCATTGTTTAAAGGGGTTGGTTATAGACATGGGAAGTAAAAGGGTAGAGCATTGAATCTACTTTTGGACCAGAGAACATTAATAAGCCAAAAATCTTGCATTGTTGGAGATCTTTGTATTATATTTCATTACAACATACTAACGTATTGCACCTATGTAATTTTTAGAGCTGCAATGTTAAATTCTAGTCTTTGCTGAGAGCGTCTATTACCAACTGTTTAGGATAATTAAGAAATGCAGATCAGCAGTCACACAGTCAAACTCATGGTAATGTTAGATACTAGTTTAGTTAATTACAAAAATATGTTTCTTAGATTGATAAAAATAGCTAAAAACAATTTAGATAAGTTAGATAAATAAATGGTCTTCAAAAACGTCAGAGATCTACAGAATATGGCATGTAAAGATTTTATTAACTTAGGGCTTTTTTTTTTTTAATACAGTCCAGGCCTTTATTTTTTGTACATCAGGCCATGAACTCATATGGAATGGGCTCCAGCAGCTCCAGCTCCTTCCTGTTGGTCCTCACAAAGTGTGCTTCTCCTGGGGGCGCAGGCTGGCACTTGAGCTTCACCCGGATGCCCTTCTCTTTGACCTCCTTCTGGTCGTTCTCCTGCTCAAGCTTCAGGAAGCTGTCCCAGCTTTTAGAGTGCCTGATGTGCTCAATACGCACATTGATTCTCTTGGCCAGGATCTTGCCCTTAACGGGCTTGTTCACAGTGGTGCTGGGTGACGTTGTAGACCCGTCCAGTTTTGCCGTGGTAACATGGGGCATTCCTTTTTGAACAGTGCCCACGCCCTTGAGGTCTACAATGCCACCCTTTTGGTAGATTCACATGTATGCGGCCAGAGGAACAATGCCGTGTTTCCTCAAAGGCCTGGAGAACACTACTGAGTGCCCCTCCTCTTCCCTTTATGTTCCTCATCTTGCTGCGTTACTGCAAGCTGGTTCAACTTAGGGCTCTTTTGACAAGGAGACAGGTCTGTTCCTGCTTCACAAAAAGTCTGTCAATTATTTTGGGCCAGGAGGCTAAAGATGATGCTCCAACGTTACAGAAGAATTTTGGGGAACTGTCCAGGCAGCCAAATATCTCTGTCATTTCTATACTTTTGGAAGCTACTTGCTTGCACTTCCTCCATATTAGGTGATATTTATTCCTTCCTAAGTCTCTGATGGGGTTGAAGACTGTATAAACTCTGTTCCCCAATGGTCCCCTGCTACATCAATAAAGCAGTTTATAGCCAATCACTGAGCAGGGGAGAGACTAGTGCTGGACTTCCTACCAGCCAGGGGAGGAGGAGTTAGAGGATAGGAAGTAGGGGTTTGGGGAGGAGATTCAGCTGCAGGCAGAAGTTCTGGAAACACCGGTAGATCCCTATAAAGTACAAGAGCCCCGGGATGAATGTTGGGAGAAAACCAGATTTATTTAGAGGGTGAAGAGTAGAGTAATAACTGCTCAGTTCCTGTGCTGTGAAGTATGTTATAAACAAAGAGTCTCATTTATATGATAGCCAGGTTAAGAGTGAGAGTAAGAGAAACAAACACACTTTTATAAAAGTAACTGTAATGATTTGATAATTGTTTTTATTTTATCTCATGCATTTGAATGTCAGCTCGCATTGATATCTAATGCACCATGTGAGTGCCTCATGCACCTGCCTTCTGGGGAAGTGGGTAGAGGTGGCCAGGTGCCTGACAGCCTCCTTTTAACGTGACCTTATGGGAGAGCCACCCAGCAACCATCTCCCAGCTTGGCCCCATCGGAGAAAAGAAAGATAGCAGGGTGTCTCTAGGGAAATTTTAATGATTAAGGAACCTGATCCTTATTTTGTCCCTTTCACTGGAGAAGCTTGGGGGGGGGAAAGTGGTGCTTAAATTATACGATTAGCAATGAGCATTAAGCAATGTCTGCTTAATGATTCTTCTGCTTTGTGTATTACTTATTTAAGTCATATTTTGAGAAATGGGATGATGGCATTAAAGGAAATATGAGGTTTAAAAAATTGTATGTGCTGATTGATGCAATAATTTCAGCATTTGGCGGGTGGAAGCAAGAGGATCAGGAGTTCTCAGTCAGCCTCAGCCATGTAATGAGACATCCTAGGCTAGAAACCTTGTCTCAAAAACAAAAGCCCCAGGAACCAGAGAGATGGGTCAAGCTGCTTTTGAGTCATTTCTGTTTAAGAACATAGGCTGCTCTTCCAGAGGACCTGAGTTTGATTTCTAACCCCTAGATGGTGGCTAACAACTGGCTGTAATTCCAGTCCTAAGGGATCTGATGCCCTATTCTGACCACTGTGGGTACCAAGCACACACATACTTGCACAGGGATATATGTATGTAAAACATCCATGCACATACAGATAAAATACAACTGAACACGTGTGTCTGTGTATATTGTGTGTTGTTAAGTAACAGTTTCCTCTGGGACTGAAACATTCCAGCCCTCAGCGAAGCTCCTTAAACAGGAAAGTAAACAATGAAAGAGCTACAGGATGTCCCTGAAACTGACTGGATTCATTAGGTCCCTCCCTACCAGACTAAGCAGTAAAAGCGGAGAGTTCTACTCAGAAGAATGAAACCAAGCTGAAAAGAAGACTCAGACCAGACCTGCTGCCTGGAAGAAACGGAAACCAGACGCTGCCTGGAAAAGGTTTAGGCCAGCTGAAGTACCAGGAAAGGACACTCTCCAACCTGTTGAGCTGCCTGCAGGCTGTGCAATTTGCAGGGTCCCCCGCACTGTTGTTGGTCATTTCTGCTACTGAAACTCCTCATTCACCAATAAAACTCATGTTTCACCAAGTTAAACTTTGGTCATATCCACTCTTTAGTCTGTCGTGGGTTCTCTCTCTGGGGTGAGTGGATGAGTGTGTTGCGTCTTCCAGGAAAAGTTTTGTCACAGAACAGTTTGTGTGTATGTGTGTGTGTACACATGTGAGTTGGAAGAGGCTGGAAATTCAATCCTCAGCACCGCAAACAACCTCCAAGTCAAAAGATATGGCTGCCTCTGCCTCCTGAGCTTTGAGATTAAGAAGATTAAAGTGCGGGCTGGAGTGATGGCTCAGAGGTTTAGAGCACTGGCTGCTCTTCCAGAGGTCCGGAGTTCAATTCCCAGCAACCACATGGTGGCTTCCAACCATCTATAATGAGATCTGATGCCCTGTTCTGATGTGAAGGCATACATGCAGGTATTGTATACATAATAAATAAATATAAAAAAAAGATTAAAGTAGGTATGGGTGCCCACTATACCCGGTTTCTAATCTTAAATTTGTATCAACCCAGAGAGAGCCCCAGAGTTACATTGATTGGCAAGTCCCCCATTTCCAGCCCGGCTGTAATCACTCAACTCTCTTCTGCCTCTATGGATTTGCTGATTCTGAGCAATGTCTATAAATGAGATCATGCAACATATGGCTGTTTTGTTTGAAGACACAGTGTCACAGTGTACCCCGGCCTGGCCTAGAACTTGCAATCTCTCTGTCTCAGCCTTCTAAATGCTGGGATTATAGGCCTGCACATCCAGCCAAGGATGTTTTCAAGGTCCTTCCACATTACAGCACGAAGCAGTGTTTCTCTGCTTCTTATGGCTGAGAAGAACATTCTCTTGTCATTCTAATGGAGCTGGCACATTTTGTTTATCAACTCATCAGTTAGTGGATTTGTGAGTTGTTTTGATCTTTGGCTGTTTTGAGTAACGCTGCTATGAACATTGTGTGTGTGCTTTCATGTGGAAGAACGGTTTTTACCTGTTGCTGGAAATAAACAGATGTGATTGCAACCCTCGGCAAAGCTGTACATAAAATGCTCAAATGTTCTTTCTTGTGTGGGGTCCTGGGGATTTGATGTGGGCCTCACCCGTGCTAGGTAATCTCTCTGTCCTATCACTTGACAACATATGGAGCTCCATGACAGCCAGAGTTACACAATGAGAGCCTGTTTCAAAATAAATAATTAAACAAATAAGGAAACAGACCAATAAATACATAAACAAACAGGTAAAATTAGAGAGTGGCATGGCAGTATCACTGCGAATGCTAAAACTATGGAATTTTGTGCGTTTCAGTTTATTTTTTTATGTATGGGTGCTTGCCTGATGCATGTCTGTGTACCTCGTGCAAGCCAGAAGAATGCGTCAGATCACCTGGAACGGGAGTTACACCTGGTTGCGATTGGGACTTGAGCCTGCGTCCCCTGGGAAAAGCCGCTGCTCTTAACTGCTGAGCAGTGTCTTCAGCCCTGGCATGCTGTATTTATCATTGCGTGGATGAGGAGGATGTACGTGGGTGGTGACACGTGTAGGTCAGAGGGGCAACCTTGGGTATCCGTTCTCTCTCTTCACCACCGGCTCCAGTTACTGCACTCCTGTCATCGTGTGGCGAGTTTTTCTGCCCACTCAGCCATCCTGCTGACATCTATTTATTTACTTACTTCTCTCTTACCTGGAATCGAAGCTGGGCTCTCCCACGTGCTCAGCAAGCACGGTACCATCCAGTCACATCCGTGGCTCTGAAACGTGCTGTATGATGGGATAGATCTCAATAAACTGTTACTTTTTCTTTTTAAGTAAAAGGTAATTAATTCTGTGACACTCTGGCTGATATGAGAAAACCGAGGCAGGAGGATTGCTTGAGTCTAGGAGTTCAGGGCAAAGCCGGGCAAGGTCGTGAGAGCTGGCCTCAAGATAAGTAAATATAAAGTAACAGCATATAAAATACATTTTCACCCTTTTTTTTTTTTTTAAGTAATGGAAACATTCCTGAAGAAATGGAAAACTTATCTGGGAAAATCTAAATTGCCAATGTTTGTCCATGGGGGAGTATAGAAGACACTGAAGGTGTCTTTCGAAAAATTAGTTCAGAAAAAAAAAAAAAAAGTCTGCTTCTACAGAATTCTGTTCTGTCATCTTTGAAGACACACACCGGGAAGGCTGCAGGGGGCATGTGCTGAGGGAAGGTCCTTCTTTTTCTGAAAAGAAGGTTCCACTTTTATAGAGTTCATCATGCCCTTGGCTTCAGGGCACCCCAAGTCCCAGGGCTCAGTCTAACAAATCAAGCAAGAGCAGTCATTGCAGAAAAATGCAGGTGAAAACTTACGAATCAGTAGGAGAATGCATGCTTGTAGAATAATGTAGGGCGCAGCGCCGTTTGCATTTGAGTCCTGCTTAACGGCAGGGAGGAGTCTTGTGCTAAATGGGAAAAATCTGGATATTAAACTGATTTTACAGAATAATCATGAACTATGTTTTTTTTTACATGTGATATCCAAACAAGTTGGATAGGGTGCATGTAGAACAGTGGTCATTTCTGAGCTTTTCTCCTTTGTAATTTTCTGATTTCCCAAATTTCCTATACTGGACATGTATTACTCGTTAACCAGAAAAACGTTACTTAAAATATGTTTGTATAACCTAAAGTTTAAAACAAAATGTGTTAAAATCATAATGGTAATCGTTGGGAATGACAGAAAATACCTTTTTGTTTGGTTTGGTTTCTTTGAAGCAGAATTTCTCTGTGTAGCCGAGGCTGTCCTGGAACTCAGCCTATAGACCAGGCTGGTCTCGAACTTAGAGATCTGCCTGCCTCTGCCTTCTGAGTGCTGGATCAAAGGTGTGCATCACCAACACCCAGATAAAAAATACATTTTAATGCATTTTGTTATTTAGATTTATTTATGTGTATGGATGTCTTGCCTGTATGTGTATCACACACCCACAGGGGCTAGAGGGCTAAGGGCATTGGAGTCCTTGAAAATGAAGCTACAGATGGTTGTGAACCACCATGTAGGTGCTGGGAACTGAACCCAGTTCCTCTAGAAGAGCAGCCAGTGCTCTTAACCACTGAGCCACGTCTCTAGCCCTCATTTCCTAATTTTATAATGAACAATTATTGCTTTATTTGGCTCTTTTATTTTTGAGACACGGTCTTACTGTTTAGCCCTGGCTGGCCTAAAATTTGTTAGGTAGACCAGACTGGCACTGAACTCACAGCCATCCACCTGCTTCCCTGCCACGGGAGTGCTAGGAATGAAGGTGTGCTCTACCATAGCCAGCTCTATTTATGATAAACATGTACAAAAACAATATCCGTTAGCTAGATAACACTTGGTATTTTTCATTAGTATTATTACTTTTTAATTTACAAATAATAGAGATTTTTTTTTTTTTTTGAGACCGTGTCTCTCATCTAAAGCTTTCCAATTTGTTTAGGATGGCCGGCCAATAAGTCCCGGGATTTGTCCATCTCCCCTCCCTCAGCACTGAGATTACAAGCACACATCTCTGTCCATTTCCACATGGGAACCGGGGCCTGAACTCAGCAAACATTTTACTGGCTAGCTATCTTCTTAGCCTCACCACCTCTTTATTTACGTGTTGTTGCCTGAGTCTGTGTGTCTCTGTGCGTGTCACCTGTGTACGGGGGTTCCCCATGAAGGAGGCAGAAGAAGATGTCAGCTCCCCCTGGGGCGGGGTTGTGAGCCGCACAGTATGGGTGCTGGGAAACCAGCTTCCATCCTGTGCAAGAGCTGCAAGTGCTCTTGACCACTGCGCCATTTCTTCATCCCCTCCAGCCTTTTTAAAAGTCAGTTTTTCAGCTCTCCTGGACGTCACTGTGTAGCTAACAATGAGGATAGCTTTGACATCCAGATCCTCTTGCCTCCACCTCCCCTCCTGGGTGCTGGGATGACAGGTGTGGACCACCACGCTTCTGAGCCTTCATTCTCAGCATCTCCAAACCTTCCAAACAGCACAGCGGACACAAGTTCTTCAGCATCCCAATTTCTTCTGTCTTTTCTAGTACTCAGGCCTGCTACTGCCCTGGTTTGATTCTGCACCGAACCTGTGAGTCAAGGGGAGCCGTCAGGTCCTTCATCCTCCGTGTCATCCTCTGCTTTCAGCCCATGCCGCTGCAGTGATTCAGACCTGAGCCCTCTGTCAGCTAAATGCCTGAGGTCATTTCCACTGTGGCTGCTGTTGGCTCATGGCTCCCTCAGCTTCTGCCCAAGCAGCAGACTTTCTGGACCCCGTTGATTTTGCTCTGTTAATTTGCCACCGCCGGGTGTGGGGGGGGGGCAGGAGGGAGGACTTCTTTGACTCACAGAGGCGCGCAGGGAGGTTGTGTGAGTGTGGAGCTAGGGATCTTGCACCTTTAGGACCTTGTCAGAAGGTGTCAGTGGGACTTGGAAATCACACTTTGCAGCTGATGATGTGAATGCTGTCGCTTTTCTCTTCAGCTGGTTCCCACCTCGTCCTGGGTGCCGAACTCGGAGCCCTGTGCCTGCTGGGCAACCAAGGACAGAGCTGTGTTGGTGGAATGCTTTGCCTAGCAAGTTTGAAGCCTTGTGTTCCGCTTTCTCCATATAAGCCTGACAGGAGGCGCATGCATTTACCTGAGGACCTCAGGAGCTGGAGGCGGGAGAAGCAGTTTCCACACCTCCTTCTATGCCCTTGACTACTGTGCTCCTTGATGGTCCTCTGTCCGTTTCTGCTCTGTCTCTGGGTTTATGTTGCCCAGCTTGGCCTTGAATTTTCTGTATAGCTGAAGATGACCTGATGGTCCAGGTAGACCTCCCAACCTCCCAAGCAAGTGCTAGGATCATGGTGCTAATTCTGTGTGTGTGTGTGTGTGTGTGTGTGTGTGTGTCTGTCTGTCTGTCTGTCTGCTGGTTTTTCG